>NC_059336.1:135574165-135878331 GCF_018350155.1 Leopardus geoffroyi
AAGGAAGGAAGGAAGGAAGGAAGGAAGGAAGGAAGGAAGGAAGGAAAGAAAGAAAGAAAGAAAGAAAGAAAGAAAGAAAGAAAGAAAGAAAGAAAGAAAGAAAGAAAGAGGAAGGAAGGAAGGAAGGAAGGAAGGAAGGAAGGAAGGAAGAAGGAAAGAAGCTTTTTCTTGGAATTACTGTATTGAGATTTCTGACTCAATTTACTGGCCCTGCAGTAACAATCATTAAGTAGCAGTGAACCTTCATGCACAAAACACAGGCAATTCACAGAGTGACAACGCTCCAGGAGGTAGACTGACCCTAGATACTCAACATTTCCTAAAAATTTTATAGTTAACTCTTCATTAGACATGGGAAGATTACTGGATGTAAAGGAGTTCCAGAACCTCTTATCCCACCCAATGTGAGCTTGTGAGTGTTTGCATATTCATACCTCACAAGACAACTTTCCTTAAATGGTGTTGCATATTGTTAGATCCAAGTTACCTGTGAGCCGGGGTATTGAACAAGGGCTTCAACCTGAAGGGATAATGGATATGGTGTCAGATTGCACTGCGATAATTTATTTCTAATTCTATCTCTACCAACCAGTTATGCCATGTGGGCAGAGCAGTGAGTAATACAGAACCTCATTTTCCTCAGCCATGAACCGAAGGGGTTGGACTGGACCATCTCTAATGTGCTTCCTGGTTGCTTTTCTTATGGATAATTCAACAATGCGGATGGTACTGGTCTACTCCTGATGTCACAGGTCTCCCAGATTATCCATGACCTACATAGAACTGTCTGTGAAAGAACTGGTATTTGCTTGTGAAGGAGTGAGACGGGGAGTGCCATGATTCATGTCTGAAGAGAGCCGTTTACTTAATGCCTCCAAATTCTTTTGAAGTTGAACACAGATACAAGGGGAGTCACAGCTCTGAAAGCAGGCATTAGTCACAGCCCAAAGAGTAAATGACAGCTCCCTTGATTCTCTTCACCAATTTTAAATGAGGAAAATGGAGAGAGGGGGTGTATACAAGTCTCTTTTGAAAGCGTTGTTCTGAATTTCATATTGTGGAGAAGTTTCCCTCAGGTCAAGCACCCTTCTGTTAAATTTCACATGGTTATGCTTTTTAAACTATGAATATTCATTTGATTAATATTTCTAGAGCCATGAGTTTAAAAAAACCACACATCTATTCCAACACAATAGCCTGAGAACATTATGAGATGGACATATAATTAGACCTGAATGGTCTACCGACAGGGTTCCTCTATTATCTGCCCTCATGGAGGAGACAGGAAATAAAGAAGGAAAATCAGAAAATCAGAGGTCAGCTTTCCAAAATGTAGTTACCAGCATTTCAAACACTGCAGTTAGCAGAAGAACAAAGCAGAAAGATTAATACACCTTCTTTGAATGAAGGTGTCTGGAAGGTGCATTTCAGAATATCCTTGACTCTGAAAGGATTATTTTCAGAAGCATGCACTGAGACAACGTTTCCCAGTTGTAACTATTGGGGAAATGCATTTATATAACGCTTTTAAGTGCTATTAGAAGATAAATATAGAGAGAGGGAAGGGATAGAAGGATGTACAGATAACAGAAGAGATGGGTGCGAAAGAGTGATTGAATGTCAAAAGACAGAGAAGGGCATGTGCTTTGCAGTGATAATTCTTCATCTAGAAGTACTTTTTAAAACTAAGGTTTTTATATATGTGGGTATAAATATTACATATTCATATAGGTATACATATATAAATATTATTCATAGGAGTATACATAAGTATACATACATATATGCACATATATATGCATATAGGTTAGAAAGCTTTCAAGTATCATTGCATTTAATGCACATAAATATATAATAGAAGAAATAGGTGTGTGTATTTCACATAATCAATTATCCTACCAGAATAGGAACATTAAACTGTAATTGACAAATTGCCAAAGATTCAGTGTGGAGTACCTCCAGAGTTAAAAACCCCAAGGGGGCTCAATACTGGAGGAAGACCTACACTTGTGACTTTTACCTCCCAGGCCCCACCAAGTTTTGGGGGTAAATATGATCTGAGAAAAATTCCCTCATGACTTAGCAGAGAGAGGAGGAAAGCTGCCATTTTGAAATACAGCCAGAGCATTCTTTTTACCTAACAAAGGACTTCCCTCAAAAGACACAATTTTACCAGAGCCTAAGCAGTCTGGGGGAAGGGAAAACTCAGTCCCCCTAGTTTGTCTGTCTCACCTAATGGGAAAAAAAAGCTGAGCAGCCCGTGAGTAGCTCACGAGCTACGCACACAAGATCACACAGACTGAGATGTAATCGTAAGATTACTGATTGGTTCCCATGCTCTCATACCTTACACCATTACACATCTATAAAATAACAGGATTATAGCTAAAAGAACTGCAAAGCTCAGACCCTATTTAAGAAAGATTTTCTAGAGAAACCCAGACAGCAAGAGAGACAAAAAATGAGGGAACCAAAGAAAATGTTAATCTCCAACACCTAGGGCAACAGTGAGGAGTAAATCCAGCCTAACTCTTAGCCAGATAAACATGGAACCTCGCACTGAGGGCCTCTCCCCTCAGTCCCTTTTACTCAGTGCATCATATATCCAGCTTTCAACAAAAAATTATAAGGTATGCTGAAGGGTAAAACACAGTCTGAAGAGGCAAATCAAGCTTCAAAAGAGATTATATATGACAAAGTTTGGGAATCATTAGAATGAGAATTTAAAATAACAATGATTAATATGCTACGGGACCAGGCATATCATAGTCAAACTGCAGAAAATCAAAGATAAGGAAAAAATCTAGAAAGAAGCCCAAAAGGGGGAAAATAAGAATTGCATTAGACTTTTTTCAAAACCATGCAGGCAAGAAGAGAATGGAATGAAATAAAGACTCCAAAGAAGAGAATTGCCAAACCTAGAATGATTTATCCAGTGAAATTCCCTTCCAAAATGGAATGAGAAACAAAGACTTTCTCAAACAAACATATGTGGAGGGACTTTTTCACCAGAAGACCTGCCTTGGAAGAAATGCTGAGAGAATTTCCTCAGAGGCAAGGAAAATTGTATCGTCAGATTTACACAAGGAAAGGAAGAACATTTGAGAAAGAGTAAATGAAGCTAAAATAAAATCTTTCAATTGTCTTATTTTTTAATATTTATTTACTTATTTTGAGAGAGAGAAAAAGTGTGAGTGGGGAGGGTCAGAGAGAAAGAGAGAGAGAGAGAATCCCAAGCAGGCTCTACACTATCAGTGTAGAGCCTGACGTGGGGCTCCATCCCAGGAATGGCGAGATCATAACCTGAGCTGAAATCAAGAGTTAGATGCTTAACCTACTGAGGCAACCAGGGGCCTCTCAATCTTCTTATATTTAATGTATGTAACAGATAACAGCTTGCCCAAATGACTGGCAACAACGTGTTTGGTGATTACTGTTTATGGATAAGTCAAATGAGTGACCACATGCTATAAAGGAGAAGGAGGAAGTGGGAAAGGTCTGTTAGCAGGCACCTGCAGTGTAGTGCTGTTGGAAAGTGGGCTTAGATTGGTTGTAAATGGATATCGCAAACACTAGGACAACCACTACTATGTTTAAGAAATGAGTTTAAAGTCCTGGATTCCCCCTTTCTAGTGGGGGAAGTGCTCCAGTTTCACAGCTGGGATGTCTGGACAGTTCTCTCCTAAAACCGGCAACTCAATACTGGAAATCAGATGTCAGTTGATGAAGACTCCTTCAACACAGCAGAAAAAGAATGAATGAACTACAAGATAGATCAGTAGAAAATATCTAGGCTGAGGCTTGTAGAACAAAAAGAACGGGAAATACAGGGCAAAAGTATAAAAGGTAGGTAGCGGGAAAGTTTTATTTATATGGAATTGAGGTCCGTCCCAGGAAGGTTGTTGAGAAAGAATGCGGCAGAAGACATACTGGAACACATGATGTAGACGAATTCTAAACCAGAGAAAGACACGAGGTTCAGGTTCAAGAAATACTATGAACTCTGAACAAACTAAATACAAACAAAACTGTCCAAAGGTTTACCATAATAAAATTGCTACAGGCAGAGAAAAATTTTGAAAACAGAAAATTTTGAACATATGACAGAGAGAGAGAGAGAGAGAGAGAGAGAGAGAGGAAAACCAGGAACAGACTCTTAATAGAACACACTGAGGGTTGCTGGAGGGGCAGTGGGTGGGAGATGGGTGAAACAGGTGATGGGGATTAAGGAGCACATTTGTGATGAGCACCACATATTGTATGTAATTGATGAATCACTAAACTCTACATCAGAAACTAATATTACACTATATGGAATGTAAGTAAAAACTTGAAAAAAAAGAAATCACTGTGAAAGAAATAATTACCCTGATACCTGACTTCACAACAGAAATGACAAAACCCAGAATAAAGTAGGTCCTCTTGAAAGTGGTAAAAGAAAGAAGCTATAGAAATCCATAGAATACCCAGCAAAAATATCCTTGAAACACAAAATTAAAACAAATATTTCCAGTCGAACAAAAACTCAGGAGAAATTTTTGCCAGTTGGTATTCACTAAAGAAATTACATAAGAGGGGCGCCTGGGTGGCTCAGTCAGTTAAGCATCCAACTTCGGTTCAGGTTATGATCTCACCATTTATGGGTTTGAGCCCCACGTTGGGCTCTGTGCTGACAGCTCGGAGCCTGGAGGATGCTTCAGATTCTGTCTCCCTTTCTCTCTGCCCCTCCTCCACTCACATTCTGTCTGTCTCTCAAAAATAAATAAACTTTAAAAAAAAAAGGAAATAATGTAAGATAATTTCTCAAGAAGACAGAAAGAAAATCCCAGATAGAAACATGAGAGGAAACAGATAATAAATAAATCTCAATGTAATAATGAGATGTCTCTACAAAAAATGTCAACAAAAGAGCAAAACTTATATTATAAAAGTATATAAATATATTCACATACAATGTAAGAGAGATGAAAAATGTAATAATAAAGTTCCATTAATTCAAAAAAGACAAGAGAAAACATGTAAATACATGAGCAATAACCAATGGAGATAATTAACAAAGACAAATGTTACTTCATGAAAACATAAAGACTGAGCAATACTCGTCAAGAGTCAAAAAGAAGACACCATTTACCAGGAAGGAAAGACAGTGATATCACTACAGATCCTACAGAAATTAAAATGATGAGAATATTAAAATGACTCTATGCCAACAAACAAAACTGAGAATGGAAATAAAATGGATAGATTCCCTCATGGCGGGAGTACCAAAATGGCATAAGAAGAAACAAAAAAATCTGAATATATTTATTAAAACAATGCCCTCTGTAATTTCATTAAAAAATCTGAAATATGTAGAAATAAATCTAACAAAAGATATGCAAAAACACTTTACTAAACATGAGAAGTGTTACTGGAAGAATTAAAGACAGCCAAACTTTATGCAGAGATATGTCATGCTCAAAGATCTGAAATAGTATTTTTAAAGAATCTATTTTCTCAAAATTGACCTATAGATTTGAAATCCCAACAGAGTTTACTGTAGAGGTTGACAAGCTGATTCTGAAATATATATGAAAATACAAAAAACAAAAACAAAACAAAAACTAAAAGAGACAAAATTATCTCAAAGAACAAAGTTAGGGGTTGTGCAAACCCTGATGTCAACCCATACTACAGAGGACAGTCACGGGTCTGTGGACACAGAAACAGATCATTAGCACTGAACAAAGATCAGAAATAGACCCATGTATATTCAATTGATTTTTTACTAAAGCCCCATGGCATCTCAATAGAGAAACTCCTTTGAAAAAAATGGTACTTCATTAACTGACTAAACATGGGGGGAGACTAAATACTAACTCCCTAACTCAGATTTTTCACAACCTTTGACATGATTCATGGACCTCAACATAAAAGTTCTTTCCAATGTCATAGGAGGATAGCGTTTCAAGCTTACTCAGCTTACTAAGTAAGCTTAGCTTTTCAAGCTTACTAGCTTACTCAGATAAGTAAGAATTTCTTAGGAAGGATGCTACCCCAAAATCAAAACCATAAAAGAAACAGGGTAAGTGGGAAACTAATGGTAAGCTAAAACATCTACCCCTCAGAAGATACAACCAAGAAAATGAAAAGGTGAGCCACCAAGTGGGAGAAAACATTTTCAGTGCATGTATCTGATCATGGAGTGAAGGAAGCATTCTGTGTGGTGCTGGGGTCAATGGACACATGAATCTATGCAATTGTCAAAACCCATAGGCCTAAAACAAATACACATGCCACATGTACAAAAAAACAAATATACATGCCACAAAGTCAATGTTAATGTATGCACACTGAAAATAAAAATTAAACTAGAATGTCAAGGGATCCCAGGATGGAATGGCAAACGAATCTAAGTATCCAAGATGTATGGCAGAATCTCACTGAAGGAGGAAGGAGTGGGGGACCTGAGCAAGGTTAGCTTGAAAAGTGGCATTTTTATCTGGAAACCATAAGACTAAAGACATAGGAACTATCTACTATCGTTGTCTAATTGCTGCTCATAGTGGTGTGAGTTAATAACTGCTAAACTACTTTGCACGTACAATGGTGTTGAGCAAACGAGAAATGGCTGGCGGGAAATTGTTGGAAATTGTTGGAAAAGGAAATTAGAGGTAAGCAAGAAGGAAAGGCTGCAGTGGACCGCAGGTGAGTGTGCATGAGTGAAAGACATGAGCTCGCGTGTGTGCATGCACGTACACATGCACATACTCACAGATGGGTGAAAAATTGTACATATGCATGTGCTGGTCACTACACATGTACATGTTATCTAGCTCTAACACTGAGACAGCCTTAACACCTGGTACCAATACCCAGGTTTTGGTGTCTAAACATCATTCTCTTAGAAAGAAACCAGGACTCCTCGGAGAAATGTCTGATTCAAGAGCAATCATGGAATATATAAGTTGAGCCTGGAGCATCTCATCATTCCAGAAAGTATGGAAGTGTTGACAAAAATTGAAAGGGTGGGGACATACCAAAAGGACATGACCAACCTGAGAGAGCCACCACAGCCAAAGCTAGAACCACTTTAACAACAGGAAAATCATGTAGTTTGAATTATAATCCACAGGATAAAATAAGTCTGTGGACACATAAATAAATGATTGAATATACAAATAAATGAAGGAGACAAATCTTCCTTACAGAAAAATCTCAGACCACATACACAGATATTCTCCTCTATAGGAGGTCCACCTTAACCCATCTCCTACCCCTTGAGAGTGGTCTGAAATTAGTGACTCACTCACAGGAACAGAGTAGAGGGGAAGGTAGTAACTTCACACTGGAGGAACCTGGCCAACACTCCCTAACCAACAGATCAGGTAAATATGCCATTGATGCTCAGTGGAGGCCAGGTACCCCCCAGGTGACATGATAAGAAGGGGACTTTTTCTCTGTGGTATTTTCTCCAACAACTAACTAAGGTTAATTAGGAGAGAATATATCCAAATTCTGCAGAGTACCTGAGCAGGTGTCTTTAAAACCGTCAAGGTTATTGGGTTCTGGATAGCTCAGCCAGTTAAGCATCTGATTCTCGATACCAGCTCAGGTCATGATCTTGCAGTTTGTGAGTTTGAGACTCAGCTTGGGTTCTGCACTGACAGTGCAGAGCCTGCTTGGGATTCTCTTTCTCTCCCTATGTCTCTGCCCCTCCTCTGTGCATGCACTCTCTCTCGAAATAAATAAATACACTTAAATATGTGTGTGTGTGTGTGTGTGTGTGTGTGTGGTGATGATCTGAGCTCAAATCAAGAGTCAGATGCCCAACTAAGCCCCCCAGGTGCCCCAATGGAAGGATTATAGACAGATGTGAATGGCTTAGTGTGTCTGCAGCACAGTAAGTAATCACTAATATAATAGTTTAAGATAACAATTACAAAGTAATTAATAAGTTGTCCTCAGTTAGGGATCGTACTTGGGTCTTTATAGTAAATGCTTTCAAGATAAAACCCAAAGTTGCTCTTAACAAAGCTTTCTAGATCTTTCGTGTGTGGATCACATGCAGGTTTTCTGCCGTAACTATTCGCTTAGCTATAAAGATCAGATCTAACATCTCTAAACAAGAACACAACATAAAATTCATGGGCCCCGTTTTAATGATACATTCTAAATTCCCAGGAATAAAGAGAGACACTCTTTGATGTGCCCCTTCAATTCCTCTTTACCTTATGTGCTAAAATTAGTTTTTGGTTAATGCTTATTTTCTAAACTGTACTTTTTTTTGATGTTGTCTTGGGCAATCTGAAAAATCATTAAACTTTATCCTTCCCAGTATTCCATCCCATGATGCGACAAATACAAGCCGGACTTGAGAATTATTCATGGAAGCTCTATGTGTTCTTCTGGGTCAAGTCAAAGGAACACAAAGTTCAACTAAAATGCCCGTGTTATACCCTATCTGAAACCAACCTTCACAAAAGGAATGTGAAGAACCGATGGAATTTTAAAATGCAATTTTTCCCTTTCTTTTCAACTTTGTGCTTCAGACGAAGCCTCTGTAAACATACTGTCGGAGTCAAGGATATCTTGTTTCTTAGCTGCAATACAATTTCACAGAACGTGGAAATGAGGGACAGAAGAGAAGTAGTAAATCATCATGTCTGCTCCCCGCCAGCACAGGATTGCTCCCTGCAGTACATTTTCCATTGCTTTGCCGATTTTGAAATGACTCAAGCAAGGAGGTTTCCGTCACTTCCCTCGGGAGACTTTTCAATGGTTTAATAGCCCTCACTGTTAAGATTGCTCTAATTTTCCTTTGCTCAATTTTCCCTTGCTTAATTTTCTTCTGTCTTCCCCAGTTACACTCCCATGGATGCTCTTCCCTCCCCAGTACTTAGAGAGAGTTGTCATCCCTTGGTCATCGAAGGCGAGAATTGAGCTCTTTCAGCCCTACTCAGAAATCCAACATTCATTCCCCCCTGGTTTTTCTCATTGACTTTCTGTGGAGACATTCAATTTGTTCTCAGTTAACACCAGATCAATTTAAGCAAAATATAACTGAATGAGTAGCACTCCATTTCTTCCAGAACTCTATGAACAGCAAGCCCCTCTGTAATCTAACACGTACTCAGTCCAACAACGTGCACAGAAGTACACGCTGCTTTCCATGGATTTTAACACTAAACCAAACATGTCCCTCGTAGGGCAGAAGAGAAATAGACCACTTCCAGAGAACACACTGGCCTGATTAGGGGTAGACCAATTTTTTAACTGTGAAAATGCTTCCATCTTGTTCTAGGAGGTTTCTCTGGGGTCCTTATCCCTAGCCCTGTGGGAAGAAGCATGGAATCAGAGGAACAGACCCAGGAGCATTTGGCTTGAAGCAACTAAAGCCTGAGTCACCCTAAATCTCCTGCCCCCTGTTACGAACTGAACATTTGTGACCCCCGCCCCCGCCATTGATATGTTGAAACATAATCCCCAAGGTGATGAGATCAGGAGGTGAGGCCTTTGGGAGGTAATTAGGTCATGATGATGTAGCCTTCAAGAAAGGGATCAGAGCTCTTATAAAAGCTGCCGGAGACAGCTCCCTTCCCCTTTTGCCATGTGAGAACATGGTGAGAAGATGGAGGGTGGATGTCCATGAACCAGCATCAAGTACTCTCCAGACAGGAAACTAGACTTCCAGCCTCCAGAACTGTGAGAAATTAAGTGTTTGCTGTTTATAAGCCACCCAACTTGTGGTATTTAGTATAGCAGTCCAAACTAAGCCATCCCCCTTCCTTCCATTAATGTTCAGAGTTTCTGGGAACATTGTGTGTGTGTGTGTGTGTGTGTGTGTGTGTGTGTGCAGTTTGCAAGGGGAAAAATTTCTGTGTAAGTATATCTGGTCAATTGCCCAAAGGCATTTCAGAAAGATTGAGACCCAAATCTCTAATGTTCTAGCCATTTGTTATCATGTATATTTACATTCTAAATATGTATTCCATTTCCTTCCTAAGGATGCATTTATAATTTTGCAATTTTTTTCTCAACAAAGACCACCCAAATTGTAGAAGCTTTAGATCATGTCATTGTGAGCTCATCTTTGTTGGGTTAACGCTGCTGCTGATTCTCCAAACCACAGCATCAGCCACGCACAAGATTCCCAACACTGACCCGAGATGAGGGCAGACTGTGTTCTACTCTCTCCCTCTGCCAAATGATCAAGCACAGAATCCCAAAGGGGCACATGGAGACTCTAGTAACAAAGTCAGCTGATCCAGGGTTGGAGTGACAGTTATTTTATTCCCTAATTTTTACAGGTTCCAAAAAATTCTACAAGTTTAAACTTAAAAAAATAAAACCTTACTGATATTGCTTAACCAATACTTCCTAATTTTACTTGGCTACAAACCCAACTTTTTTTTTTTTCCTTTTTAACACATTACCCACCATTTTGCTGATGGAATTCATGTTCTGAGGAACACATTCTGGGAAATATTCTACCACTGCATCCTATAAAAATCTTGCATGTTTGCTCTTTTCACAGTACGGTTTAAAGCACACATTTAATTTATTTGATTATTGAGTCCTGTAAGGAGGTAACAAAAAAAACTAGACAGAAATCTCCATGAAGCTCTCTTCCTTAGTTACCAAACACTGACAAACACAAGAGGGGTTAGAATTGTCCTATTTCTGAGTGATTTTGTGGGGTTTACAGTCTCTACCTGGCTCAGAATCTTTGGTCCTTGTAGGTACTTTCCCACCTGAAGTGTATTGGGCCAGTCATGCCAGACCCCTGCCTGGCTGATAAATCATGCAGAATTACTGTCTGCCTCAAGCCTCACCAGAGGTTTCTTGAAATGCCATCTGGGCTGATGTTACTTATCCAGCTGTATTTCTTAAATCTTTAATTAGCAACAGGTTTTTTGCGTGAGGACAGAATGCAACCCCTGGGCTACTTTATGTGCCAGTGAACCTCACATGCTCTTGGGAAGGCTTGGTTCCAAATATATTCTCATAGCTTGCTTCTTCCACAAATGCTCTTGGTTGGTAGCAGGCGAGAAACAAATTATTGCAATGCCTCCACAGTGAAAATGAATGCCAGTTGGTCTAGAAAATCCTAATATCCATATGATTTCTTCCATAAAATCAGATATTTAGAAAGATGAATGTTTTCTTGCTGATTCTCTACTTTTTCTATCAATTCTTTGAGGAAGAGGTATTGAAATCTCCAGCTATAACTAATTAATCCATTTTTCCTTGCAGTTCTTCCAGTTATGTCCTATGAATGAATCCATTCCTTTATCATTCAGAAAAGCTCTTTATCTCTGGCAGTATGTTTTTTTCCCCTCTAGAATATAATTTGATGGACAGTATAGTAAATCCAGTTTCCTTTTATAACTGTTTCCAATTTTGTCATTCTAATATATTAGTATCTTTATATTTAAAGTGCATTGTAGTAGTGAAAATACCATAGTATATATGTGGTCTTGTGTTTTAATCCAATATGACAATCTCTGTCTTTTAATTTCGTTGTTTAGACCGTTTACACTTAATGGGATTTTGCTACCATTACATTCATCTACCATTTTGCTATGTACTTTCTATTTGTTTCTTCTGGTGTCCACTTCTCTTCAATTGCCCACTTTTAAATTAATTGTACTTTTCATGCTTTCATTCAATCGCCAATGTCAGAGTATTAGACATAACTTTTTTAAAGTTTATTTATTTGAGAGAGAGAGAGAAAGAGCACTAGAAAGACCAGGGGAGGGGCAGAGAGAGAGAGGGAGAGAGAGAATCCCAAGCAGACTCTGCACTATCAGTGTAGAGCTTGGCATGGCGTTTGATCCCATGAACCATGAGACATGACCTGAGCCAAAATTAAGAGCTGGATGCTTAACTGACTGAGCCACCCAGGTGACCCTAGATATAACTTTTAGTTTAGCTATTTGGTGGTTGCTTTACGGTTTCTCATATACGTCTTTTATGTGTCATAGCAAACAAACCATAACATAGTATACTTCTATTTATCCCCCCAACCTCTGTTGTTGTGCATTCCATTCCCATGTGTTATAAACACAGTATTACTTTTGTTACTTTTGTTTAAACAGTTAAGAATATTTTTAAATGTATTTAAATAGTAAGTAAGTACTCTTCGATTCTTATTACTGTAACAATTCCCAGTACCCCTCCATCCTCTGGGTAGCTCCACATTTCATCCAGGGCCATTTTCCCTCTGCATGAAAAAGGAAATAATCTCAGACTGCCAGGGATGGATTGTGCCAAGTTTCGTAATTCTAACACCCGAGTCAGTTATTTTGGAATGCGGTTAAAATTTCTGGGAAACAGGTTAGTATTTTTGAATTTTTAAGATTTGTTAAGGTGAACCAAAGCAGTATTTAATTGAAAGCTAATTGGCTACCATTAATGAGGCATGACTTTTCTGAACACTATGCCCAGTATCCCATGAATTATGAGAAGTCCTAGTCTGGCAGATGGGACAGCCCCTATTCCCAGTACTGTGTTATGATGGCTTCGTTCTCTCTAATTCTCTCACGTGGTTCTTTCTTCAGCCCCGGGTGCTTTCTTCATATGCATTCTGAATACTCTGCTTAATATTCAGGAGGGACCCTCTGCAGATTTCTGGAGTTTTCTCTGTCTACAGCTCCTTCCTCTTTTGTATTCTGCCTTTCAAACTCTAGATGCTGCATTGTCCCTGAACTCTCATCTCCGTCGTCTTTTCTCTGGGATCTCACCAGCCCCTACATTGTGTACCATAGGCTAGCAATTCCCTCAGCCATTAATCTTGCGAAATTACAGGGCTCACTTAAATGGTCTCCCATTTCTCAAGGATAGCTACACGAACTGCCTGGTATCTAGGGTCTTAGAAACAGTAATTTCACATATGCTTCCTGGTTTTCATGATTGTTTTAAGTGTCAGGGTGAATCCAGTTTGTTGCCCCATTTTAGATGGACCTGAAAACCTCTCTTTAGCAAAACATTGATGAAGTAATAAAGACAGTGAAAGTTAAACACAACATAACAACTTAAATCTATTGAATAAGACTTACAAAATCATCTCAAAGCCTCAACAGGCTGGACATATACCCAGTTCACAACCTCCTTCCACACACTGAGTGCCATATCACTCATAACCACTAGGATTACAAAGCCCAAATAAGACTGGGGTTTACCTTAAAGTCGCCCATTTTATGTCTGTAGGTAGGTAGGCAGGTAGGTAGGTATTTTTCAATATTTATTTATTTATTTTGAGAGAGAGAGAGAGAGAGAGAGGGGGGAGAGAGACAGAGAGAGAGAGAGAGACAGAGAACTGGGGAGGGGCAGAGAGAGAGAGAGAGAGAGAACTGGGGAGGGGCAGAGAGAGAAAGAGAGAGAGAGAGAGAGAGAGAGAGAGAGAGAGAGAATGAATCCCAAACAAGCTCCATGATCACTGCAGAGCCTGACACAGGGCTTAATCTCACGAACTGCGGGATCATGTCCCGAGCCAAATTCAAGACTTGGACGCTTAACCAACTGAGCCACCCAGGCACCCCTACACATACTCATTTTTTAAAAAAGAAATAAAGAAAACTATTTTGGCAAAGCCCTGCTAAAAAAGTATGCAGATACAGATGGTGGATGTACAATAGGCATAGAAACATATGTACACAAATAAAATAGGGTTATTGAATAAGGAAATTCTTAAACAGCACAAATATCCACAGCACTGTTCATTTCCTGTGCCCATCCCAAGAACAGAGGGTGAATACTTGCTTATTTGCATATTTAAAGGCCTTTGCTGCTGAGGTCACTGGAAGCTACAGCCCTTGCTGTCTGTCCCCCCATTCCAGACTAACGTGTCCTCTCCAGACTCTTTAAAATACCAAAAATAGAAACTCTTTAAATTCATTGAAATAAATTGCGTGGGCATTATTTCAATAATTTTAAAATGTTATGGAATTTACCAAGGGAAACCCACAGGATTAAGTTGGAATCAGGCTCTATGCACTGGGATAAGCAATTGGCAAAGTAAGAGTCTGGTACACTTTGTCTCCACTTTGTTTCCAGGCTGTTACAACCTGGTTTCCTTTTGTTTTCCTCTGAATACTTACCTTGAATTTAGCACAGCAGAATCACCAATTATGATACAAATTATGAAATTATGACATTTCAATCCCCTGTACCACCTGACTCAGACTCCCAACATCCACCCCCCACCCCCCCCCCCACCAGGTGTAAAACGATACTCTCTCGTTTCTCACTTTTGCAGAGGTAAGACTGGACAGGTGCATGATAGCTGGGGGAAAAAAGCCCCTTAGATGATTGTAACCACTGCTCAAAATGGAAACTGTTTATTTCAACATGCAAGTGGAAAGGGGCCAGGTGATACTCAGCATGTCAACTACCACCCCAAACTGTATGTGTCCTATGGAAATTGGATCTGAGGACCTGATTTCTGAGTAACCTCATATGTTAGAACTTATCCTCAATTAGGGGAAGAGACAGTCCTGCTTCCATCAACTCCATCCCACAGACCAGGTGACACAGACATCAACCTTCTGGAAAACATCTTCCTTCTCAGTCCATGGTTCAACCGTGGAAGGTTCCAAAGCCACCAGAAAAGTCATCCTGTAATTCTGCTCTCCAGATCTTTTTAAGCTACAAACTTTGTCAAATAGCCAGAAAAGTACAAAACCAAATCCAGGGACTGAGGCCAAATGTATCTGGCATCAGTAGAGGTGTCGGGGGAAAAAAATCCTTGCCACCAGCAGAATGGGTGTAAAATCCTTATTTAGGAGAGACAATGAGGATCCATTGCCAGCTTTCCTCTTGAAATAAAACAGAAATGGTGATGGATGAGGGAAGTAAATCAACCTTTTGATTTGAGTATCTGTTTCTAACACACCCCACATGTTTGGACCTACAGATATGGCTCAGGAGTTTTGTTACCAAAAAATGAAAAGATAAATACAGCACAAGGTGTGTAAGATGGGTGGCTCTTCTTGTGGTTGTCTACATAATACTAGAAACTCAGTCTCCACAATGTCACCATCTGATCAGTAGACTGTGCCCATCTTTGCCAATATCCAAACTCCACTCTTATTGGAGGACTAGATCTCCCTATGATGTCGAGCTCAGGTGCAACCATAATGCTCGTTTCAGCCCATGAAGTAGGAGAAATGACGTGTATCACTGGCAGAAGCTTTAGAATTTATGTGCTCTTTGGCATGTTTTCTTTCCCTCTGCCATTATTGTAAACAATAATACGGAAGGAGGTTGATGGAACAGCCTGCAGCTAGACTAGAGCCCTCAGATGACCTGAGATAAATAGCTAGTATGAGCAAGAAATAAAATTTCGATGTTCTATACCCCTGGAATCGGTGGTTCCTTTGTTACTGTTGTATAACCTAGACTATCCTGACTGATATCTGTTACTACTGACTTTTGTGTCCACCCAAGAATACAGTAACAACTGTCTAGCTATTAATTTTACCTCTCCGAATCCTTTGTCAACATCATCATCTACACTGCTGCTGATGTCAACATAATGGAATCCAAAGTCATTTATGCCTTATCACAATCCTTCTATGAAATAATAGTGCGAGGTCAAACCCCATGGCATAGAAAACAAAGCCATCCACAAAGGGGCACCTGTCGATCAGACTGCCTTCCGTTCATCTTCCTACACCATCGGCTCCCACATTAAGCCTTTTGCAAAACTTGCATTGCTGTCTTTTGTTCGTACCTTTGCGTTCGTACATTTGCGCATGAAGTGTGCTCTCCAGCAGACAGATCTTTGCCGGTCCTTCTTCAAACCTCAGTTCAGACAGCTTCATTTCTGTGAAGTCCTCCCTGATACTAACCTGAAACCACCAACAGTAAATATAGGCCAAACCTTCTAAATATACGTCTAGGGGCACCTGGGTGGCTCAGTCGGTTGAGTGTCCAATTCTTGGTTTAGGCTCAGGTCATGATCTCATGGTCATGGGATCGAGCCCCGAGTTGGGCTCTGTGCTGAGAAGGGAGCCTGCTTAAGACTCTCTCTCTCTCTCTCTCTCTCTCTCTCTGCCCCTCTCCCCCTCTTGCACTCTCTCAAAGAAAAAAAAATCATATTAAATAAATTATATATATACATATACATATATACATATATATGTATATATATATGCATATATATGTATATACATATACATATATATGCATATATACATATATATGTATATATATGTGTATGTATATATATATATGCATATATATATATATGTCTAATACTGGATGGCATTTGGTTTTGCAACTATGTATTTATTTCTGTACTTAGAATGAGTTCCTTAAAGGATCCCCCCCCCCCCCCCCCCCCCCCGTTAGGACAGCAAAGCTCAAAGATGAAGTAACTTGCCTAAGACGAGGCAGTTAGTAAGTTGCAAAAGTACAAGCTGAACCTGCATCTGCAGCTCATGTGCTTTCCTGTACAAGCTTCCTCCCCCCAACGGAAGTCAGAAGACCTGTACTCTAGTCCTTAGTCTGAGAGCTGCGGCCAACACAGAAGCTCACTGCAATGGCTGAAGTATTTGAGACACTTGATGGCTAGTATTCTCCCCCTCCTCAACAGCTCTTCATGTGTTACTGGATGATTCTGTGACCTGGTTCACACAATCCAGAATCTGAAAGAAATCAGAAAGGCACTGTGGATTTCATGGATATCCAGCCTACCTTCCTCATTGTTCTTCATTGAGGTTTTTGTGGGTTTATGTTCTACTTTTCTAATTAACTGAAGATTTGGGATATCATCAGGGTTCATAAGCCCTCTTCAGTGAGGAGGAATGAACAATGAAATCCTTCCCTGGGAGTCTATGTTCTAGTTCCCTCCTAGGCCACTAACTGGTTTGGGTCCAAAGCCCTAGATCTCTGGATAAATAATGAATTTTATTTAGATGGTCCCTATGGCCTGAGTATAAAGGTATGGTTCATCCAAGCACTAAGAGCACATATTTGTTGAGGCCCTTCCAAGCACAAGGTCTCAAATCAAATCAAAGGATCAAATACAGGGACCTGTTCACTAAAAATTGAATCTAGAATTCTTACACAAAGACTTGAAGGTCTTGTTGATAGAATGTACTTTTTCTCTCCTACACTTCCCTCTCTGTATTTCAGGTTAGTAACTCCAAAGCACTGCAACCAGCGTCTTCTTGTTTATTACCAATGGCACCCTTGGCGGGTCCCTATGGAGTAACTGTGGAGAAATTAAATGTTTTCATGCTGGGTGCAATCCTTCAAAGAAAGTTCTTGCCTGAGACAAATTTTCTCCATAGGTTGTAGTTAGTAATTTGCTTCCTGTTAATAATTCCACACACATTGATCTCACAGCAGCTGGTGATTATTTGGCACAAAACCTTCTGGATTTATTTTAAATTTAGAAAAAAAAAATTGCTTCAGTACCTGCTTCCTGCTTGGGCACAGCCTTGGGAGACCAGAATATTCTGAATAGCTTGATGAGAATGACCAGTGTTCTCAACAACAACAAAGCCTCAAACTTTTCATCCAGCTGCCCACAGGAACAAGGTTTTTTTGTTTTTTTTTCCCATTCAACTGAATTTCTTCAAACAGTTTCAATTATAAGGCCTTTTATAGCTTCATCCCAATTCACTCAGGCATAAACTACTAAATCAAGGCATTTTCTTTTCATGACCAGCTTCTCTTTTAATTCTTCATACCATCCCCCACCCCCAAAAAGAGTGATTGTTTGTCACTAAGTACCTCATACATGTATTGGAAGCACATTGAATGCTAGGACAGAAGCCCCACGAAGGCATTTTTTGTAGTGTTCACTGTGGCATCCTCAGCAACAGGAACAATGCTGGGTACATAGTAGGCGCTCAAACATTATTTGTGATGATTTATCCCCAACACCCAACCACATTTTCTACTGCATAAATATTATCTCTTGTCAAATATGAAAAGTGGGTTAAGATTGCTCTGGATATGATATAATGGCCACTTTTGTAAATATAATTTTACTATCCATGCACTATGTCAGAGACGATCACATACGAATGTGGTCGGGTCTCCTGTCGGGTTGTCTTGCCTTTAGGAACCTTCCATAATTAACCCCATTGACCACATTATCATTTTCTTTTTTGCTCTAAAACCATCAATACTCTTGCTGTCTTCAAGGTCAACTAAAATCCTAACAAGAACTTAAGCTTTTCTGAAATTATCCTCAGTCGGAAAATTTATGCCCCAAATGCAACATGTTCACTCTTTTGTCCTTTTAAAGAATCGTTTTCCACTTTTACTTCATTGAGGAAATTATTTTCTATTCTTCCAGAGATATCACAGTTGGAACATTCTCCATGAAGACTACCCTAACCAATGCAGCAAAATCAAGCAGTCTTTCCTCAGAAAGTCTACAAAAGTCATCTGCATCACTCATTTTCATCAAAGACATCATGAGTTGGAGGCAAAATGCATAACATTTGGAGTGGAAAGGCTAAAATTAAATTCCTAATTATGACTATTGAACAATAATTGTGGTCCTTGAACAAGCCTCTCAACCCATTTGCATGTCAGTTTCCTCATTTGTGAAGTGTTGACAATATTATCTGATCCATATGCCTTGTGAGAAGCAAATGAGGTAACGATTGTGACTCGTAAAGTACCACACAAATGCTAGTTTTTCATCACCTCCTATCTACCATCCACACGTAGACATCTCAGCTTGTCAACTACAGTCCAGTCTCAAATACAGGAACTAGGCCATTTTGTCCTCCACAGCACTGAACCCTGCTAAGATTTCTTGACTTCAAAATGAATGAAATAAACATTGAAAAAAGAACCTACCACGTGTGCCCTGGCCCCCATCCTCAATGGGTGGGGTTCTCACACTGTGGAAGGGAAGACAGATGAGGAAACGGACAAGAACCCTAGGGTGGGTCTATGCGTTGATGTTGAATGTGCACCAAGGGGGAGGGCTGAGTGCTTCTCAGAGAAGATAATCTTCCAAGTCCATTTTAATTTTTTTTTTTTTAACGTTTATTTATTTTCAGGACAGAGAGAGACAGAGCATGAACGGGGGAGGGGCAGAGAGAGAGGGAGACACAGAATCGGAAACAGGCTCCAGGCTCTGAGCCATCAGCCCAGAGCCTGATGCGGGGCTCGAACTCACGGACCACGAGATCGTGACCTGGCTGAAGTCGGACGCTTAACCGACTGCACCACCCAGGTGCCCCCCAAGTCCATTTTAAATGAAGATGACCATCTTCAACCAGAGAAAATAAAGAAGGGCATATTAGGACCAGAGCTAGAAATGACCATGCACAAAGGCCAGTTGGCACACACAGGGTTTTATGTTAAGGCATGGCATGCCTCAGTGTGGCGAGAAAGGATCAAGAACCAAGAGCTGGGAAAGTCCAGTCAGGAAGATCAAGTAGCAAGGAGACTTGCATGGAAAACTAGGAAGCTTTCACACTACCTTTTTCTAACCTTCTTCGGTCCGTGAACACAGGCTGAACTGCAGGTGTCTGTCCCCCCCACTCCACCGTGCCTCACTCTTCCACACCTGCACTCACCATCATCTTCTGGTCTCTGAGCTTGACTCTGACTCCATCTAGTCTCTGTAATCTCTGAAAATTTCAGATCCATTATTTCTTATTTGACCTTCAACATTCTTACGGGATTCAACTTTATCTCAACTCACAATAACAGGAAAGAAGCACACCGTCTCTGACTCTCCTGTCACCCCAAACTGTACCCTTTATCAGGTAAAGAAACTCATTAGTGCTGAAGACACTGAAGTCCAATGTTTAAAGATTATGCTGTTGCATTTAGTAAAAGCACTTACAAGTGCCTGTAGAAAATCTGATTTGAACTAAAAAATTTCAACATAAGCTCAGGAAGCCTAACCTGCCTGTGTGGGCATGTATCACTTATGTGGTAGGAAACCCTGGGAAAACCACAGGCGTCGTATACGTAATGTATGGGGAGGACATCAAGCTTCTGAATGCCATCATCAAAATGAAATGGAGAATTACACTTCGATTTCACAGATGCAAGCTTTGACTGCGTATTTCAGCTTTCTACAGTTTCCCCAACTGATGTCAAAATGCCACTTGGAAAGTAACTTCCACTAAGCTGAGCACATTCAATGTGGTCTTTACTAGACAATATGCAATGTATCACAGGGAATCAGTCAAGCAGCCTCACAGAAGTCACAGCTGAATGGCTGCATTCACTGGTCATTTACTCTGCATTCCATCACAAACTGGATTCTTGCTCTGTGAGACCCAGTTGTGCCAGGGTGCAGAGTACAACTCCAGAGCCACGCTGGAGAGCCTATCTCTGAAATTATAAACACCAGCTGTGTTATGTGCTGTGAAATCTTCACACACAGTGTGCTGGGTTTTGGGGGAATCTAGAGAACATTGAAATGAAGTCAAATTATCAGTAGGCTTTATTCTGGACCTTCTCTAGCCAAAGGCCGGCAGCAGGCTACATTCTGTCCAACGTTAAGTCCCACTGTTTAGTCATTAACCCATTTATTCATTCAAAGAACATTTCCTATAGATCTGCTCTGTCATACGTGATCATGAAACATGACAGCAAGTGAAGTGAGACACATTTCTACTCCCATTCTTGATCTGCTTTCTAAATACTCACATGAGATAAACCAATATTCTACTTCCTTTCTGGTAGACACCCTCTGAGGTAATGTCTACTGTAATGAATATTCTTCCCTTGAATGTGGACAGGACCAGTGACTTGCTTCTAACCAACAATATGGCAAAGGCTGCTACTCTGTTGATTAGGTTATGCTATATGACAAAGGCAGAGGACTTCAGTCCATGATAAGTTTACATTTAAAAGATTATGATTTAGTGGACTGGAGAGTTTCTCCTGCTGGCCTTGTAGAAGCAAACAGACTATTGAGAAGTGATCAAGGGGAGGGCCAAGTGTCAGGGAACTGCAGTGGTCTCTCGGACCTTGGTCAGCCAGGGAGCAGCCGAGGGAGGGAATCAGTGCTACAAACATGAGCAAACGAACTCTGCCAACAACCTAAATGGGCATTGAGATGGATTCTTCCCTAATTAACGTCCAGATGAGAACACAGATGAGAATCCCACCTGAAACCTTGGTCACAGCCTGGTGAGAGCCTGATCAGAAGACCCCACTAAGCCATGCCTGAAGGCTCACCCACAGAAGATCTGAGATACTATATTGGTAATCATTAGGTATACAGTAATAGAAAACTAATGCCTCCTTGATCCTAAGATTCCATCTTATAAAGCATAAAAGCAATGCATTAATAACCTTTGTGGGAAACTAGGGATACTGCATCAGTTGGACATTGAAAAAGAGGGACTTAACAATGTATAATGCTTATAGCAGCACTATCAACAATAGACAAATTATGGAAAGAGCCCAAATGTCAATTGACTGTTGAATGGATAAAGAATATGTACACACACACACACACACACACACACACACGATGGAATACTACTCAGTGATGTAAAAGAATGAAATCTTGCCATCTGCAACAACATGGACAAACTGAGAGTTGCTGGAGGGGAGGTGAGGGGGGTGGTTTAATTGGGTGACGAACATTATGGAGGGCACTTTTTGGGATGATCACTGGGTGTTATATGTAAGTGATGAATCACTGGGTTCTACTCCTAAAGCCAAGACTATGTTGTATGTTAACAAACTTGAATTTAAATTAAAAAAAAAAGTATACTGTTATATATTAATGTATCAGGTGTTTTGCCAGACACACAGGAGGACTAATAAAAAATAAAATCTGCAAGTTCTGATGTCAATGGGCTCACAGCACAGAGGAGAGACAGAGGTGGACACCAGCACCACACAGACTTCCACTGACAGCCAAAAGGGGGTAAGCCACATGGCCTTGCTCTCCCACTGATTACCACTGAAAACTCTGCACAGAATACAGAAAGCTTCTTGAGGTCTCTGAAAAGTAAGCACTACCAGGTAGATTCAGAACTGAAGTGAAAACTTGAATAACAGCCCTTAGCCAGAGTGAGTTTTGTAGATGTTTTTCCCCCCTCGTCTCCCCAAGGGTGAATTTCCCCCCTCGTTTCCCCAAGGGTGAACCGAGCAGCAGGACTCTGTAGCAGTTGCAGACTGCAAAAACAATAGAGAAAAAAAAATCAATAAAATCAAAAGCTCGTTCTTTGAAAAGTCCAATAAAATTGATAAAGTGCTGCCCGGCTGCCCATGAGAAAAGAGAAGACACAAATTGTGTAATTCAAGAACGGAAGAGGAAATGGGACTAGAGACACTTAAGCCTCTGAAAGGGTAATAACAGAATTCCGTGAGCAATTCTGCGCCCGTGAATCAACAACTTTGATAGAATGGAACAATTCTTTGAAAGTCACAAATTACCAAACTTCACTGAGGAAATAGGTAAATATGATTCTTCCTACACCAAATAAATAATCTGAATCTGTAGTTAAAAACCTTTCAACAAAAAAGGTCCAGATGGTTTCACGAGAAAATTCTATCAAACATTTAACAGAGAAAATTCTATCAGTTCTATACATTCTTTCCTAAAAGACAGAGGAGGAAATTCTTCCCAACTTACTTCACGAGATTATCATTGCTTAGTATCAAATCCAAAGAAATTACAACAACATGACTAATATCTCTCATGAAACCAGACACAAAATGCATTAAATAAAAATCAGCAAATTGAAGCCAGCAATACATAAAAAGGATAATACATCATGACCAAGGTGGGTTGATCTCAAATAGGTTGACCGAACACTCAAAACATCAATCTAATTCACCATATTAACAGACTAAAGAAGTGTCACATGATCATTTCAACTGATGCATCATAAAAAGTCTTTGACAATATTCAACATTGGGGCACCTGGGTGGCTCAGTCAGTTAAGTGTCTGACTCTTGATTTCAGCTCAGGTAATGATCTCATGATCATGAGATTGAACCCTGAGTCAGGCTCTGCACTGAGTATGGAGCCTGCTTAAGGTTCTCTCTCTCCCTCTCTCTCTGCCCCTCCCCCATTCATGTTCTCTCTCTCTCTCTCTCTCTCTTAAAAAAAAAAAAATCAACATCTATTCATGACACAAATTATCAGCAAACTAGGTAGAAAATGGAACTTCCTTAACCTGAAAAAGAGCTTCTGTAAGCTACTTATAGTTAATACTTAGTTGTGGAAAATTTTATACTTTGCTCCCTAAGATCAGGAACACGGCAAAGACGACCACTCCAATCACACCCAGTTAACATCTTGCTGGATAATCTAGACAACAGGAGATCAAAAGGGGAAAGTCTGAAAGTCTGAAGCCTTAAAAGGAAGCTGTCTCTTCTAGAAGGCAGTAGGATCAAAAATACCACAAAACCTAAAAAAATAGTCTCTGAATTAATGAATGAGTTTAAAACGGTTGCAGGAAAAAGATCAGAACACAAAAGTGAATTGTCCTTTTGTGAGACTAGACACCTGGAAATTAAAAAAAAATTAAATATGATTTTTAACAGCACTAAAATAAATGAACTAATCCTAACAATACATGTAGTGGTATCATAGGTTGAAAAGTACAAAAGAGTGATGAAAGAAATCAGAAAAGACCTCAAAAAAATAAAAATTAATAATGTAAAGAATCTACATGAAAAGTTTATAGAGGCTTTATTAATAATCACCAAACATGGAAATATTACAAATGACTTTTAATGTGACTGGACAAATAAAATACAGCGCATGGGCACCACTCAGAAATAGGAATGAACAAATTATTGACACATACAGTAATAATATTACATTTCAAATGCGTTAGGTAAGTGAAACAAACTAGACTCAAAATGATATGTACTGCATTACTCCACCTAAGTGACTTTCTAGAAAAGGCAAAATGATAGGGTTAGAGAACAGATTGGTGGTTTTCAGGGTTGAAGTGTGGGGTGGGGGAGGGGGGTGGCATTAGACTGTTTAGGGTAATGGAACCCTTCTGTAACTTTATTCTCTTATGGTTACAAAGTTCTAAGCATTTGTCAAAACTCATGGAATTATACATCCAAAAGTTAATTTTACTATATGTAGATTTTTAAACTAAAAGAAAGAAAGAATTAAGCCATGAATCAAACAAATAAATATATAACTGTATCTGTTATACATACTACAAAAGACAATATGTAATTATAATAATTAGCTTGGTCAGAGAGGATAGATGTAGACTGTTCAACGAAAGGGAGATGTGAAGGAACAGTGCCATTTCCTGGGAGAAGGGGATGAGGAGTGAAGGATGTTCCAGACACAGGAGGAGCATCTGTGCAAAGGTCCTGTGGCAGGAAGAAGGGCATATGTTGGTAACTGAAATAATGCCACTGTGGCTGGAGCACAGAAAGTAGTAGCGGACAGTGGCGTAAACTGGCCTTTATTTGAGGACCAGTGCAAAGCCACTGAATGGTTCTCAGCAGGCACAGAACAAAAGTTCTTCTCTCTCACAGTGGACTCAGGGAAACAATCCATAATTAGGATCCCACTGTGATATTTCAGGGAAGAGATCATCAGATTCCCACCTGTAGTGGCGCAGTGATTATTAACACAGCTGAAAAGATTTCTGGAGTATTCATAAGGCAAGCTGGTAAAAATTCTGTGGGTCAGCTACACCACATGAATGAACAATGAGCGTCAAAGGTCACTCCAAGTCAGGATCCATAAGACTTTTTTTATATTCTAGGCTTTGAAGACCAGGCATGAACTCTGCTCCTTGTTTTATTTTATTCTGCTTTTATTTTTTAAGTAGCCATTACAAAAATGTTCAGAGCATTCTTGGCTCATAGGCCACGCAAAACAGGCCATAGGCTGGATTTTCCTCTTGATGTAGGGGATTCTGGTTTTTCTAAGACAATAGATACCCTTGCCATGAAACAGTTGATGGGTTTGAAGGATACATATCATGAAATTACATTTTTAAATGTTGAATTTGAGCTGCCTTTGAAATACCAGATAGAGACATCAAGTTGTCATTTGGATATATGAAATGATGCTCAGAGGACAAATCTGGGCATAACACAGGATTCGGCATGGTCTGTGCTGGATGGTGATAAAGCTAGAGATACAGATGGAAGTTCTTGAGTAAACACAAAAGACTGGGACGAAGACAGAGATTGAGACTGAGTCTTGAGAAACTGTGGAATTTTGTGTCCGGACTGGAGATGATACACCTGTGTCAGGAACAGGGCAAGCAGGCAGAGATATCAAAGGGAGATCAGAACAGGCTATTACGAGAGCCAAGGAATTAGGATAACATCCTAATTTCTCCTTCAGAATTGCGCTGAAAATGAGGACTTAAGTCTACAAAACTTCTGTCCAAAAAGGCTTCCAGATCCATAATGGTCCTAGGTTGTTTCCTAGATGGTTACGATGATACAATGCATTTTTGTTGACCCATGTAGGGGACAGTGACCCCCTAATCTCTGTAACATCCATAATACAATTTTGATTATTAAGAATAACAGAGTCTTGTTTGTATTTATTATTTGGTTAAAATAATTTTATTTTGTCAAAGTCAAGCAACTTCTCTTCAAATTCAGCTGCAAGGGTTTGCTGGTTGAAATTATCCTCCTGTGTCATATCCCCATTCCAAGCACATCAGTCTCACCTAGCTTCTAAATTTGTGTGCTTTTGCAGTATATTTGCCAATATTTATTGTTTCATACGGGATTGTCTCCTACTGCTAAATAATATGTAAGTGTAGTATCTTCCATACAAATAACCTTCTTTCTTTCCAACAACGTACCATGACGTCATGTGTTTATGAGACAAGCAGAGATTCAAGTTTAAGTTAAAACTCAACCACCTCTTGTACCACCACAGCATGTAATTTACTTGCGAGGACCCTCAAGTCCCGTTACTATTCCCACGTTGACATAGATCTAGTTTGCCTGTATGAAGGCAGTTTCAAATACAGCAAAACCTTGGACTGCGAGTAACTTGTTCCGCAAGTGTTCCGCAAGACGAGCAAACATTTCCAATACATTTTAACTTGATAAGCGACCGATGTCTTGCAACACGAGTAGTACATGACGTGGAATGTCACATGATCACAACCGAGCCAATGGTTCTCTCTCTTTCTCTCTCTCTTGCGCTCACTCGCACTGAGGGATTGTGGGTGATCATCTCCCATGCTCGGTCTCAGGAAGCGGTATTTGGTGGAAATCAGTGATTTTTCAGAACACTGGGAGGTGCCCACAACTGGAACTAGTGTATTTTTGTCACTTCAAAGCACCTATGGACAGTCCTTTGCTTTTCCAGACAAGAGTGAGCTTAGGAAGGCTTTGTTTCTTTCTAGGTCATCAGAGAGGTTTCTTGTTAAAGCTGCACTAAAAGAAAAAGATTCCCTTGAGCCAAAAGCTGGCAGTGATTCCGCTAGTGATGGTGAAATAACCCTCCTCTCTCGTCTCCCTCATACCAGCCACAAAGGTAAGTGAAGATTAATTTGCTTATTTTTCTTTATATTTTGTATTGATTATTTTGTATTATATTACAGTATTGTAACCATTTTTATATGAATATTTTTGGGTTGTGCAACGAATCATCTGAATTTCCAGTATTTCTTATAGGGAAATTCGCTTTGATATACAAGTGCTTTGGATTACAAGCGTGTTTCCGGAACAAATTATGCTCGCAAACCAAGGTTTTGCCGTATATGGCAAACTTTATATGGAAGGCAGCTGACAAGCTGGGCTTTTACATTAGTGTAAGACAGAACTCAATTTCAAATATCTTCGTGGAGTATTCAGGTTAGAAAGGCAGAACTTCAAGGTCAATATTCCAATTTTACACAGCACATTGGAGAGAAGGAAAGCCATGGTGGAACGCACAGAATGAAAAAATAATGAAATTAAGAGAGCATGAGAAGCGTAATCCAGAATTAAATGGTCTAATTTATGGGCAATTGCAGCCCAAAAAGAGGAGAAAAAGAAAAGAACAAAAATGTTGAAAAGATAATGTTTTCCAAACCTGGCGAAAGATATAAACTCACAGATTCAATAATCTCAACAAGCTCAAGTCAGAGAAAATACAGAGAAAACTTAGCTTATATTGCCAAATTGCTGAAAACCAAAGACAAAGATAAATTCTTAAAACCAGCTGGGAAAAACTATTTTACTATATTCAAGGAAGCAGAAGTAGACCTTTTCAATGGCAAACCTGGAAACCAAAATATAATAGAATTGCATCTTTAAAGTCCAGAGGGGGTGGGGGGAGTCCTCTAAATATATTACCTTAAAGCCAACAAAAAAACAAAAGGTCTCCAAAAAAGGCAAAATAAGCATTGGAAATAAAGTCATTTTCTTACAAACAGATGCAGCGAACTTGTGGTCAGTAGAACGATACTACAAAAATTGCTGAAGGAAATTCTTCCAGGTGAAGACAAATACTTCCAAATGCACAGATTTGGAAAGCAATGCAAGTGACAGAAGGAGAAGAAATATGAGGTTCAATCATCCCTTGTGCTTTTTACAATTTTGCCACATTCGTGTTTATTCCCAGAAATAATACTTAGTCATCCAACATTTTAAACTTTATATAAAATTTCATTTCATAGATTCTTTGGCAACTGGCCTTTTTATTTAAAATTTTGATCCTAAGATTTCATCAATGTTTTTAGTACAGTTACAACTCATTTCCATCACTGCCAAATATTCAATTTTGCCAATACCCCAAAATGTATTTATGTGTTCTCCTACAGGACGCTTGGGTTGTTTTCTGTGTTTCGCCAGTTTTTGTCTTGTTCATAAAGCGCCTCAATGGATATCTTTTGTTCAGGCACACATCTAGGTGGATTACTACTGGGCCATAGGTTAGTTTCATCTCCGACTACTCTAGAAAGGTTGTTTCCCAAGATGGTTTAACCAATTTAGACCACCAGTAGCAGCATGCAAGTGATCCAATTATTCCACATTTTTGCCAGCACTTGACATTGCCAGTCTTTAAAATTATGCCAATCTTGTGAATCCAATGACTTTGTGAATTTAATTTCCATTTCCCTGAATAATGAAACCGAGCATTTTTTAAATACATTATTGGTCATTTGAATTTCTTTTGCTGTCAAGTGCCTATTCAAACTTTGTCTCTCTTTTTTTAACTAGGTTGTTCTTTTCATTTCATGCGGGTTTGTAGCAATTGGACATACATTCTACGTATGGACCCCTTCTGAATTTTATGTTTGGAAAGTATCTTCTAGTTTTTAGCAATCATAATCTTTTTCTTTGGTGGATACTTAGTGGAAGAGAGTCCTTAATTTTAAAGCGTTTAACGTTTGCATCTTTTTGGTTTTCACTTTTTATGTCTTGTTAAAAATTATACCTTACTGTGATAAAGATATTATCCTCGATTATCTTTTAAAGTTGTACAGTTATATCCTCTTTCCCTATGAATCTGCAAAGATACATCAGTACTGCTGTAAATTAGGTTTCTGTTATTAACTGCTGATTATGGATTCTTCTGTCTCTTTGGTTAATTGGCATATCATTGAAGCAATGCCCTACTCCCCTGGTCTCCTAAATAGTGTAGCATTAGAAGTCCCAATAACTCATAAGGAAGCCACCCCTGATCCTCCTTGCCCTAGTATTGCCAAGTTGTTCTTCAGTGGCTTGGATTTTTTTTTCCATTTACTCCCCCCATATAAGTTTCAGAATCTTTATGTGTTTTATAATTTTATACTTTCATGGTATATTTAAGTACAGTTTACCCTTGAACAAGGCAGAGGTTAAGGGTGCTGACCCCCATGCAGTCAAAAACCTACATATAACTTGTGACTCCCCCCAAAACTTAGCTACTAATAGCCTAGTGTTAACGGGAAGCCGTAGCAATAATAGCAGTAGGTTAACATATATTTTGCACATTAATATGTATTATACACTGTATTCTTACCATAAAGTAAGCTAGAGAGAAGAAAATGTTATTAGGAAAGTCATAAGAAGGAGAAAATACATGCCTAGCACTATACTGCATTCATCAAAAAACATGCAAACATCCACGCAGACGCAGACATGGACTTGCACGGTTCAGACCCGTATTGTTCCGGGATCAACTGTGGATTACATTTCTTTCTCATGTGCTGCCTTCTACCTTAAAGGCTAGTGCATCTGATATTAATATAGCTATCACGGCTTTCTTTGGGTTAGTATTTGCCTCTGTGTTATACCTTTCTGTATTGCTTTCTTGTAGATGTGTTCCCTATAACTAGCACACATATCTGCATAGAAAAACGATGTTGGGGCCCCTGGGTGGCTCAGTTCATTAAGTGTCCGCCTCTTGATTTCGCCTCAGGTCATGATCTCACGGCTTCGTGGGTTGGAGCCCCGCATCAGGCTCTGCATAATGACCTTGCCACGCGGAGCCTGCCTGCCATTCTCCCCCTCTCCCTCTTTCTCTGCCTGCCTGTCCTCCACTCGCATTCTCTCTCTCTCTCTCTCTCTCTCTCAAAAATAAATAAATAAAATAAAAGGAAAACAATGCTAACCAAGTCTGATCATCTTTGTCTTTTAACTGGATATTTGAGTTTATCTATAAATTACTATTACAAACACATATACACACGTACTTATTTCCACCTCCTGACTGTGTGCTCTGTATTGATTCACATCACCTTACTTTTAATTGATTTAAGTACTCATTTTGCATTTGTCCCCTCCATTACTTTGGAGTTTATGAACTCTTGTCATTCTTCAGTGGTTATCATAGACAATTTAAAATATATACTTAATCCCTCGGTACCAGAAATACAATAAACAGCTTTACCTTCCCCATTAGCAATATAGAGATCATAAAGCATTTATTTTTTCCATTGCCTGTCTCCTGACTTCTAAGTTATTGCTGTCATTTATTCTACCTTTTTCTTGTTTCTTTAATGCCATGCACTTTATTATTACTCAAGTATTAAACTTATGATTGTTTCAATTCTTCTGCATATTTTTTATTGTCTTTGCTCAATTCTTCATGATTCTCAGACCTTCCGTTGGTGATAGTTTTCCTTCTTCCCAAAGGCCATCCTCCAGAGATATTATACTATAAATTATATTATACATTTTATAAATATGACATATAACTCTATTATAAATAACATAATATAGCATAGTCATATAATAACATATAATTATATAACTTATAAATATTACCTATAATAAATGATTCCTAATTAATTATATGTAAAGCTTATAATAATTATAATTATAAATATATAATTTTACTTTGTTATCTCTTTTCCTTCAATAGATTGAAAATCTTATTTTTGAGCTTCCATTGTGGATTTGAGGAGTCAGACATCAAATCATTTTTTTTTTTTTCCAACGTTTATTTATTTTTGGGACAGAGAGAGACAAAGCATGAATGGGGAGGGGCAGAGAGAGAGGGAGACACAGAATCAGAAACAGGCTCCAGGCTCCGAGCCACCAGCCCATAGCCTGACGCGGGGCTCGAACTCACGGACCGCGAGATCGTGACCTGGCTGAAGTCGGACGCTTAACCGACTGCGCCACCCAGGCGCCCCTATGTAATCTTTTTATTTAACCCACTGGGGATTTACTGGGAGTTCTGGATCTAAGGATTGATTTCTTTTAACAATTCTGGAAATATTTGATCCATTATCTTTTAATATTGCTTCATTTATGGTTCTCACTCTTACTTCCTTCAGGAACTCCGATTTGGTACAAATTAATAGTGGTGATCTCTTCTGCACCTGTGTCAACTTCACTCTATCTGTGACACCATTTATCTCTCTGATAGATTTTAATTTCCATCATTTTGGTGTTTTCATGTTTTTTAAGTTTACTTATTTATTTTGAGAGACAGAGAAAGAGAGAGAGTGGCATGTGCACACATGCAAGAAGGGGAGGGGGAAGAGAGAAGGAGAGAGACAGAATCCCAAGCAGGCTCTGTGCTGAAAGACTCAGGGCTCGATCTCGCAAACCATGAATTCGTGACCTGAGCTGAAATCAAGAGTCAGGTGCTTAACCGACTGAGCCATCGCGAGTGCCCTGGTGTTTTCGTTTTTCAGTATTTCACTTATTTCTCTAATCAACCTTCTTCATTATTTTTAACTCTTTTTTTTTTAAATATTACCAAGCTTTCCTAGTATCTCCTAATACATATACTGTAGAGAGATGCCCCCCCACCCAAGATGGCCATGCCCCATCCCTGATATTTACAAATATGTTGCTTTAAACGGTAAAGGTGATTTTGCAGACGTAACTGAGATCTTACTTTAAGATAGGGAGAATAGTTTGGATTACCCAGAAGGATTTGATCTAATCATAGGAGGCCATAAATCATGGGAGGCCTTCTTCCCCTGGAAAAAGCAGAAAAAAAGAAATGCAGCAGAAGAGGAACTTAGTGATGCCAACTGTGATAAGGAGTCAGTGTAACTCTGCTGGCTCTCGGAGGTAGGTGTGCCCATAAAATGACCAAAAAGAGGCCTCATAGCATGAATGGTGGCCCTTACATAACAGTTGGGAAGGAAATAGATCCTAATCTTACGATGGAGTAGAACCAGATTCTGCCAACAACACGAATGAGCTTGGAGTTTGGTCTCCCCAGAGACTTTTCATGAGGGCCTGACCAGCTGACACCTTAATTTTGGATTCCTGAGATCTGGAGCTGAGAATTCAACTGAGCCAACTCACGCTTCTAACCACAGAACTGTGAGATAATCAACTTGGGTTTCTTTAGACCCTAAATTGTGGTAATTTTTTATAGCAACACTAGAACAGTAGTAGAGCATATTAAACATAATATCAAGGGGCGCCTGGGTGGCTCAGTCGGTTAAATGTCTGACGTCGGCTCAGGTCATGCTGTCACATTCGTGAGTTCAAGCTCCGTGAGGGCTCTGTGCTGACAGCTCGGAGCCTGGAGCCTGCTTCAGATTCTGTGTCTCCCTCTCTCTCTGCCCCTCCCCCACTCATACTCTGCCTCTGTCTCTCAAAATGAATAAAAATGTCAAAAAATTTTAAACGTAATATCAAATCTTTACCATTTAATGTGTGGTCCACAAATCAGCAGCAATGACAACACCCTGGAGTCTACTAGAAATGCAAAGTGTCAAGACCATCTCAGACTTATTGAGTTGAGGCAGGAGGGAAGGGAGACTCGGGAGACAAGCTGATGGAAGTAAAGCCATCTTGGTCTCAGGATGACCTTTAACCTAAAAGTCAACAGGTCATAAAAAGAGTCCCAAGATCTGATTCATGGAAGACCACAGGACCCCCCACTCCCTCTGAGAGTAAAAGCCACAAAGGTTGGGCATTATTAAAATTGCTTCCTGTGGCTAACTCCCAGCCCTCAGAGAATGAAAAAACTCACCGCCCAATGTAAATGATAAACCCCAAGTTAACGAGTAGGCCTCTTCCCTGTATGGTTAGCAGATTTTTAAAAACCTACAAAATCCGGCGGGGTGGGGGGGGGGACCAAGATGGTGGAACAGCATGGATGATTTCTGTGTGTCTCGCGTCCACGAAATACAGCCAGACCAACACTGAACCATCCTACACACCTAGAAAACTGATTGGAGGAGTAACACAACAATCTGCACAACCTGAACCACAGAATTCAGCAGGTACGTGACACAGACGAGGGAACTTGGGGAGCGAGAAGCTGCGGGAAGGGAGGTGCTTTTGCGGGCGGAGAGAGGACGGAGACTGGGGGGCGGGGAGAATACGGGAAAAGCACCCCTCCCCCTCGCCCTCCCCAAAAGGAGCTGGAGAGAAAGTGGAAAATGGGAACCGGCCGCAGGGACTAAAGGAGAAAGGAGAGGGTTTCAATCCCATTAAGACCGTAAACGAGGGGAGCGCAAGGCTGCACCTCCGCAGCTCCCTACCTGGCGGTGCTCTGGTGGGAAGGGCGAATCCCCAGGAACAGAGTGGGGTCCGGGAGGTGCTGGGGCCACACGGGGAAAGGCGGTTCCGCTGCCGGAAGGACATTTGGTGGAGACTGTTGAAGCCACCTGGTCCCGGCAGACCCCGGAAGGCGGCCACGTTCGCCGGTGCTGGGACAAGGTCGTTGAGGGTGAAGCCTGGGGCCAGACGTGTGTTGCCATTTTCCACCATCCCCGAAACGCTGCTGCTAGACTGTCTCGCCAACTTTTTCTGGGGCGGGCTGGCCTCGGGCGGCAGTCTCGGGGCACCGGCAGCAGCAGGGTCCAGCGGGCGTTCCTGGCTGCAGCCGACATTCGGCCGTTGCTCCGTGAGACCCTCCCACGGAGGGGCGGAGCAGGTCAAGGCCTCAGTCCTTCGGGAATAAGGGGCTGGGGAAAACAGCCACGTCTGAGGCAAAACTTGGGAGCGAGGTACAGCCTGGGGCCTGGTCACGGAGAGTGGAAAAGTGGATAGCGGACGAGAGCTGAAGACGGAGGACGGGTGCGCCATTGCTGATCTGGGAGAACAGACCAGGTAGCTGGCTGACGCCATTTTGACCACTCCCGCGCAGGCGCATACGCACCTTCGAGCATGCTAACACTCCACCCCAGGAAGCTAGCAGCGCCATCTAGTGGAGAGCGGAGCCGTTGCACTGCGCTCCGGCCAGCTGGGCCAACCTCACTCTTCAAGAACACAAGTCTCACCGCCAGCTTAGTTTATGGACTATAAGGCGCTACATAGATTGACTTCTAGAGAACACGAAGTAATTTCAGTCCTTCTTCAATCTGTTAGTGGGTCCATCTATTCAATTTTCTTTATTTTTCTTTTACACTTCTTTCCTCTTTCTTGAATACAGAAACAAAAAATTCATTTTTATTTTCAATTTTTATTAAAAATACTTTTCTTTAATTTTTATTACTATATTTTTTACTTTTGTGTAAATTTTTTCAAATTCTATTTTATTTCCATCATTTTATTTTAGTCTACTTCAGTGTATTCACCTTTTCAAATTTTCAAACAATTTCCTTTTTTCTTTCTTTTTCTTTCTTTCTTTTTCTTTTCTTTTTCTTGAATGCAGAGAGAGAAAAACTTCATTTTTACTTTCAATATCTATTAAATATATTTTTATTTAATTTTTTACTGTATTTTTTGCTTTTATGTAAATTTTATCAAATTCTATTTTACTTCCATCATTTTATTTTAGTCTACTACAGTGTATTCACTTTTTCAAATTTTCAAACGATTTCCTTTCTTTCTTTTCTTTTTTATCTTTTTTATCTTTTTCATTTCCTTTCTTCTTGAATACAGAAAAAGAAAAAAATTCATATCTATTTTTAATATTTATTAAAAATATTTTTATTTAATTTTTTCCACTATATTCTTTACTTTTGTGTATATTTTTTCAAATTCTATTTTACTCCCATCATCTCATTTTAGTCTACTTCAGTGTATTCATTTTTTCAAATTCTAAAAGGATTTCCTTTTTTTTGCTCCCCCCCTTTTTTTCTCTAATCTGTCAAACCACTTTCAACACCCAGACCAAAACACACCTAGGATCTAGCATCATTTATTCGATTTGTGTGTGTGTGTGTGTGTGTGTGTTTAATTTTAACATTTTTTTAATCCTAATTTTTTTAATTTCAATTTTTCTACCTCATTAATTCCTTTTTTCCCTTCAAAATGAAAAAACAAAGGAATTCACCCTAAAAGAAAGAGCATGAAGAAACGACAGCCAGGGATTTAACCAACACAGGTACAAGCAAGATGTCTGAACCAGAATTTAGAATCAATAATACTAGCTGGAGTTGAAAATAGATTAGAATCCCTTTCTGCAGAGATAAAAGAAGTAAAAAAATATCCAGAATGAAATTAAAAATGCTATAACTGATCTGCAATCATGGATGGATGCCATGGCGGCAAGGATGGATGAGGCAGAACAGAGAATCAGCGATATAGAGGACAAACTTACAGAGAATAATGAAGCAGAAAAAAAGAGGGAGATTAACGCAAAAGAGCACGATGTAAGAATTAGACAAATCAGTGACTCATTAAAAAGGAACAACATCAGAATCATAGGGGTCCCAGAAGAGGAAGAGAGAGAAATAGAGGTAGAAGGGTTATGTGAGCAAATCATAGCACAAAACTTTCCTAACCTGGGGAAAGACACAGACATTAAAATCCAGAAAGCACAGCGGACCCCCATTAGATTCAGCAAATACCAACCATCAACAAGGCATATCATAGTCAAATTCACAAAATACTCAGGCAAGGAGAGAATTATGAAAGCAGCAAGGCAAAAAAAGTCCCTAACCTACAAGGGAAGACAGATCAGGTGTGCAGCAGACCTATCCACAGAAACTTGGCAGGCCAGAAAGGAGTGGCAGGGTATATTCAGTGTACTGAATCAGAAAAATATGCAGCCAAGAATTCTTTATCCAGCAAGGCTGTCATTCAAAATGGAAGGAGAGATAAAAAGTTTCCCAGGCAAACAAAAATTAAAGGAGTTTGTCACCACTAAACCAGCCCTGCAAGAAATTTTAAGGGGGACTCTCTGAGGGGAGAAAAGATGAATATGTATGTGTATATGTGTGTGTGTGTGTGTGTGTGTGTGTGTGTGTGTATACATATCAAAAGCAACAAAGATTAGAAACGACCAGAGAACATCACCAGAAACTCCAACTCTACAAACATCATGATGGCAATAAATTCATATCTTTTAGTACTCACTCTAAACGTCAATGGACTCAATGCTCCAATCAAAAGACATAGGGTAACAATGGATAAGAAAATAAGATCCATCTATATGCTGTTTACAAGAGACCCACTTGAGACCTAAAGACACCTTCAGATTGAAAAAAAAGGGGATGGAGAACCATCTATCATGCTAATGGTCAACAAAAGAAAGCTGGAGTAGCCACACGTGTATCAGACAAACTAGACTTTAAAATAAAGACTGTATCAAGAGATGCATAAGGGCATTATATCATAGTTAAGGGGTTTATCCACCAAGAAGACCTAACAATTGTAAACATTTATGTGCCAAATGTGGGAGTACACAAATATATAAATCAATCAGTCACAAACAAAGAAACTCATCGATAGTAATACCATAATAGTAGGAGACTTCAATACCCCACTCATAACAATGGACAGATCATCTAATCAAAAAATCAACAAGGAAACAATGGCTTTGAATGACACACTGGACCAAATGGACTTACCAGATATATTCAGAACACTTCATCCAAAAGCTGCAGAATATACATTCTTCTCCAGTGCACATGGAACATTCTCCAGAATAGACCATATACTGGGACACAAACCATCCATAAGTAAGTACAAAAAGATCAAGATCATACCGTGCATATTTTCAGACCACAACACTATGAAACTCGAAATCAACTGCAAGAAAAAATTTGGAAAGGTAACAAATACTTGGAGACTAAAGAACATCCTACTAAAGAATTAATGGGCTAACCAAGCAGTTAAAGAGGAAATTAAAAAGTATATGGAAGTCAATGAAAATGATGACACCATAACCCAAAACCTCTGGGATGCAGCAAAGGTGGTCATAAGAGGAAAGTATACAGCAATCCAGTCCTTCCTAAAGAAGGAAGAAAGATCTCAGATACACAACCTAACCTTACGCCTTAAGGAGCTGGAAAAAGAATAGCAAATAAAACCCAAAAACAGCAGAAGACAGGAAATAATAAACATTAGAGCAGAAATTAATGCTATCAAAACCAAAACAAAACAAAACAAAACAAAACAAAAAACAGTAGAACAGATGAATGAAACCAGAAGCTGGTTCTTTGAAAGAATTAACAAAATTGATAAACCCCTAGCCAGTTTGATAAAAAAGAAAAAGGAAAGGACCCAAATAAATAAAATCAAGAATGAAAGAGGAGAGATCACAACCAACACAGCAGAGATAAAAACAATAATAAGAGAATATTATGAGCAATTATATGCCAATAAAATGGGCCATCTGGAAGAAATGGACAAATTCCTAGAAACATACACACTACCAAACCTGAAACAGGAAGAAGTAGAAAATTTGAACAGACCCATAACCAGTAAGGAAATCAAATTAGTAATCTAAAATCTGCCAAAAAAACAAGAGTCCAGGGCCAGATGGCTTTCCAGGGGAATTCTACCAAACATTTAAGGAAGAGTTAACACCTATTCTCTTGAAGCTGTTCCAAAAAATAGAAATGGAAGGAAAATTTCCAAACTCTTTCTATGAAGCCAGAATTACCTTGATTCCAAAACCAGACAGAGACCCCACAAAAAAGGAGAACTATAGACCAATTTCCTTGATGAACATGGATGCAAAAAATCCTCAACAAGATATTAGCCAACCAGCTCCAACAATACATTAAAAAAATTATTCACCATGACCAAGTGGGATTTATACGTGGGATACAGGGCTGGTTCAATATCTGCTAAACAATTAACATGATTCATCACATCAATAAAAGAAAGGACAAGAACCATATGATCCTCTCAATAGATGCAGAGAAAGCATTTGACAAAATACAGCATCCTTTCTTGATAAAAACCCTCAAGAAAGTAGGGATAGAAGGAGCATACCTCGAGACCATAAAAGCCATATATGAAAGACCCACTGTTAATATCCTGAGAGCTTTCCCCCTAAGGTCAGGAATAAGACAGGGATGTCCACTCTCGCCACTGTTATTCAACATAGTATTGGAAGTCTTAGCCTCTGCAATCAGACAACACAAAGAAATAAAAGGCATCCAAATCGGCCAGGAGGAGGTCAAACTTTCACTCTTCTCAGATGACATGATACTCTATATGGAAAACCCAAAAGATTCCACCAAAAATGGCTAGAATTGATTCATAAATTCAGCAAAGTTGCAGGATATAAAATCAACGCACAGAAATCAGTTGCATTCCTCTACACCAACAATGAAGCAACAGAAAGAGAAAAGAAATCAAGGAATTGATCCCATTTACAGCTGCACAAAAAACCGTAAAAATACCTAGGAATAAATCTAACCAAAGAGGTGAAAAATCTATACACTGAAAGCTATAGAAAACTTTTGAAAGAAATTGAAGAAGACAAAAAAAAAAAAAAAAAATGGAAAAAGATTCCATGCTCCTGGATAGGAAGAACAAATATTGTTAAAATGTCGATACTACCCAAAGCAATCTACATATTCAATCCAATCCCTATCAAAATAACACCAGCATTCTTCACAGAGCTAGAACAAATAATCCTAAAATTTGTATGGAACCAGAAAAGACCCCGAATAGCCAAAGCGATCTTGAAAAAGAAAACCAAAGCAGGAGGCATCACAATCCCAGACTTCAAGCTATACTAGAAAGCTGTAATCATCAAGACAGTATGGTACTGGCACAAGAACAGACACTCAGATCAATGGAACAGAATAGAGAACCCAGAAATGGACCCACAAACATATGGCCAACTAATCTTTGACAAAGCAGGAAAGAATATCCCGTGGAATAAAGACAGTCTCTTCAGCAAGTGGTGCTGGGAAAACTGGACAGTGACGTGCAGAAGAATGAACCTGGACCGCTTTCTTACACCATCCACAAAAATAAACTCAAAATGGATGAAAGACCTCAATGTAAGACAGGAAGCCATCAAAGTCCTCGAGGAGAAAGCAGGCAAAAACCTCTTTGATCTTGGCCACAGCAACTGCTTACTCAACACGTCTCCGGAGGCAAGGGAAACAAAAGCAAAAATGAACTACCGGGACCACATCAAAATAAAAATCTTCTGCACAGCGAAGGAAACAATCAGCAAAACGAAAAGACAACCGACAGAATGGGAGCAGATATTTGCAAATGACATATCAGGTGAAGAGTTAGTATCCAAAATCTATAAAGGACTTATCAAACTCAACACCCAAAACACAAATAATCCAGTGAAGAAATGCGCAAAAGACATGAATAGACACTTCTCCAAAGAAGACATCCAGATGGCCAACCGACACATGAAAAAATGCTCAACATCACTCATCATCAGGGAAATACAAATCAAAACCACAATGAGATACCACCTGACACCTGTCAGAATGGCTCACATGAACAACTCAGGCAACAACAGATGTTGGCAAGGATGCGGAGAAAGAGGATCTCTTTTGCGTTGTTGGTGGGAATGCAAGCTGGCACAGCCACTCTGGAAAACAGTATGGGAGTTTCCTCACAAAACTAAAAATAGAACCACCCTGTGACCTAGCAATTTCACTACTAGGCATTTATCCAAGGGATACGGGTGTGCTGTCTCGAAGGGACACATGCACCCCCGTGTTTATAGCAGCACTATCAACAATAGCCAAAGTATGGAAAGAGCCCAAATGTCCCTCGGTGGATGAATGGATAAAGAAGATGTGGTATATATATACAATAGAGTATTACTCGGCAACCAAAAAGGATGAAATCTTTGCCATTTGCAACTACGTGGACGGATCTGGAGGGTATTATGCTAAGTGAAATTATTCAGTCAGAGAAAGACAAAAATCATACGATTTCACTCATATAAGGACTTTAAGAGACAAAAACAGATGAACATAAGGGAAGGGAAACAAAAAGAATATAAAAACAGGGAGGGGGACAAAACAGAAGAGACTCATAAACATGGAGAACAAACTGAGGGTTACAGGAGGGATTGTGGGAAGGGGGATGGGCTAAATGGGTCAGGGGCACTAAGGAATCTACTCCTGAAATCATTGTTGCACTATATGCTAACTAACTTGGATGTAAATTTTTAAAAATAAATAAATAAATAAATAAAAACCTACAAAATCCTACAGTAGAGGCAAAGGGAGGCCGTCTTCCCCATCTGGAAGGAGAGACCACTGCTTTGTGAAGAGCTCCTCTCTTGCCTCTGCAATTAATAAATCTCTGTCTCTTTCTCTAAATGGCTTGCTCTTGAATTCTTTCTTGTGCAAAGCCAAAAATCCTTTTGGCAAGGGCCTTGAGGCCCGTCCTCTTGGGGCCTCAGCCGTCCAGCATCAGAGTTAGAATTTCATTTTAAAGGGCCCCTGGGTGGCACAGTCGGTTAAGCGTCCCACTTCAACTCCGGTCATGATTTCACCGTTCGTGAGTTTGAGCCCTGCATCCAACTCTCTTCAGAGCCTGGAGTCTGCTTCAGATTCTGTGTCTCCCTCTCTCTCTCTCTCTCTCTCTCTCTCTCTCCCTCTCTCTCTGCCCCTCCCCCACTTGTGTTTTCTGTCTCTCAAAAATAAATAAATAAGCATTAAAAAAAGAGTTTTATTTGAACAAATCCAAATATTACCAGATGACACACAGATTTTTCAAAAGCAATGTTATAAGGCATTTGGTCTGATTACGCCAATATCTGACACATTGGTCTTGCAATTCTATTGTTTCTTGTTTCTGCTCACACTTGTTCATGGTTCCTTGGTTCTTTGCATGTTTCATGATTTACTGTGAGCTCCTACTTACTGGAAATTTATCTGTGGGATTTCAGTGTGCAAATGTGTTTATGGATTTTAACCGAGAAGGTCTGGAGTGGGTCCCAAGGACCTACCTTTTTAACAAGGTAAGCTCCTTCAGGGAGGACTTGTATTTGCTTTCATCAGGTACCTGGAGATCCTTAACCCTGAGTGACCTTTTTCATACTACACAAGGAGTATGAATTCAATCTCTATACCCAAGTGAGTTTCAACCTTATTTTGGATTCTCAGGGAAGATTTCTTTCCCCTTCAATCTAGAACAAAGGCTTGAGACAGGTAGTTTTCCTTGTAGTTAACTGCGGGTGAGGATGCTCTAACTACTCTTACACTAAAGTGAGGCCGTTTGAAGTGACGGCCAAGACGGGAGATTCGTTGGCCCTCCCATGATGGCTGGGACATTGTTTTTGTGTGGCCTGGTGCTTGGTGCTGCCTTGAATACTGAATCTCATAATCACCCTGTTAGCAAATGTCCTCAAGGTGACAGCTTCTTGTCTGCTCAGCGTCTTTTGGTTTCCTCTTGTGCACTCATTCCTCTGAGATGTCCCCAAGGGATTTTCTAAGGGATTGTTATGTAATTGAAAGGATGATTTAGGGGCACCTGGGTGGCTCAGTTGGTTAAGCGGCTGACTTTGGCTCAGGTCATGATCTCACGGTCTGTGAGTTCGAGTCCCCCCCCCCCCCCCCCGTCAGACTCTGTGCTGACAGCTCAGAGCCTGGAGCCTGCTTTGGATTCTGTGCCTCCTTCTCTGCCCCTCCCCTGATCACACTCGGTCTCTGTATCTCTCTCTATCAAATATAAATAAACATTGAAAAAATTTTTAAGATGACTTATATGTATTTCTAGAAAAATATCTCTAAAAATTGTAAAGTGATGGCATTTTTGTAGTTGTCGTTTTCATCGAGAAGGTCATTCTGGGACCATGGTTCCTTACGCTGCTGGAAACAGATCCCTCCAGTAACCATGCTCAGCAAGGCACTGACATGTGCACAGAGGAAGGCAGCAGAGTGGAGGTGGGGGATCTCCCACTACCCTTATCCCCAGGCGGTAGGGAAGTAGGACGTTCTGTGTTTTAGTATTGAACCTGTCGTGTTAACACTATGTCCACGGGCTTGCACGCGTTGTTTGGGAATAAGACCTCCCTCGCTTCGATGTTGTTTTCAAGATTCACTAATTGCCTACCCAAACGCGATATCCCAGGACGGATATTGGCATCACTCACTGAAATAAACCAGGATTGAAGGGCTAAAACTTCAGTTTTGAAATGTGAGATGCTTTCTTTTTTTTTTTTTTTTTTAATTTTTTTTTTTCAACGTTTATTTATTTTTGGGACAGAGAGAGACAGAGCATGAACGGGGGAGGGGCAGAGAGAGAGGGAGACACAGAATCGGAAACAGGCTCCAGGCTCTGAGCCATCAGCCCAGAGCCCGACGCGGGGCTCGAACTCACGGACCGCGAGATCGTGACCTGAGCTGAAGTCGGACGCTTAACCGACTGCGCCACCCAGGCGCCCCGAGATGCTTTCTTTGTAAATTTTTTTTTCAACGTTTATTTATTTTTGAGAGAGAGACAAAGCACGAGCAGGGAAGGGGCAGAGAGAGAGGGAGACACAGAATCCAAAGCAGGCTCCAGGCTCCAGGCTCTGAGCTGTCAGCACAGAGCCCGATGCGGGGCTCGATCTCACAGACCGTGAGATCATGACCTGGGCTGAAGTCTCACGCTCAACTGACGGAGCCACCCAGGCGTCCCATGAGATGCTTTCTTTGGAGCTCTCCACGAGGAGATGTCAGCTAGGTTGCTGGTCTGGGCAGAGCAGAGACCTGGGCTCTAAGTCAACGTGGAGTGATCTGGGGCCACAATAGGAAGGTCGAACACGTCCCATTGGCCACCGGCCGGTAGTAGCAGAGAGCTGCTGGGTGGTAGCTGGAGTTCACACACCAGGCTTCTTGGAAGAGAGGGCTGTCGGAGCCACGAAGATTTATGAGAGAATTTGCATTCGAGCAAGCGTGATGTGCACCCGGCAGTGAGGCTGTGCTGCCGGGAGAATCCTGACAGCAGACCCACCTGAGAGAGGTGGGCAGGAGACAGAGGTGTTTGTTTGCCTCATTATCTCCTTGTAAAAACAATCTCCACGTTCATTTTATTTTCAAGTGGCGTGAATTTAATCTTCCTTTCAACAAACAAACCACCCAAAAGGAACAGAAGGTAAGTACCAGAAACAGACGCTGGAGAAACCTCCAGAAAGGTAATCCGTTAGGCTGCAGTGATAGGCGTCAGCCCTGCCTTGCCAGAGAGCACCTGCACAATCCCAGTCCCCGGGGAAGACGCCGTGGGGGCTGCACGTGGCAGCAGGACCCAGTCCACGTGGATCCAGGATTGCCAGCCGCGCTCCAGAACCCACACTCTGCAGGTGGACCCAGCCGTGCTGGGACGTGCCACGCCGGCCACCTCGCTGCCATTCCTGCCTCGCATGCTGGCTCCTGACGCCCTCCCCAGCTCTTTTCTCCCTCTTCTAGAGCCCTCTTCACACACCTTCACCCCAAGCCGACGGAACGTTCTGATGCCTTTACTATAGACGTCCCCTCCTGCATCTTACCTCGGACTGGGCTGCCCTGGATGTTGACCCTGGCGTGGATCACACAGAAGCTTCTTCCCACCACTGACCCCCCTCCCTACACGGGAGGGAACGTGTCATTTCGATTCCTGGATCTTAGCACCTGGAGTCGGCCCCGCATAAGTCGGTCCCTTACACCTCAGCTCATGCCACCGATGTCCCTGCTGCCAAGCCCAGATGGCTGTGCTCCGTGAAAACTGGACGTTTCTAGGAGACTCGCTCATTCCCTCCTTCAACAGATACTTATTTCCTGACTGCCGTGGACGCTCCAGGTTCCACCACGACAAAAATAAAGCCTCTCCCTGTCCTCGTGAGACTGTTCTGGTAGGGATGGAACAGGAAGGGCGGACAGTAATAACCAGGATTACGGAGCACGTCAGGTAGGAAATGTCGTGAGCAAAAACAAAGCAAGGTAAGAGGGAAAGAATCTCCAGGCCTGGTGAGGGAGGGGGGTGACTATGTCTAGAGTGTCCCAAGATGGGCCTCGGTAGGACAGAGGCATCCCGTAGGGGCATGAAGGGAGGGAAGGAACCATAAGAATATCCGATGGCAGAGTATCCAAAAGAAGGAACCACAGGGAGGGACCCCGGCGCCGGCACCTGCTCAGCATGTCACAGGAACAGGGAGGACGCCAGGACACTGGGAGGAGAGGCGAGGCCAGCTGGCCAGCAGAGCAGAGCCAGTGGGGAGGGCAGTTAGGTCAAGGAACTCTTACCTGGGGTGAGTTGGAGACTCACAACCAGAAGGTTGTGGGCAGAGGCCTGAAATAATGGGACTTCCAAAAAGGGATCACTCTGAGGGCGCCTGGGTGGCTGAGTCGGCTGAGTACCTGACTTCAGCTCAGGTCATATCTAGCAGTTTGTGAGTTCGGGCCCTACATCGGGCTCTCTGCTGACAGCACGGAGCCTGCAGCCTGCTTCAGATCCTCTGCTCCTCACTGTCTGCCCCTCCTCTGCTCCTCAGTCTTCCAAAAACAAATGCAACATTAAAAAAATAAAAGGATCACTCCATTCCCATGTCAGGAACAGACCATGCTAGGAAGGCAAGAGAAGCCTGAGCAAATCTGGAGCAGCTGTGATAATCCAGGGGCGCGGTGAGGCCAGTCTGGATCTGCCGGAGGAATGGACATGGGGAGGTTTATTCTGAAGACGACCCAGGAGGACTGTCCACATGAACGGTGGGAGGTAGATGCGACTGAAGATGCTGTGTAGCTGAGCGAGTGCGGGGTCGGGCTGTCACCTGCTGAGAGGGGAGGAAGCTCCATGTGTGCGTGGGGTGGAGGGACCAGGAGTTCAGCTGGGGACACATGAAAGCGGTGATCCACCAAGAGACCAAGAGATACCAAGCCGGTAGGTGGTCGTAGAAGCCTGGGGTTCCGGGCAGGGACTCAGATTAAGCGTTTGGGAGCATAGATGCTGTTTAAAGCAATAGGACGGGAGAAAAACACCAGAGTCGTGTAGTGAGAGCAGAGGAAAGACGGAGGGCCGAGGGCTGCGCTGCGTCTGCACTGAGAACTGCCGTCCCGAGGAGGAAGTTACAGTGAAGAGTCTGTGCCTCTTGGCCCCCAAGCCTGGGTGCTTTGGCCAAAGTAACTCTGCTTTTTGTGAAAAACACACTGAACTCACCCTGCGTGGGCTCCCTAGCAGATTCTACCACTAACAAGCTCTGTGACCTTGGACAGCATAGTTAATCCCTCCGTGCCTCAGTTTTTCCGTCTGTAAAATGGAAATAATGTCACTGCTTTCCCAAGCATAGAGATTTTTCACGAGGACTGAATGAGTTAAAGATCTCAGGTCAAGGCCAGTCAGGAAATTCACTCTGGAAAAGCGTTGGACGTTACGATATGGTTTATACCTCGGGGTTGTAAATATAACTTCATTAGAACCAAGACCTTGACCTGCTAAAGGCTTTTTCATGACAAACAGTGGTGGCTTTCTATCACCACAAGTTTATAGGTAGAGACCCGTTATTATATGCATACAATTATGCATGAATCTTTGGAAGGCAAACAAAGCTTCTTAAATTACGACACAAGAATATGAAATAATGTTAGGGAACCTAAGTGTCTGAATTGAGGAATTTTATTATTTGCTAAAATTTGTTTGTAAATATGTGCAGCACACGGGCAAAACTCTCCATTGACTCCCCTTCCAGTCTTAGATCTTAAAGCATGAAAATGAGCCCAGTTAGAATATGTTGTTTCCAATCACTAAATCACTTTCGTACGGTAGTGTCTATAACTAGTTGTTTCTTTGTCATTTCTTTATTGAATAAGGGACTCTTGGGGCGCCTGGGTGGCGCAGTCGGTTAAGCGTCCGACTTCAGCCAGGTCACGATCTCGCGGTCCACGAGTTCGAGCCCCGCGTCAGGCTCTGGGCTGATGGCTCAGAGCCTGGAGCCTGTTTCCGATTCTGTGTCTCCCTCTCTCTCTCTCTGCCCCTCCCCCGTTCATGCTCTGTCTCTCTCTGTCCCAAAAATAAATAAACGTTGAAAAAAAAAAAAAAAAAAAGAATAAGGGACTCTTGTGCAAACCTAGACTCGGGCACATCCGCTTCCTAAACACAGGATCGGGGTGTAGGGCGGGGCCTCGGATGGGCCTTGTAGACGCGGAGGTCTACCCTCGAGGAGGTGCGCTCGCCCAGGTTCTACAGCCCATGGCAGGTGGACCCCAGACGGACCCCAGGTCCCGGCTCCTCAGCTCAGGCTGATGTAAACAACACCGCATTGCCTCCACTGCCTTGGCCGACCTCCTGCCTAAAATGGGGACTCTGCTTGCAAGACGCAGGATCCCCGTTGACAAAAATAAGCTAATGGTGTGAGACCCTGGGCAGCCCTCCAGGGTCTTGACTCTGGATTGACACGCACTTAGGGAGCTGCCAGACACCCTGAAGGAAACCTCAGTCCGCAAAGTCTCACTGTGCAGGGCACATTTTGGATGAGTTTTGTGCACCAGGACACTCGGGGAAGATGGTGCGAATCACTGGAATAACGACTTCTTACCGAGGCGCTCTTGTGAAAGCACGTGCCTCCCTGTTTTTACTGGGTCCTTACAGGAAATATCCGAGACCTCCAAATCTATTTGTGAGGGGCGAAAAGTTTGGAATTGGGGATAGAATTTGGAACAGGAGGATTTTTTTTTCTTCCCAACGATGTTTACTTGACAAATATAAATACGATCGGAGAAATTGCCTACCACCACGTACGGAGTGCCCAATCTTCTAGAACAATACCACGTACTTCTCTATGAGCCCTGTTCAGGTAGGAAAAATTGTCCCCATTTTACCTGTGTGGCCAAAGGTCACACACTCAGTTTGGAATCAGAAATCAAATACAGGCTTATTTGAATTCAAAACGTTGGCTTTTTCAATACAAAATCCCCATCTGAAGCGGATCATGCTATATTTCTTGTTGGGTTGACTCTTAAACTTCCTCATATGTGTATGGAAATACCAAGTAATCTTGACATTTCCTGATGCTACTGCAATAGAATGGGCTGATTTTGAAGGGACAGCCAGTTGCAAAATTTTGAGAGATTTACATTTGGATAAGTCTCTAGTTTCAGGTCCACAATGAGAAGATTTTGTCATTTAAGGTTTAAAAAAAAAATTTGCCAAGCTTGATTTGAAGAGGTAAATGTTCATCTGCAGAAAACCCCATCAATTGTAAAGATTATCATGAAAAACTCCAAAGCAAAAGTAACAAAAGTAGCACATTTTTACAGAATTGAAGAAGCTTGATTTAGTCAGTGAGAATTTCTTCTTCACACAGATTTTTGTCATTTCTCTCAGCTCCAGGGGCCCCTTAATGGCAAATTAGCAAGGTGCTACTGTCTTGTAACTAGGAGACATTTTAACACATTGACATTCAGCATTGTGACCCGCTTCTTGCTAGACTGCTAATTAATATTTGCACTGGCTGCAGAAATTGTGTGTTTTTTAGATGATTTCATATGAAAAAAAAACTGCTTCCAAGTGAAGCAGGATTTCATAAAAAAAGCTGACTTTATTTTAACTTTGTTTTATCAGTGACATTGACAAGAAGAATTACTAGGGACTACGTATCTATTCTTGCTGGACACGGAGGCATCTTGCACACTTTATCTCAGCGGTGCTACAGTTGGGCAAGAGAAATAATTTTACCCCCATTGTGTGGTTTAGGACACTAAGCCTAAATGTTTAAATCATTTGCCCCAGAATATGCAGTTGATGAGGGTTGCAACTGAGGTTCAAAGCCTCCTCTGTCAGAATCCAAAGACACCCTTAACCCAATCAGACCATCATCCTCAAGCTGAAGAGGTTCCACTTGATAGAGGAGTAGAAACCGATCACTATTCTAAGTGACACACTGTAGATTCTCGTTTGTAAAAGAGCAAAAACAACATGCCCTTCCAAATCATTTCATTGGAAGGTATGTGACTACATTAGAGCTTCCCTGGTATTCAGCCAGCACGCAAATATAATCACAGCCCCTTTTTTTCTTTAACGACCAGGGTTCATTCTGATTAGTTCACACCCAGAGCTAACCAGTTATTACATATATTGAATCATGTTCCAAAAGAACAGGAACATCATCTTCAAGTGTGACTTCATAGAAACAGGACAGTTTTCTTCATCATAAGAGAAGATGGTTGAAGATACCCATATGGCCACACATCTACGCTCTCCGCTGTATCTTTGTTGAAAGAATTACAAAAGTAAGGTCAAGCTTGGAGGGAACAGGAGCCAGCAGCCTGAGCTAGGTTTTCTCTGAGGAAGAACAATTTGCTTTGTGCTTTGATGGTATTTTCAGTCTCTGAATTGTCTTCTGCATTTCTTTTCTGAGCACAAATTTTCTTCCCTGATGATCTAGGTCAATACTTGAACAGATGGCAGCTGGCATTTCCATACTGTAGCTTGGGAGGAACTGGGAGAAACTCAAAGGGTCCTAAACTACAAAGAAACAAAAACAAAAACAAAAACAAAAAACAAAACAAACAAAAAACTTAAATTTATAAAGCTTTCACTTTTAAAACAAAGGCCAGTCACATCACTGTTGATTTCTTCTTTTAAGGAAAGAATATCCAAATTCCTGTTGACATTTTACCTGTTTTTATTTTAACTTTCATTGTTTCAGTATGCGAATAATGCATGCTTATATGGAAAAATAGAAAATGCAGAGAAGAGGGGCGTGTGAGTGGCTCAGTTGTTTAAGCAGTTGACTTCAGCTCAGGTCATGATCTCACAGTTCATGAGTTGGAGTCCCATATCAGGCCCTGTGCTGACAGCTCAGAGCCTGGAGCCTGCTTCGGATTCAGTGTCTCCCCTCTCTGCACTTCCCCAGCTCACACTCTGTCTCTATCTCTTTCAAAAATACATAAACGTTAACAAAAAATTTTTAAAAAAGAGAAGAAAACGCAGAGAAGAAAAAACAGGAAAGGAAAAAGTCCTGTGTAATCTCTTCAGTGATAAGGGGGTATTAATACCAACTTGCTTTGATTTATGTTAACCCAATTGTAGGGAGGGGGTAATCTTTTTTTTATCTCCTTATAGCCTGTTGGGGACTTGTCTTTTTATTTCCTATAGGTTTAGAACATATACACTCACATTACACAGTGAAATCACACTGTATGTGCTATCTGTAATCGATTATCAGGCTTCCATATTAACAATTTCATTGCATTCATGATATGTTCCTTACAATGTTCACGTAACGTTCGTGATCATCTCAGTGGCTGTGGATGCCAACACACGGGACTCATACTATTATTTGCTATGCAGCCTTAAATTATTAACGTTACGGTTGATTAACTTTTGTTGTTTTTATTTTTAAAAACACTCTAATGAACATTTGTGTATATGTATCTTGGCACTGGACTAATAACTTCCTTGGTATAAATCTAGAAGTGGGTCAAAGCAATGAACGTTTTTAAAGCTTCCCATACCGTGTGCAGAAAGGTAACAACAAACTGTTTTCACACAAGCTGTGTATGAGCACACCTCAGGCCTCTCACCCTCTGCCACACTGTATATTTTTATTCCATTTAATCATTGCCAGTCTCAGCAATGCAGGAAAACAGTAGCTCTTTTTTGTCCTAATACAGTCTATCCCTTTCAGGCTATGTTCCACACAGATACAAAATCCAGCATGAAACAAGGAAATTTGGACCTTATGCTAGCCTTTTTTACAGAGTATTTCTGTAATTTTTTTCTTTCTAAGTTTCTCCATGTTCTGCCTCACTCTCCCTTCTGAATTTCCAGCATTCACCTCAGAAGGAACCCAAGAACGTAGCCCAAGAATTGAGCTCAGAAGCACAGAATAGTAGAGCCAAGGGAACAGACTGTGTCCCAGCATCCCCACCTCACAGGGGACCTAGGAAAAGACACTCAAGCTTCTTGGCACCTACGGCTCTCCAGACTGAACAATGCACAGGCAAGCACAAGGTCTGCAGCCAGCAGCTCCCTGGTTGTCCTTTAATTTGGAATAATTACCTATTTTTATTTTCTGCTATGGATTATCCTTTCAAAACTTACTGTTGGTGGTTCTGATTAAATTCACACATTTTCCAGAAGACAGAGCAGTAGGGCTGTAGCAGAGACATTTCCCCTCACTCAAACTAAAGTTTTTCCTTGGTAGGACAAACTCCTACAAGGACAGCTGTCCCGGGGGAGCCAGGAAGAGCCACGGGTGCTGGGGAAGCTCACAGGTTTTGAAAGCCCCTGTAAGTGAGGCTCACAGTTAAGGTGGGAAGCTGTGATTTCAGCTTCAGTCCCTCAAAATCAGCAAATGATGGGCGTTTAGACGGCATGATGGGGCCCACGAAGACGGGGCAGCCCTTCAACGACTCCTATCTTGGTTGTCTGTCAACATGCGTGAACTGGTTAAATGTTAAAGCCCTGAGCCGCTTCTACCTCCACATCTGCAAAACGGTTAATGTCCAAAGATGGGAAGATATGGATCTCCTATCATTTCAGAACTTAGTCTAGAAGTTATTCTGCAAACAGTAATACAAATCAGCACATGACAGACTTTGAAGAATTCTTCCAAGATTTTTAATACAGGAAATACAGAATGTTTTTAATGGGACAGGTCGGGGCATTTGGTGGAAGACATGTGGGCAAAACTTGAGCCAGAGTCCACCCCCCCTGCCCCTGCCCCACTCTATCCAGTCATTAGCTGAGGTGGGCAAAGCAGAGGGAGGAAAGCAATCCCCTAGGGGAATACAGTTGAGAAGAATAGGTATTTATGGTGATATTTTAAGCAACCGGAACTAGAAGTCAAGGACTTTCTGAAAATCACTGAAAGAACATAATAAAGGAGGTTGCGTTCTAGCATGTATTGACATGGGATCAGACAGCAAGGTGCCTGCAGAAGCAGAGACCAGTGGAATGTGGCTAAGAGAGTACGATAAATCTAGGACGGACCTTCATAGAGACGATTACCTCAATCACACTTGGCTGAGGAACTTAATATTAGAACCACTATACAGACAGTACTTGAAGGTGTGCAAGAATAGGTCAAATAAAATGGGGAGGCTTTTTTCCTCATTCCATAGTGTGGGCTTGGCCCCTTCTCAACTAATTCTCTTACGATTTTCAGAGATTTTGAGTTAAAGAATCTCTGATAGAAATAGATATTGTGTTGTTAGAAACAGATATTTGATCTGCTAGAAATTTGTACCACTGCAGTCAAAATTCTGATAAGAAGTAGAGGAAAACAGATGAAATAAACAGGCCCCCACCCCCAGAATGCAGCCCAGACAGGGAGCACTCAGGTTCAGGGCTGTGATTTCCCTGCTGGGTTGGGTGCTCTGGGCTACCTGCACTCTGGGAGTTCACGTTGTTGCATGTGGCTGCTACATCTGGGGACATTTCATCTCATCCTAGGACATGAAATGTGACGGTCACTTCCAAGCAAGTCCATCCCTCTGGCTGCTCCAGACCAAACAGTCAGAGCTAGTTAAGGAAGGTCATTGCCCTTCTAAAACAGAAGTGGAGATCTGACCTACTTCTGCCCCTGTATTTACATCGATCCCATACTCTAAACCAACTTAAGTCTGGTACAGAAATCCGAGAGAAGAGAAGGAAGAGAAGGAGAAAAGGGGAGAACATGACTCATTTAGAATGAGTCCTGCCCCCAGATCATAAGGGGCATCTCCAGCTCTTTCTATACTGGTTTTCATATCTACCACCTATGATGTTTACTTCAAATTATGGCCCTTTGTGCACTGGCCCCAACAGTACTGCAGGCAAGTGGCTGGAGGACAGTCAGCCCCACTGGTGACCTCACCAGGGGAGGGCAGAGTCGCATGGATTCTCTTGAATCTTTCTGATGGGGCAGGTTGAAAAATTCATGTCTTGCTCTATCCTGGGACTAGAGATGATGCAGAGTGATTACAGAAATTCCACTCTGGAGTTCAGGAATTAAATCCCTGATCTCAACCAGAGGACTAGGTAAATTGATTCAGGATTTAAGCAGCGGTAGCAGCTTAGATTAATGGGATGTGGACTCAGGGGTCTGTGAGACTGGGGTCTGGAGCTAAGGGGCTACAAAATGAACTACATCACCCGGGGAGGCTTCCCTGGCCACTCGGGACTTATCTGAACTGAGGCAAACATGTAGCCCCTATGACATCACTTCTCCTTCCTGTGCCCTTGATGGGCACTGAGGATTAAGATCAAGACTCTCTCCTACTTAGGTGGCACCTAGCTTCAGGATAGTGCATGAAGCCCTCTGTCAACCCTATGCACCGCTCACGGTGCAGCAAGAGACAAACACCCTTCTTTCCTCTCATGTCTGAGGGTGCTTCTCGCCAGAAAGGTCAGTACTTATGTAAGGAAAGCCAAGTATTACTCTACTTATCTATTATTAACAAATACTTATTAATGCAAGGTTGCAATACATAAAGATTTACGCTCAGTAGTTTTTTAATGTTTATTTACTTATTTTGAGAGAGAGAGACAAGCCCGGGAGTGGCAGAAAGAGAGAGGGAGAGAGTAAGAATCCCAGGCATGAGCCGCGATGTCAGCTCAGAGCCCAATGAGGGGTTCGATCTCACGAACCATGAGATCATGACCTGAGCTGAAACCAAGAATTGAATGCTTAACCAACTGAGCCACCCAGGCGCCCCTATCCTCAGTACGTTTATATTCCTCTTCTCCCTTATTCCTCACAGCAACCCCATAAAGTATACGACACTATAAATCTTATTTCACAGATTTGAAAGTCAGGGCTTGGGAAGATCAGACGACCAACTTAGTCACACAATTAGCTAGTTACAGGTCAAGAATTAAAACCAGTCTCAGGTTATGGATGAATTGGGGGGGGGGCAGATAATTTTAAGAGCAGTGAGACTATTCTCTATGACAAAATACAGGTATATACATGACATTCTGCATTTGTCAAAACCCATGGAATGTACAACACAAAGAATGAACTCTAATGTCAACAATGGGCTTTAGTAAATACTGTTGCCTATTGGCTCAGTTGTAGCAAACAGCACTAATGACCACTGAAAATAATGGGAAACTGGCAGAGGATAGATGGTCTACCGGAACCCTGTGACTACTTGCCCAATTTTCTACAGAAATAAAACTTCTCTGAAATAGAAACTGTTACTTCTTTTAAGAAGAGAGAAACAGAGGTAAACAGAAGAATCCAACAGAGCTATGGCAAGGATGATTTCTTAATTACAACATGAACTAGTGATGTAGGTGAAAGGGGTCAAGACTGCACCTGTTGTGCTGGGCACTGAGAATTGTTGAATCACTGCGTAGTACACCTGAAACTAATATAATACTATATGCTAACCATACTTAAGTAAAAATTTTAAATACAATAAAATAGGGGCGGGGCACCTGGGTGGCTCAGTTGGTTAAGCATTCGACTTCCCCCAGGTCATGATCTCACGGTTTGTGGGTTTGAGCCCCACGTCAGGCTCTGTGCTGACAGCTCAGGGCCTGGAGCCCTGAGTTTGACTCGTTGGGAAGAATAAGCCACTCAACTAACTGGTGGCTGCAGCTCCCAGCCCGCCCCCAGCACCGCCTCCAGGGGATCAGAGATCCTGCTGGGGAAGACGATGGACCTCACTCTGGACCCATCCAGTCCCAGCCCAATCTCTGCCAGTTTTTCTCCATTTCTTTGGTTCTCTCTGTGAGGTCTGCACACAGTCTACCTAAATCCATGGCGAAGGGCTAAGCTGTGTCTCCAAGTTCTCCGTGCTGAAATAGGCCTTTCTCATGTGTGCGTAAGGTCGGTAAATTCTTCTTATTTATATGTCACGATGTCTGGATTTAAATGAACAAGTACGTCTGCAAACAGCAAAGCACATTTCAGCGCAAAGGGATCGTGCCCAGTCGGGCAACCACCAGGGCCGTTGGGAAGCAGTCCCCCAGCCGGAAGCATTGACGGATTTCCGTGCGTGGGCGAACAGCTGGGAGAAGTCCGGGCATGCGCACTGCTGTCCTAGCGGCCTCTACCGGAAGGAGTGGGGGAAGGAGCAGCGAGTGGGGCCTGCGCTGCTTTCCTTCTCTCTGCCTGTCCTTGGGCAAATCAAGTACATTCTGCGGGTCCCACTGCACAAGTTCTTGCTGACGTTGTCGTTAGGAATCTAGGACTCGAGCGCGGGGTGCTCCCGAGGTCTGTGGTCAGGAGAGGAGGGGTTCGGTGCCTGTTTCCTTCTGCCTCCTTCCTGGGCCTTGAGGAGGTGATCTTGGGGAGCTCATCAGCTCAAAGCCAACAGCTCAGCCTTTAAAGACATGCTGATAATTTATAGCCTTTTATGAGGCTCCACATTCATTTCGGAGTTTCCTTTGCCAAGTTTGTGTCTCACGTTGGGTCTTTTCTCCTTTGGGTAAAAATATCTGTTGGGCTGGCCAGGGCCCTGGCTCGTTTTCCGCTGCAAGAGTGACACCTGCTGTTGAGGACAGAGTTGGTGATTTCTCAGAGGAAATTTCTCCGTGGGGCCAAGACCGCTTTCAGATTTCCAACATCTGGATGCATAAGTGGGTTCATTTTGCAGGCAGTAGGCACTGCCGCGCTTAACAAGCAACATTGAAGGAGTGGCCAGGGACAGGAAGACAAGAAACAAGGAAAGAAAATGTCTCCTGAGATGGAAAACAAAGAAATCAAAGAGCTCTCTGGCCTGACACAGAGCGGCCAGCCAGGGATCTGCTCTGAGATGGCCCTTGGACCCTGTGATTCAGAGCCATTTTCACCATCGGTGGGCCCTCCTCCAGGAGACAGGGTGCTCTGTCTCTGTCACTGGAGGCCAAGCCAGCCTCCCTTCAGGAAGACCCTGACCTACCTTCGGCTTCTGCTGACAGACTTCCCTCCAGGAAAGGACGGCCAAGGTCCATTTCCCACACTCGAGGGCACAGCAGGTGATGAGGGATATTCTCCTTGTTTGGTCTTCCCTGCCCTGAGCTAATGCACACTGTCGTAGTCTCACCTGCCTTCACTTTACAGGACCTACATGTCCAAAGACACAAGTCTCCAGTTTTTAAAACCCAGAAATTAGAACAAGAGACATTTATTATCCATGCCCATTTTCCACTTGCCTTTCATGTTAGGGAATAATTCTATTATTAGTGATTATAATTTGCCTTAACTTTTTTTTCAAGTAGGCTCCATGCTCAACATGGAGCTTGAACTCACAGCCTTGAGGTCAAGAGTCACATGCATGACCTACTGAGCCAGCCAGGTGCCTGACTTAACTTTTAAGTGAGGCAACATTTGAAGTGTCTATCAAATTCTTACCATATACTCAACAAAAAGAGAGAGAGGGCACGTGCGTGCGTGCACACATGAGTGGGGGAGAGGCAGAGAGAGAGAGAGAGAGAGAGAAGGAAGGAATCCAAATCAGGCTCCACACTGTCAGCACAGAGCCCAACATGGGGCCTGAGCCCATGAACACGTGAGATCACGACCTGAGCCCAAGTCGAGTTGGACGCTCAACTGACTGAGCCACCCAGGCGCCCCAAGGCACATTTTAAAGCGACCTGCTCCTTACGTAGTTATATAAATACTTTAGAAATGATTGTTTTTGTATTCCAAAAATATTTTCTCATCATGGATATAAAGCTCAGCTTTTATTCTGACCTCCAAACAGGATCCATCAAATCAATGTGCCTAATACCTAAATGGAAGAGTTTCGGTTTGATAGCAAGAGTGTTGATCTCCGGGTTTGTAGAAGTGGGCTGTCTCAGATGAGGCTGTGCGTCCTCAGCAGGGTGTCTTCACCTCTCTGAGTCATAGTTCTCTATGTATCAAATGAGGGAGTCCGAGAATAACTCAAGAGTTTCCAAAGTTTTGAAGAAATTAGTTTAACCCCTTTTGCATATACAAAAGAAAATCTGCACGGAAGCCTAATTTGAAAATTGGAAAAGGTAGGGGTCCTCATTTTTCCCCAAAGCGGCTTTGAAAAGGCTCCTTGGCAGCCCAGAGACTCCCCCATGGGCCAGTTTGCCAATCACAGGGCAAGCCGCCTTGCCCTCATCTCCAGTCCCCACCATACCCCACAGGGACCACCAGCCCCAGGTCTCCTGTGTCTGTATCCCCATCTGCACGATGAGGACCATTCAGCCTGCTTCGTGGGTTTACTGTGAGAATCAAGGGGGGCAGCAAAGACGAAGAAGCTTTAATTAGTGCAAAGAGCTAAACGATGGCGATTATAAAGTAAAAAGGAAAATAATAATTTTACTTCTTTGGCTTCTCTTTCCCCAACTATGAAAGGAGAGATTCAGATGCGGTGAGCGTTACTGACACCTTGTTACCTTGGCATGCTGTGCTATACACGGCCATCTCACCCGCACTCTAGTGAACTCCGTGGCGCCATCCCTAGCTTCATTTTCCAGCTGGGGATCGGGAGATTCTGGAGGTCGCCCAGCCGCACACACGGGTCCTGTGACTCCCGAACCAGTGCTCATCCCAGTATCCCTGATCCCCACCCCTACCCCCTGTGACCTCAACGATTGGTGGCTTCAAACTCCGTAATTCTATGATTCTCCAAAACACTGCTTGTAACTGAAGAGTTGAAGCTTTGCACGTGGATGTGAAACTAACAATCTGCAGGTCCCAACGTACGGTGTGTGACTGCCACGCTCCCCTCTTAGGCGAGCACACGTGAAATATGAGTATCCTTAATACACAGCAGCTGGACCATAGCGCGGTTGCATCGGTGGGCAGGCTCTTCAAGGTGTTTCTGGCACACCTTCTGGGGCCGTCTTGACCCCCCCCCACTCCAGCCGTGGGGGGCTTTGTCAGCACTGCTGGAATCTCTTAGGGACACACTGTCGTTCCCCATCACACCTGGACGGGATATCACAGCAAGACTTCATTTTTTGTAGTTCCCATTGCCAATCTTCCTCTCTCGCTCATTTTAATTTCACTGATTTCCCCCTTATCACTTAATACAGTTTCCTCATTATTGGCATCTGGGCTGAAGGCTGCAGCACAAAACACTGAAAGACCAAATCGCGATTAAAAAAAAAAAAAAAAAAAAGAGCAAAATATTCCCATTTCAGATGGAGAAGCAGATGGGGCGCTTGGCACTTCGGAGGATTTAAATTGACCCTCGGCACCACACTGGAGGAAGGCGGACTGTCACCGCTGACAAGCAGGCGCGAAAGAGCCCCGCTTCCCCTTCAAACACACAGTAGCATTTGGAGTTCGTTCTCTCGGCAGTGTGTGACGAGAAGAAACCATATGATTCAGTCTGACTCTCTTGAAACCTGAAAAGGCAGCTGTGAGACCCCAGACAGCCCTGGGCGCAGACCGCTCTCTCCCCCGAGCCACCGTTGTGACCTGGACCTGTTGACCTCCAAGCCCGTTTTGCCATCCGAAGACGGTCATAAAGCCCCCCGTGTCTCGTTACAGCTCCAGGAAGTACGATAAATGGAGGACGACGTGCCCAGCACAGTGACCTGCATAGAGGAGGTGTTCAGCACATTTGGCTTCTTTCCTACTTTTTTGTACGTGGCCAGAGATGTAAGGTTTTTGGAAGCTCCCTCTCTACAGCTTTCTCTTTTTACAGCTGGTAAAGATGAGGACCAGGCGGGTGGCTCTGACCTTCCCTGGGATGACATTTACAAAATAAGCACTATCCATATGCAGGACAAGTGCAAGGCGGCATTTGAGACCCGAGTTCCTTATTTTAAGCAGGTTTTGAGCTTGCCTGCAAATCTTTAAAATATGGGAATCTTGGACAACCTTTAGTCACAAATCTTGAAGCTGCCCTCCTGTTCAGTTATCAAAGATGTTCCAAATCTCTATGTCTATCCATTTTCAGCTCTTGTAAGCACTGACTTCTTTTTACTGGTGTTAACTGTTTATTTTAATAATAATTAAAAAATCTTCCTCAAACAAAACAAGAAAGAAAGAAAGAAAGAAAGAAAGAAAGAAAGAAAGAAGAGAAAGAGAGAAGGAAGGAAAGAAAGGTAAAGAAAGAAAGAAAGTAAGAAAGAAAGAAAGAAAAAGAAAGAAAGAAATGAAAGAAAAGAGAAGGAAGGAAGAAAGGAAAAGAAAGGAAGAAAGAAAAAGAAAAGGCAAGAATAGTAAAGTAGTTATAGGATGACTTGATACTTAGATATGTCAAACCCAAAGAAAGGAAATCCACTTGGGATATTTATAATGAAAGTGTTCATTATCAGAAAGACCATGAAAGAAGAAAAGGAGAATACAAGAGAAAAAAGCCACAGAAATCATTGAAGAGAGACAAGGATTTGGTGAGCGTGTTTTGAACTCGCTGCTAGACATATTGCTTCTGTGTTTCAAACCCTTCGTAGGTGCCTCACAGCCCACAAAATGAATTCAGCCTCAAAGGTCCAGCATACAGGGATTTTTTGATCAGCTTTTCCTGACCTTTCTCAACTCAGTTTTTAATAATCCCCTACATGTCTTCTCCATGGGTAATTTACCACATCAAAGCATTCACATTTCCCAGATCATGCTTCACATGCTAACTGGGACAATGTATGTGCTCAATGTCTGTTGTTTATCCAAACAAAAAAATTAAATCATTGTATTTAAAAGTCAATCGCTTATTAATACACAGGCCACAGAAAATCTCAGGAAATGAAGGTTCCACTTACTTCTAGAAGCAGGAGTAAGAAGAGAGGCTAAAACAGTAGAATCGGTTAGATGCCCATACAAAGAGCTAGACCAGATGCCTCCCCAGCCCGGGGCAGTGAGGCAGCAGCACCCACCATCTGGGTGGGACACTGGGTGTGTGTTTCAGGGAGAAACCCAACCGGAGTCTCCAGACAGGAGTGAAAAAGGGACAGAAGGTAAAGTATGAGGCTGAAGACAGAGGGAACGAAGCCACCATAATGAAGGGGATGTCCTCCAAACTTCCTCTCCTTGGCTCCCAGCACACCCTGAGCAAAAGATAGAGAATAGATCTGTGGAGAATGGGGGAGCCTGAGAGAACAGACAGGTACACAGCCACATCCATCCCAAACACCAATCACCCTAAGTGAAGCTTACCAATCCCTAAGCCACACACACACACACACACACACACACACACACACACACACACACCTTCCCATCACCTTTTATGTACTTGACTCTTGCATCCAAGCTAAAAACCAAGAACAGTAGAGATCCAAGGAAAGCCTCTAGCAGGAAAGACAAATCAAAGCTGAAGAACAAGAAAAAGGAGGGAAACTGAGGCACTGCATTGAGAAGGAAACTTTAAAAATATATTTAATTAAAGTCTTCAGAGAGATAAGACATTACATCAACAAACCATGGGCAGAATGCTGTTAAGTATGAACAATCAGAGAACAATAGAATTCTTAGATATTAAAACTAAAATCTGTAAAATTAAAAACATGCTAAAGGGCCAGAAGCTACATTTTAGAAAATCTCTTGGAAACTGGAATAAAAATGATAGGAAATGGAAAATAGGATGTAAGACATTAAGAGGGTTCATCAGGGAAATCAAAGGTCTCAATCACAGGAGTCCCAGAAAGCATGGAATAAATGGAAGGGAAGAATAGTTAAATAAATAATGAAGGAAAATGTCTTGGAGTGAAAGGACTTCAATGGCCAACAGACAAACAAAAAATATGCTCAATATCACTCATCATCAGGGAGATGCAAATCAAAATGACCATGAGATATCACTTACGCCTGTCAGAATGGCTAGTATTAAAAAGCCAAGAAATAACATGTTGATGAGCATGTGGAAAAAAAAGAATCCTCGTGCACTGTTGGTGGGAATGAAAACTGGCACAGCCACGGTGGAAAACAGTATGGAGTTTGCTCATAATATTAAAAATAGGAAAACTATACAATCCAGTAATTCCTCTACTGGGTATTTACCCAAAGAAAATGAAAGAGATAACTCCGAAGGCAACATGCACCCCTATGTTCATTGCAGTATTATCCACAGTAGCAAAATGTGGAAGCAACCTAAGTGTCCATCAACAGATGAATGGATAAAGAAGATGTGGTTTATACAGACAATGGAATATTACTCAACCATAAAAAAGAATGAGATCTAACCATCTGTGACAACATGGAAGGACCCAGAGGGTACTATCCTAAGTGAAATAAGCCAGACAGAGAAAGACAAGCAGCATATGATTTCACTTGTATGTGAAATCTAAAAAAACAGGTAAACTAACAAAGCAGAAACAGACTCAAAAATACAGAGAACGAACTGGTGGTTGCCAGAGGGGAGGGGGTTGGGGATGGACGAAATGGCTGAAGGTGAGTGGGAGGTACAGGCTTCCAGTTATGGAAGGAATAAGTCACAGAGATGAAAGGCACAGCATAGAGAATACGGTCAATGGTACTGTAATCGAATTGTATGGTGACAGATGCATTGTGGTGAGCACAGCATAAATGGAGACTTGTTAAATCACTATGTTGTACACCTAAAACCAATGTAACGTGTCAAATATACTTTAATTAAGAAAGGAAGAGAGGAAGGAAGGAAGGAAGGAGGGAAGGAAGGAAGGAAGGAAGGAAGGAAGGAAGGAAGGAAGGACCAACCAAAGGACTTTAGTTCCTACTGAGTGACCATGGCCACCTGGATAACAGCCCCCAGACAATGTGTATGCCCTAACCCCTAAATCCTGTGAATGTCTTTGAAAATGTTATTAAGTTAAGGGTCTTGACCTGGGGGGGAGTATCCTGGATTATCCAAGTGGGTTCTAAATGCAACCACTTGTATATCTATAAGAGAGAGGCAGAGGAGATTTGACACATGCAGGAGAGAAGGCACTGCGGCCACAGAGGCAGAGAGGGAGTAGTGCAGCCTCAAACCAAGAAGCACTGGCAGCCACCAGAAACTGGAAGAGGCAGGGAGAAAGTTCTCTCCTAGACCCTCTGCAGGCAGGATGTTGGCCCTGCCAACATCTCGATCCCAGCCCAGGGAAACCGATTTCAAACTATCAGCTCCTGGAACTTGAGAGGGTACATTTGTTTTGTTTCCAGCCACCCAGTTAGTGGTGATTGTTGTGGCCACAAGAAAGTAATAAAGTGACCCACTAAATAAATAAACGAATAAAATACCTGTAGCAAGAAACATCATGGCAAACTTTCAGAATACCAAGCATAAGGAAAAGAGAGTTAAAGCTTCAGGGCTAAGAAACACATCTTTAAAGATAAGGACTCAGATGGGATTCATAACAACAATTGCTACAACTCAATGAAATAATTATCTGCAGAATCCAATGTTCAGAGATTAACATAATTTCTGATCTAGTACTGTTTATCTAACCAAAACAAAAATCTTCGCTCCAAATAATTGTATTTTTACATGCAGTCTCCCACCAGATTAACATCTTATGCACATTTTTTTTTCTCAGAAAGCTACTGGAGAATGTGCTCCAACAAGTGAAAAAGGAAATTTCCAAGAAAAGAGAAAGTCATGAAGTTTAGAAAGAAGGCAAACCAAATGAGGTGTGGCAAAAAGTGGGTTTCCCAGAAACTTGTGAAGGCAAGTGCCAGGGTGACAGCTGAACCACAGGCTCACCATGGAACAGTCCGTGTTGGAGCCTGAGGATGGGAGGTCTCAGGATGTCTTAACAGCAATAACGCAACGGGACCCATATATGTCCTAAGTATTGGATGGTATTTAGTGGCACTTTAAATACCTTTTCAGGGGGCGCCTGGGTGGCGCAGTCGGTTAAGCGTCCGACTTCAGCCAGGTCACAATCTCGCGATCCGTGAGTTCGAGCCCCACGTCAGGCTCTGGGCTGATGGCTCGGAGCCTGGAGCCTGTTTCCGATTCTGTGTCTCCCTCTCTCTCTGCCCCTCCCCCGTTCATGCTCTGTCTCTCTCTGTCCCAAAATTAAATAAAAAACGTTGAAAAAAAAATTAAATACCTTTTCAGAAAGAATTATTAGCAGGTGGATAGAAAAAAATCAATTTTAATAAAATATAGGTGCAGTGAACACGTGGTGTGCTATAAGAACCCTCACCTTCCACAGTGTAAGTCAACAGAGGATGTGCTTAATTTTTTTTAAAAAATAGAGTAAGTGTGTATTATTAGAAATCTGAAGTTCTACACCAGAAGAAACAGCAAGGGGTTTGAAGCAGCAGACTGGGGCCTAAGGAAGAGCGTCAGAGAGTCTACAGGTTTTCCTTAAGCTTTTATTACTCTGAATTTTCTAAACCATACACATTTGTTACTGTGATTTTAAAGAGAAATGCATGGGCTCCTTTCCATAATTGTCTTTATGTGAGTCCTAATCCAGTTTTTTTTTTTTCTATATGACAGTAATTTGTGAAGCATTCTCATGTGTATATATATATGCATGTGTGTGTGTGTGTGTGTGTGTCATTAATTCCTCACTATTAAAATGTAGTTCACAAGTGCCAATTAAAGATGAAGAAAGCAAAGCTTAGAGACACCGGGTCACATATCCACAGTGGCAGAATAAGGAAGCCCATGGACCGTGACCTTTCTAATACGGTATATTTTATCACGCCAATTCAGGTTTCCTCAACTGTAGCTCTCTTTAGACCGACCTTGTTCTCTTGATTCCTGTTAGCACGCTCTCTTTCAACTAGTGCTAACCTTCCCCCACATCACAGCAGTAGGATAAAGGACCTTTACAGATACTAACTTCATCAGGAGGCCAGCTTTCCTGAGGATGCTTTGCAGGCAACTAACTCACCCCCCACCTCCGATCTGTCCACACTGGACCTGAGCCGGCCAGGGCCTGGCACGGAATGAAGGCCAAAGGCGCACAGATCTTAGCATGAACTTGAGCGAGGCTGACTCCTGCCCAGCTCTCTATTCAAGGCAAAGAAGAAACATGTGCTATCTATCTATCCTGCCAAGTATGAGTAGGAATACAAGGTGTATCATCACCGTCCTTGCCCCCGTGATGTCTAGGGATAGAAATTAGATATCCATTCGGAACAAGTAAAAACAAGTTTTAGAAACTAAACTATTGGAGCCCAGAAGAAGCAAAAATCACTTTAGGCTGAAATGACAGAAGGGGCTTCCTGAAGATGGGAAGCATTTACTCTGGGCCGTGTGAATTGGCAATTCTAACCATAATGCCCCACTCCTTTGCTGATGCCTCTCCCCAGTGGCAGGCTTGGTAACTTCCTCCTTTGCACCCCACAGGGTCCTCTGAAAATACCTGCCCTAACACCCACTACTCTAATGCACTTAGTTCCATTTCCCTCTGTGGGCTCTGAGCCCTTTCAGGGCTTTGGGTTTTTCTTTTTTTCTTTTTTTTTTTTTTTTTTTAATGTTTAATGTTTATTTAGTTTTGAGAGAGGAAGAGAGACAAAGCAGAAGTGGGCAACGGGCAGAGAGAGAGGGAGACACGGAATGGGAAGCAGGCTCCAGACTCTGCACTGACAGCAGAGAACCCGATATGGGGCTCGAACTCAGGAATCGAGAGATCATGACCTAAGCCAAAGTCAGACGCTTAACCGACTGAGCTACCCAGGTGCCCCAGGGCTTTGGGTTTTTCTTAACCAAAGACTAAAGAGTGCTTGGATTTATTAGTAACTATTAAAAATACCTGCCAAGTGGAAGAAAAAAACGCATGCGTGTTCTTTCACTCAGTTCCTATCACGATCCTGTGCTAACTGAGGCAGGGTACTTTCAGAGAGGAGTAGAGCCCATTTGAACGAAGGGGCATTTGCACAAGATTCTGGGGACTGCTGGGTACTGGGTGTGGGCACGGGCACGGAGTTAAAAGCACACAGACCCACGGTCCATATTCAGTCCCCTGCATTACCAAGCTAGTCCAGTAAAACACAGAGTTTCCACTGGCTTGGAAAATAGCTGCTTGCAATCTGTCATTTTATGGTATGTGTTTTGAAATTAAAATGCAACGGGAATGGAAATGGACATGTTTTTCCTCTTAATTCAAGACCAGTCCTTTTTCCTGGGTTTTTCCTCCTAGCTCCCTTGGAGGCTGGAAACTTGGATGCCAATGACCTTGATACATCACTGGGGGTTCAATCTGCTTCCAAGCAAAAACAGACCTTCAAAAGTAAAAACCCCAACCCAGGGGCTCAGATCACAGGCTGAGAACTGCAACCATGAAGGGTTGAGGTGTGTGTGTGTGTGTGTGTGTGTGTGTGTCTGTCTGTCTGTCTGTCTTTGGGAGCATTTTTTCCTGATGTTGGGGAAGAAAAGGGTTTATTTTTCCACTCCCATTCACACCAGCTGCCATGAAGCAGCACTAAAGGCCCCCTGCGCAGCGCTGTGGCTGTAGATCACGGAGCGGATCCCAGCTGCAGATGGACCGGGCAGCTGGTCAGAGAGGTGCCGCCCTGACGCCCCTCCCACAGGCTGGGGACGCGGGGCGCAGCTCGCCAACTCCCCCGCCTCCCACCCCAGATTTATGAAGCAGGAAGCAGCCAGCCACAAAAGCTAAAGAGAAAAAGCCCAACTCCTCTGCTTCCTTTTTTTTTTTTTTTTTTCTTCCTTAAAGCACACACACACCTAGCGACGTTCCCTAGCCACTCCACTGGTGCAGGTGTCTGTCACCTACAACTGTCGGGAAGCGGCCATGCTGGGCACAGAAGGCAGCGCTGTGTACAGAGGCCGCTAGGAATGTCCGGCCTTGGAGTTTCCCACCATCGGGTCTGCGAAAGGCAGGAAGACAGCCGTCACATAGAGTGTGCACCCACTGGGAACTGCACTTGTGACACAGACCTCTACACTGTCTCGCCACGGGATATTTGGGAGATAAAAGGGTAAGAAGCTTTGAGTGTCATGCCCAGATGGACTGACTGGTCAAGAGATGCTTATCACTTGGGGCAGAGGGCTGTTTTTTAAAAAAAAGGTCTAGAGTGATCCAAAACTCCCTTACAAGCTTTCTGGATAAGCCATTGAATTGCTGGTGTTTCAGTTGTCTTTAACTGAGACTTAGATTTTTTTTTTCTTCTTTTTTTATGGTCTCACACCAAAAGCTCAAATTAGGACTGGGACAGAACCCCAGCCTCTCATCTTACACGGGAGCAAATCAAGGCCCTGGGATTCCAAACAGCCCACCCCAGCTCAAGCAATACCTTTGGGGGAAAGCAGGAAGTAGAACTCATTCTCCCAATAAGTACCCTTACTCTTTAGGTAACCTCTTAATTTACCTAAAATAATGATGTGCCCAACATACAGCATAAGTGATACAGTCCCTGATATGGACCTGTGGGCAGGAGTCATGACTAAAGGCTCCCCCGAGTCCCCTGTTCACCAAGAGAATGTCAAAGGAAGAGACGAACTCACTGGGATAAATGAACAGACTTAAACGTCTGATGTGCAAAGGAGTTTTGCAGGACCCGAGGCTTGGAAATTGTTGCACAAATATGTGGATTTGGGGAAGTAGATATGGAGTGTGAGGTGGCAGCAAGGATTAGCGGTGTATTTTGGTGGGAGAAAATCCTCCTGGTTGCTATGCATCGGCTGGCGGGAGCTGGAGTCTACCCAGCGGTGGGAAAGGCCCCGCCCACACACCTTCGGGGTGGGGGGGGGGGGGTTGGGTCTGCAGCCCAGCTCATTCAGCTAATGTTCTTCCAGGGACCTGGTCTTGAGTTAGTACCTTGCACCAACCCCGCCCCTTCAAACAACAGGAGGCTGGAATGAGTCTGGAGCTCTATAGTGTGGGCAATGGAAGAGGAGTGTCTTCACCTAAAGCAGCCCCCTGAGAGAGGCTGGTAGCCAGGAAGGGAAAAATAACTAAAAACCCAACATCTCCGATTAGTGAAATACATTTATAGTGACCTACCACCCAGAGCTGTGGACTTTCATTTAAATGCAGAGTGTGGCCCTGGGCCAGGTGCGTGAAGTTTCCAACAGAAGGTGCTGTGAAACATGTCTTAAAGCCCAAGTACACAGGCGGTGCTCTAATGTTTGGCGAGAACGAGCAGAGCCGTCCAGACCAGTGGTCTTGCCCTAAGCAGCTGTTATCGTTGGAATCTGGGGATCTGCATACATCTGATAGCGCCGGGATGGACCCTGTCTTCACTGAGACCCTTGCTATAAAGTGGGTTTCCCTTCATTGACACCGGACTGGAGTCGTTGGCTTACGTGTTTCTCTCGCGCACCGGATTATGACTTCTCACGCAGAGGTCGGCTGTATCTCTGTGTCCAGCACAACGCCTAGCGCTAAGTGAAACCCGGGCAGTCATTACTGAATAAATGGAGAGCGAGTATCTGAAATGGAACATCACGGAGTGCTCTGTAGCCCTCAAGGTCAAGGCATTTTTATTGACTGCTGAATGTGGAGGACCCAAAAATAACACTCTAGAGCCAGACGGAGCTATTGAAAAATAAATAACTTGGCTGTTTCAGAATGGAGTAAGATTGGTTTCTCTAATATAACAAACACACCTGTTGTCTTCTCTAAGCCCGGGCCCACTAGTGGTTCTCAAGAGAGGCTGCACATCAATGCGATCAAGAGCCCAAGAGAAACCACTGCTGCCCACGTCTCAGCCCCAAGGGTTCTGACTTAATTCTCTGGGATATGACCTTGGTGTGGGTGGGCTCCCAGGCTCCCAGGTTCTAAGGCGCAATCCAGGGGAAGGAGAAGCCTTGTTTCGTACTTTTGCTTCTGGACACGCTGAGGGAACCAAACTGAACTTTGGTTAAGCAGATAAAGAATCATGGCTTCTTACATTTCTGTCCCATGCTTCCTATAAAATCTCTGACGTGGACCCCAACACGAAGAGGCCAACTAGTGGCCCTCATGGCCAACAGCTGTAGCATCGCTGGGGCAACGTTACAGGCATTGAGAAGGCCCTGTAGCACAAAATCGCATTCTGGAGCCCAAGAGCTTGGTGGTGGTGCTGCTCGTGGCTGCAGTCTAGCTACACGTCTCCTCCCAGTGCCTTGCTCAAGTAAAGTCGGGTTTACCGCTCCTGGAGAATCAGGCATGCACAGTGAGCAGTCACCAGTTTTCTTGGCATCTGTTTTTGGGCGTTTTTCTAGGCAGTCAATTGTATTTTTCTAAGGAAGATCAGGGCGACAGTGCAGGCCCACCAGACTAACTCCAGCGTGCGGGGCCCTTCCTGTATTTGGACAGGGCGTCCACAGGGCTGGGAAGAGCCCCCACCCAAGGAAATGATAAGGTCTTGAGCCAACGGGACCGGTGGTAGTAAGATAGCACGAAGCGCAAGCTCAGGGGGCCTCAGCTGGACGCTCTGCCCACTTGGGGCTTGCAGCCTTCTTCCGTCAACGCCTACGCACCGCGTAGGGACTCAGCTCTTCTCCCACTGGCCCCAGACACCAGCGTCAAGTGCAGGGACGAGCACCTGTTTTTAATGGCAAATGATTATTACTTTGTGATCATTAACCAATATCTCATAAAGCAAAACCTTTAAACAGGCTGAAGAGAAACAGACGTTTCCGGGGCTTCACGAGAGGGAATTATGCCTCATCATACGACAGAACCCAGCCCGGCCTCGCTCACGTGTGCTATAAAACAGCCAAATGGCCTTGCTGGGTGTTTGGTGACAGCCGGTGGGAAGGGCCCCTGGTTGGCTTAGATGGAATCTGATGCAGGCTCGGGTGAACATCCCGTACTCACAAGCGCACACCCACACAGCACCAGAGGCTGCCTGAGGGCAACGGTTGAATACACACATCGCCATAAATGACCTTCAGGAGGAAACCAACCAACCCATTCTGACTTCTGAGAACCCAGATGAGTTTAGGACACTCAGGCCAAGAGATAAAGCACCAGCTCTGAGGCCGGTCACGTTTTCCACCTCTCACGCTGCGTAAACCTGGGCAAATTACTTATCTCAAAGGTCGAGTTCCTCATCTGTGGAATTTAATGATCAAATATTATGACAGCTGAAAAGCCAACTCGTAGATGCCTGTGTTGTAGAAATACTATGTTTCAAAGCAGGTGAGCCCCGGGGAAGATTTGTAAATGACCAATGATCATAAAAGCCACAATAAAGTATCCCTTATCTGTCACCTCATCAGACCCCTTTGCATTTGGTCTCAGTTCACAGTGGACCCCTCACCCGCTAGCACTTGCTTTCTTGACCAGTCATCCGGAGACGCCCTTACTGACCTGGAGAGTCCCTGGCTGGGACAAAGGTGCCCACGCCATCCCAACCACAGCTGAGACTTGTCCCTCTGCACAGGGCGACTGGGCAGCCCAGGTGCCCCGACCCAACAAGGTTTTCAGCAGTCTGTCTCCCCCGACGTGCAGCAGGGAGGCTCCTTCCCCGACAAAGGTGTGTGTGGCCTCCCAGCTCTGTCCACACCAGTCACAAGGTAGTGACCCCCAACCCCGTAAGATGCTCGGGCTTCTGATAAAAACCTGGTTTTGGCAATACACGCCTGAGCTGAGAAATTCTTCTGTTCTCCCACCTGCTGCTTCATCATTTAGCTCTCAGCTTCCCTTGCCTCCTACCCCAGGGGGGGTACCCTCCCTCCAACTGCCGGGAACCTAGAGAAATCCATCGGGCTTCTCTGAAATGCACTGCCTTCCGTCACTTCCATGTATGAAGCAGAGTCACCTACTGGACCCCTCAGGTGAGGCACCTGTGTCCAGGCCCAGCCTCCGGGTCAGCCCCTGCATCTGAGTGAGGACACGGCCTCTCCAGCATGCCTCATATCTGAGCCAACTCCTGGCACATTCAACATCACAGCCTCCGTGTTGTGCGTGAGCGGTTCATGCACGCGCACACATGTGTGGGCACCTGAGAGCTGCCCACCTCTGTCTCCTCATTACTCCTCCAAAATTCTAAGGTTCTGGTCGCTTCTTGTCAGCCCTGCAAACGTCACCTTCTATTCTCATGCTCAGTCCTTGTCTGTCGCGACAGAACATCTAAGAGAAAAGAGTAACCTTCCCCAAGTGCCTAAAACATGCAGGCCCGTGGTCACTCTCTTTTATAGCCACGTTCCCTGCAGAGAAGAGATGATGATCTTTGTTATAACAACATCCACTGAGCATGTAATACGTGCCTTCACTGTTGCATACACCTTGGCGTGATCGCATTTAGCCAGGCGTGGAAACTCAGAGGAGGCAGCCCTGTGAACAGGAGTGGAGGCCAGCATCGGAGGCCCTACTCCCTTCTGAAGTCACCTCTGGCCCCCAGTGAGCTACGGCGGACGGACACGGGGCCACGAGGTCCTGCAATCTGGAAGGGGAAGGAGACTCTAACCGCATCTTTCCTTGGGAAAGCAATAGGCTCCTCAGTGACTTCAGACCTTAAAGCCCTAATGAAAACCACACTGGGTTCCTTCCTGTAGACGTCGCATTCTGGTATACGCCCCCCCGCCCCCTCCCTGGAAACCTTTGCAAAAGCCATCTCCTTGGTCTCACTTAGGAGATAACAAATCTTGAAACCTAAAGGAGATCATTGTATCTAAGGGTCCATAGCTTTAGCTTGGCCATAATACTGGAAACTGGAGACTCAATACCCCCAGGACAGAGTGACACATTGTGGCCTCCACCTACCTACTCTCTTCCTCCAGGAACGGCGCAGAGTCGACTGGCCTCCAGAACTGCCAGCCCCGCACGATCCTCTCCCTGCACGAGTGGTATTTCATCTGGAACCAGACACGGGAATTGAGGCACTCGGTCCTGTATCTTTGGCTCGTGTTAACCTCCGCTCTCCCTCTGTCTCTCTCTAAGCAAAGCAAGGGAGAAGCCGAGGCTTCATAATCTCCGAGGCCACCTCCACCACGCCCGAGCTTCGCAGACCCTCCAGAGATGCTATCCCATTCACCAGTCACGGCAAGTCTGCGGGGGCGCCTTGCAGGTGGTGACATCCTCTGTGAGGACGTCTGTGAGGTGAGGAAGGTGGGTACGTGGGAAAGCCGGAAGGATGCCTTGACCCTCTGCATCCAGTCCCACCTCCTTTTATACTAAGAGGCTCATAAGTCATTGCAATGCATCCGGGCGCCTGGGTGGCTCAGTCGATTGAGCGCTCGACTCTTGATTTTGGCGCGGGCCATCGGCTCACGGTTCGTGAAATCAAGTCCTGCATCAGGCTCTGCGCTCGCCGTGCAGAGCCTGCCTAGGATTCTCCCTCCCTCCCTCCCTCCCTCTCTCTCTCTCTGCCCCTCCCCCTGCTCATGTTCTCTCTCTCTCCCGAAATAAATCTAAAAAACAGTACCAACGGGCCAGTGGTTACGCAGTAGCATCAGCAAGAGAAGCAGCTGCCCTGGGAGACGCCGTAGAGTCGCTGCAGCGTCACCAAGAACCACGGCAGACGCAGTAACGGGAACGATGGGGGTCCCGAGCAGCCACCGGGAGAGGGGTAACGCGATTTCAGTAGCTCGAGTGACAGTAGTGGTGCCTGCAGTGGAAGCACCAACACAAACAACTTCCAAGGAAGTCGCGAACCCGTTAGAATCGCGCCGGAGAGCACAGGTCACCACGAGCTCTGACCACTGTGCTCGCCAGCCAGGTGCGCTTATGAGCAGGCAGCCGCAGTTAAAAGCACAGCAGCATCTACTGTGGGGCTAGCACATCACAGGCTCTCCCCCTAAATTGGGTTAAGACTCGGCAGGACATGAATCATCAGCCCATCTTCCAGACAAGGCAGTGGCCAAACAAAGGAACTCAATCAAGGCCAGACTCTTAATAGGTGATAGAGCCAGGACTTGAACTTAAGCCAGAACAAACCTAAGGTTTATGCTCCAAATACCCTGGAATCAGCATTTATGAAGAACGAAAGAGGGCACAGACACATGGGGACACTCCAGTGGTGGCCCTTTATACGTGTCTCGTTTCATAAGAGATAAAAGTAGACAGAATACATCACAATACAGAAGACCCAACCAACGTAATCAATCAATCAATGGATATTTTTCACATGTCTAATCATATGCTGTGGAAACAGAAGATAGGCTAACTTTTTCAAGTGTCCATGGAACAGCCCTTAAAAACAGACCTTTTGTTAGGCTACAAGAAAACTTCACTAAAAACCCAAAGAAATGCTACATAGGAGAAAAACTTAGAAATTAAAAAACAAAACAAAACAAAAATGAAATTGGAATGTCAAACCAGTTATAAAAGCCTTCCAGAAGGAAATTTAAGAAATTTCTATTTAACAACATGTTGATCAAAGAGTAAATCAAGGGGTGCCTGGGTGGCTCAGTAGGTTAAGTGTCCGACTTCAGCTCAGGTCATGAACTTGTGGTTCGTGAGTTCGAGCCCCGCATCAGGCTCTGTGCTGACAGCTCAGAGTCTGGAGCCTGCTTCAGATTTTGTGTCTCCCCCTCTCTGTCTGCCCTGCCTTCCCTGATTGCGCTCTGTCTCTCTCTCTCTCAAAATAAATAAGCATTAAAAAAAAAAAACAAAGAGTAAACCGAAACCTCAATACTGAAAAGCAAAACATCTCATCAGGAGGAAAATTGAAACACGAAATGCCAGAATCCAGAGCATAGGACTAAAAGCATTCAGAGGGATTTTTCTGCCAGGAATATGTATATCAATTAGCAAGCGTGAATGGAAATGCGTTATTTAATTACGCAACTCAAGAAATTAGAAAACAATAAGAAAAAAAAAACACTAAGGCAAGCAGAACAAAAGAATTTAAAAAGACGAAGGAAGAAATTGTTTATTTAGAGACAGTAAGTGTGAGAAGTAATTAATAAACCCATGAGTTGGTTTTTACACATTAAAGAGCCAACAGTAACAGTAAAAATGATGAACCGTTAACAGTAGGAACTGATGGTGAAGAAATGGCTGCAGGCCTAGCGGGAAGTTTAAAAAAAAAAAGGCAGGAACGTGCTTTGCGGAGGTTCACGCAGCATCTGGAAGAGAACACACACTCGCGTGTCCTCCCACAGAATGGACATGACCCTCCACGTAGACCCAAGTTCATGGAACAGACGGGGTCAGGGGATGAACCCCATTCCCGTAAAAGAGCGCCAAGCCCACTCTCTTTATTAATAGGAGATTTCTAACGAATCTTCGAGGAAAACAGTCTTCAGTATTTCCAATCAGGACAAGGAGGGAGGAAGAGACGGAAGGGGAAGAAAATTCCCCAAATCATTTTTGCCAAGCTCACAAAATATAAAACCCAACCCCCCCAACCAAGAGGCAAAAAGAAAAAGAAAAACGTAGCCCGCCAGCCCTTCCAAATCTTTATGTTTTATTTATATTTAATTTCATAGACATGAGCAAGCACAATGCAGAGGCCATTCAAAGACTAGCACCATGAACAGTGGCGATTATTCTGGAAATGCGAGAGTGACTGAACGGTGGACGGCCTACCAGTGCAATTCTCCGTTTGAATGCGCTGAAAGGAAGCAGTTTCTAGAATTTTTTGGTAAAATTAAAATTTAATTCTCGGCTTAAAACTCTTGTTGTGATAGGAATGGGCAAGACTGCAAGCTGTTTTCTGCTCACAAACTTTTCATTTAGGACCTTCTTAGGCTGGACGGACGGTATCTTCTAGAACAAACTCCGTCTGCTCTGCTGGGCGATGCAGGTGGAAGTCTGCCACGGCGCTTTGATGCGAAGCATCTCACCAACATATAAACCTCCCTGCATCTCATAAACGCATGCGTAGTGGACGTCTCGAAAGTAACACAAAGAGAGTTCTAATGATGATGGCATTGAAAGAAAAAGGTAGCTTTAGATGAAATCGCGAGACAATGCAACATTTTTTATGCAAAATGCAAGAACACGCAAAATGATTTTTTAAAGAATGGATAATGTGCACGTGAGAGATGCCTGTTCGGTGGGCAAGTTAACAGCACCGATGCCCTGCGTGGGTGCTAACCGCCTGTGTTCTCAGAAGAAAGCGACGGATGTTTCCAGAGCATAAAGGCCATTTCATGGGCTCAGCACCCTGGCCAGCCGGTACAACACTGAGACACAAGGTGAGGAAGAAGACAGTGGCTTGTCAGCTAGGAAGATGTTCATGGCAATACTTAGGGAAGAAAAAGATTCTCAAGGTAAATTTCAAGGCCTCCGTGATGCCGGGAGGGCTTTCTCGCCCCCCACCTCCCCTGGATATTCCCAACAGCCTCAGGGGACAGTCAAGGAAAGAAAGCAAAGCCCACCTTCAAAGAGAAGAAAAGTCCCGAGGCGTGATGTGAATTGTCTGAGACCACGCAGCTGGCCAGAAGCAGAAGCAGACCCGGGTCTTCCACATCCCCCTTCTAGCATCCGGCTGGCAACAGGCCAACACCCTGAATTCCCGCCCAGAGCCTGGGCTGAGCCACTCCGAGCGAGGAAGAGCTGGGATCACTCCTCTCCTGGGAGCACTCTTCTCCTTACGCAAGAAGGATCTTTACTTGGGATAAGGGTCGGCTTTGCAGCCCAAACACCTCACTGCAAGACTGGTGAGCAAATGTTTTGCCCCCATATTCTTAGTAGAGTGTGGCGGTTGATAAACAAGAAAGATAGTCCCCTTGTCATCCACGCACAGACTAGTGTCAGGTGAGATCCCGAGATGTGATACTGACCTCCGCAGTCATACACGTTCGTTTCCATTAACGGACCCCTGGATGGAGTCGGACTCTTGTCCGTACTTTACGGATGGAGCGCACACATGGGACCTGCGGCTCAGAGAGGGACGTGAAGCGCCCAAGGTGTGACTGGTCTCAGTGAGGGGTAGAGACGGCGAGGGGGGGGGGTGATGTGTAGCCCAGAGGGCTTCCAAGCGTTAAAGTGACAGAAAACCCTTTGGAAGGGAGGTGGGCACCCTTGCCTCATTTTTGCTTTCCGCTCACGCCCTGGGGGTTGGGGCGTGCCCCAGGTGGGGCCACACTGAGGATGAGGGAGCTGCACGTTCGGGGGGGGGGGGGGGGGGACTGGCAGAACGGGGGCCACTTAGGGGGATGTGCCTCTGGAGCTCCTTCTCTTTGTACGATGAAGAAAGGAGCCTATGGGGGATAATCACGGAGTAAGACAAACCCAGAACGTCACAGAAGGACTTCGGGGATGAAGGTGGATCTCTGTGTCACCTTGAAAGGGGACCTCTTTAAATGGGTGGGGCCACCTGGGATGCAGGAGGAAGTGTGGCAGGTGCACGAAGAGGTACCTGTCTGCCCCTCGTTTCCGGAGCCGGGGCTCCCCCTGCCTGAGGTCTCTGTTGCTGGCAGTGACGACCGCCAGGCCCACGGTGGGGCAGTGGCCCCAGAGGCCTGGCCTCAAGCTCGGAGGGCAACGTGGGGCCCGCCCCGCTGCCCCAGATGCTAGCCTGTCCCCTCTGAAACTGACCACTTGCTTTCTCTTTTTTGCTGTCCTTTCTTATTTCGGTTTATCTTGGCGCGGGATGCGGTGGTAGAAAGTATTCTAAGAGAAGCTGAAAGGAAGCTGGGTGGGTACAGGGTGGAAGGCCCGGAGGCAAACACAGAAATCCACCACTAACAGGCAAAACACTAACACCCAAATAAAAAAACAAAGTAACAAAAGAATGCAAAGCACAGGCCCGCCTGAAACTCGATAAACGCAGTGCTCGAGTGCCACCTGCTGGCCGCGTCCCGGCACTGCATGCTGGCAGGCGGCTCCCCATCCAGGACCTTCCACTTTCCAGCAAACCCCACAGATGTCAGGCTCGTCGTCCCCTCCAATCCAGGCGCCGCAAAGTCTTTCTAAAGCGTAGGACTTAACTGTCACTTCCCAATCTAAAACCCCCCAGGGGTTCCCATTTCATACAGGGGCAATTTCCCCCAGGAGGGCCTCAAAACCTGACCCTCCCGATTCTTCCAGCCTGGCTCCTCCGGGCTCCTTGGGTGAAACCACCCACCTCTCTCTAGGTTCAGTTCAAGGCTCCCTGTCCTCCTCCCCGCCTTTCCCAGCCCGGCACTACTTTCGCCAGCTCCACGCAAGGTTCGTGCCCCTTCGCGCACCCATAGCCCCTGTAGGTTGTGAGGTTCCAGCGGGACCGGTTTATCCCTCAGAACAAGGAGCGTGAAACATCAGAGGCTTCCAACCGCTGTCTGTTGAGTTAATATTTGCAAAGAAAATGCCGGTCCTTGGACCAGGCTCCAGTTCTGCTCCTCTTAGGCTAAGAATTGGGAGGGTTTCAAGCACCGGCTCTCTCTCACAGTACAGTGGTGACGAAGGTCCTGTGGTCGGTCTCCTGAAGTTCTGCCCCGTGGACCTAGCGGATCCCTTCTTCCTGAGCCTTGTGAGCACGGCTGCCCCCAGGAGGATCACTAAGGCAGCGCGAGGCTCTGTCACCCCCGCAAACGACCTAAGAGTGTCCCCCTCAACTATCAGTTCCCTTCTCACTTTCTTTCCTGGAGCAGAGCCCTGTCCTCCCCACTGCCAGCATTTTCTTGCTCATCAATCTTTCCTCCTATTTGCACCACTCAACACTCTCATCTCTGGGCAACAAGTCTAGCCTTGAAACAAGTGTTTTACAGGGGAAACCCCTCAGGCGGGGCTCAAAGGATAAACCTGTCGCCAAGCCTGTTCTGCCAACCCACGAGTCCCTTCGGAAGTCTAGAACCTAACAGCCAAACTGGTCGTCTTTCCACTTGGATGCTCAGTGCCACGGACGACTCCATGCATCTAAACTCCTCAGTTCCCTGCTCGCTTCAAACATTCTCTGCCTCCCGAGTTCCCTGTGCCGAGCAGAGAGGCACTGCCATTCTCCAGATGCCCAGAAATCTGGGATTCCCCACCAGCACCTGGTCTCCCTTGCTCCCTACATCCCTCACTCACCATGTGCTGTTGATGCAACTTTCTCGATATGACCATGAAGAGTGCACGTCTCCCGGTGGCCAGTGCCCCTCATTTCAGGCCACCGGTGTCTGTGCTGGCCGAAAGCTCAGCCCTCCTACGTTACGATGAGAGATGCAGTGACCGGAACCCCATGTGAGCCCCTGACTCTAGCCTGTCAGAAATCTAGTGCAATTCCACGGAAACTCCGATTCCAGAGACGGCCACGGCTCCAGGCCCTCCCGGATTTTCCTCTTGCCTCTTACAGGCTGATCGAGGCCTTCCCTCCATGCCAGTCCAGACCCTGCAGCAGGTTTACGAGCGCGGACACGCACTTGCATGCACGCGCACACACAGCTCTTTCACCCCAAGCACTCCGGGAGGCTAATTAATGGCCGAGAAATGGGGGCATCGCCCCAACTCCCTCCTGCGTCTGCCCCCACGCTTCTGGCAAGAACCGCAACTCCTCCCCAAGTCTCCGGGGATTGGGGGCGGCAAGCTGATCCCAGCTTCTACCTTAAATGACCCCATCAAGGAAACTTTTCTGGAGTCTCCCCCACTTGTCACATCCCTGCTGCGTAATCCTCCCTCACTTGCACTCCCGGGGCCTCGAGCAGAATCCAGAGAGATTTGCCTCCGGTCTTGAAAAGGTGGGAACGGCCACGTCTTCTGACTTGCCAGCATTTACCACAAGTTACAGGGTTCTTTCTCCCTCCAGATTAGAAAGGTTTTGTGCAAACAATTTAAAAAGCCTGATAAAGGTCGGAGCGCCAGGGTGGCTCAGTCGGTTAAGTGTCCGACTTCGGCTCCGGTCATAGCTCACGGTTCGTGAGTTCAAGCCCGGAGTTGGGCCCTGTGCTGACGGCTCAGAGCCTGGAGCCTGCTTCCGATTCTGTGTCTCCTTCTCTCTCTGCCCCTCCCCTGCTCGTGCTGTGTGTCACTCTCTCTCTCAAAAATAAACAAACATTAAAAAAAAAAAAAAGTCTGACAAAGGTTAAGAATTAGGGATTTACCAAATAAATAAGAAAAAAGATAAGGATTTAAAATCAGATTGAGAAGCTGAACTCAAGCTGGCTCACTCAGTCAACCCCAGCGAAGGCAGGAGCAGACTTTGAGGCAGAAACCGGGAAGGCACTGCCTATCTCCAGGCCTTCCCAGCCTCCAGCCCGGGGTCAGCTCCCCAGATTCCAGGCCAGCCCTGCCTCCTTCCGGGGCGCTCCTCAGACCGGCCGCCGTCTCCTGGGCCCGCCTGCCCCTCACCCAGGGCACGGTCATCAGTGTCCGACCTGCCTCCCAGGGCTGCGTCCCAGAGCCCCTGTGTGGCCGGGAGCAGGAGTCAGAAGGGAAGAAAACCACATTTGGAAGCAGAATAAAGGCCAGAGGAGAGATGCCAACTGTTTCTTCAGTCCCGAGGGGCCGGTGTGGGAGTAGAAATAGGGAACGGGGCCAGAAGGCTGGGAGCCGAGCAGCTCAGGGCTAGAGAGAGGCAGGCGTGAACTCAGGGAGGAGGCTGAAGGGAGCCGATGCCTGGACCAGAGTGGGAGCGCAGAGGATCCTGCCTGCCTGCAGGCTGAGGGGGGCGAGGCTCGGAGAGGGCAAGGCACACCCGGAGTGGGGGGTCCTGACCAGGACTGACTGTAACCGGGCACCTGCGTCCGGCTGAGGTCTAGCCGCCCAGCTGCTCGCACGAAGCTGCTGAAATGCGTGGACTTTCGTCCCTGCGATGACGTCATGCGCAGACCGACCCCTCTTCTACCTTTAGGGTCCGTAGGGAGAACCTGCCTGTGTCTGGACTCCCACTCACTCACACACACACGCACATCCATACAGGCCCACGTGCGTGCACAAGCACATATCCACACGTGTGCACTCTCGTGCACGCACACGCGTGTGCAAAAGCCCGTGTCCACATACACACACTGATATAGGCACACACTCGTGCACAAGCACATATCCACATGTGTGCACTCTCGTGCATGCACACGTGCGTGCACAAGCCCTGTCCGCACACACATACTCATACAGGTACACATTCACACACAAGCACGTATCCATACATGTGCACTCTCATGCGTGCATATGCATGTGCCCAAGCCCGTGTCCACATATGCACACTCATACAGGCACACACTCGTGCACAAGCACGTATCCACACACATATGGGCACTCTCATGCATGCACACGCGTGTGCACAAGCCCGTGTCCACATATGCACACTCATACAGGCACATGTAGTTGGGCACATGCACACGTGCACACTTCAGTCCCGCAACCTAAAAACAAAAAAGCTTTGGCCAGAAATCTTTTTGGTGCATCTTCCATGTCAGGGGGAGCCCCATGCACAGGCCCTGACCACAGACAGGAGGCTACTTCTCAAAGCAGGGGCAGCTCTGGGGCCTCCCGGACCCGGACACACCCCCTGGAAAGCATGAGTCACCCTCCTGCTCTTGGCCACAGGCCCTGGCCTCCTGCCTCTGCTCTGCCTCCCACGGGCAGCAGGTCGGGGGGCCCTGTCCAGGCTCCTCGGCTCCAGCAGGACGGGCCCTGGAGCAGAGGCCGCCCTGCACATGAGACTCCGGGGCCTTGATTGTCAGTGCCCGCAGCCCCGAGGAGGGCCCGTCAGAGGTTAGCTCCAGGGACAAGGAGCGAGCAGACGGGGCCTCTAGACATTTCTGAACCTACCTTGGGGACAGTGACCCTGGCAGTGTTCAATTAGAAATGGATGCTAACCCAGGTCACATGAAGGTTGATGTTTTGACACGTTGTTTAAGGCAGCTTTCTTTTCTTTTTAATGCTTCTTTTATTTTTGAGGAAGAGAGAGAGACAGAGACAGAGGGAGAGCAGGGGAGGGGCAGAGAGAGAGAGAGACGGAATCTGAAGCAGGCTCCAGGCGCTGAGCTGCACAGAGCCCAACACGGGTCTCGAACTCACGAACCCTAAGATCACGACCAGAGCTGAAGTCAGACGCTTAACCGACTGAGCCACCCAGGCGTTCCAAGGCAGCTTTCTTTTCTACCCCAAACTTTAAACTGGGACCCTGACATTTACCAGATTACGGTGGAACCAGCAATCTCCAAGTCCACATTCATAGGAGATGCCACATCCTATGTCTCTCATGAGATTCTCAAGGCCAATAAATAGACGAGTCACATATAAAAGCAGCACCTGTAACTGTATTAGCCCCAAGGCAGGACTGTATTAGCACCTGTAACTGTCATGTCCCCAAGGCAGGAATTGACAACAAACTTCTCCATACCCTCCTGCCTCCTTTTAATGGGGTGGAGCACAAGGTGACGTCTGCAGAACACCTGTGGCATATCACCAGTGCCCCGTGGAAACCCGTCTGGGAAGCGTTGGTCTGCAGGTCAAAGGCCAAAGTGTCGGCGCCATGACAGAGGTGACCGCTGTCCCGTCCTCCCCATCGCGGCTCCTCCCTGTTCTCTGCAGGTGCGCTGTGTTCCAGTCAAGCCAGACAACTTAGTTTCCTTGCAGGCTTTCTAGCGTCTGTGTTGACTGTGCTGCTCTTTCTGAGCAGGCTGCCCTCCTTGGATGCCGTATGTCCAAACTGCACCCATCCCTCTAGGCTTAGCGCAAAGCCCCCTCCCAGCGAAGCTTCCCCAAACCTCCAGTCACGGCACCTACCCCCGCCCTCTGTTCTACAAAAGCCTTGCTCCCGTAGCTGCCCCAGGCTGTGAATACCTTCTGAGCAAACTCTGCCGTGTGGCCCTCCCTGATCCATCCCCGGCATCTCAGATCCCGAAGGGCTGGCAATTAAACAGGCCCGTGAAATAAATGACCTGTACCTCCGTCCTTCTTCGCATTCCTCAAAATGGAAACTCAGACTTCCAGCTTCTGCTTCTCATCAACCCCCCATCTCCTAACCAGGTTAGAAAGAAATGCCCCATGTCCTGGAGGCCTGCGCTCTCATTTGAAGTTAAACTGATAGGGACTGAATCAAGAAGGGACCAGAGAGAGACGTGACTTTGGGTGAATCACTTTTTCCTTCTATGACTTCATGGGCTCGTCGGCAAAGCTAGGGGATTAAGTCGATGATCTTTAAAGTCTTTTGAACTTCGACCATCTGTAACCCCAAGGTTTGATAAAGTGAGTTATTTTAAATTTATAAATGAAGGGTTTTGAGCATGAAGTGGACAGCACAGAGGCTGTAACGAGTCTTTTTAAGAAATGTTTACTCATTTTGAGAGACAGAGAGCACACACACACACACACACAGGGAGAGAGAGGGGCAGAGAGAGACACAGAATTCCAAGCAGGCTCCACGCTGTCGGTGCAGAAACCAACAAGGGGCTCGATCTCGGGAACCGTGTGATCATGACCTGAGACGGAACCAAGAGTCAGACACTTAACCGACGGAGCCCCCCAGGAGCCCAGAGGTTGGAGCAGTTTTAACGCCACGGCGCTCCTTCATCCGCCACTGTGATCCTTTTCACTAGTCGTGTAATTACCGTTGACTTACAACTCTCTGCGTGCCTGGAACTTTGCATACGTTTCCTTGCATACCGACGATGACCTACAAAGCGGAATCACTGGTTTATGGGGCGCTGGGTTCAGGCCAAGGAACGTTTCCAGCATTGCACATGTGGCCACGCAAATCCCATCATCTCCAGTTCCGAAGCCTGTGGCCGTCCCGCCCCTGGGGTAGGCAGGGGAGGTCCCATCATACCTCTCCCGGCGTGGCTGCCACAGGAGGCCCTGAGAGTGTAATGAATGAAAAAAAATCTGTGTTCCTGCAGCATCATGGCACACGGACTGCTTGGGAGGAGGCCTGGCCCAAAGGGGCAAGCAGCCTCATCCCCGTGGATGGGTCCCTAGAAAAGCACTCTGCATTAGAGGTGGCTGGGGCTGGGCATGTGGGGAGGGGAAAAGCCCGCAGAGGGCAGGGACGAAGACAAAGGCGACCGTGTGCAGGGAGGGGGCCACCCCCGAGGAGCAGCAGAGTTGGAAGACAAGCTCACAGCACGCCGCACACAGCTGACCCCAGATGGGACTGCAGTGTGTTTAAGATCTGAAGGGCAAGCCACGCAGGAACAGAAAAGAGGTCAGGGGCGGGAGTGACCGAGAAGTGCGTCTTTTTCTAAGAACATGCTTTCACCTCCAAGATACGAGACATGAAATTATTTCCCTGGATATTTTTAAACGCTTGGGATTCTTACACGCTTGGGAAATTTTACACTTTTTTCATGACTGAAAGCGGATGGTCTATTTTAGTTTTCTAAGTGCAGTTGCTTATCACGATCGCCAGGGGGAGCTTGCAGCAGGTTTTACCACCCCCCCTCCCCCCCAGGCTCCATCTCTAGAAATTAGGAACCATTCGGTCTGGGTCTACATTTGGGAAAAGGTCCAGGTAGTTCCAACGTACAATGCAGCTTAAGTACCACTGCGTCAGGTGACTATAAATTATCAATGATCACAAGATTCATCTATTCATACTTTAAACACATGGTTCAGTGATTACTCAGAGCCTAGCATTTTATTAGGGGACAAGCCAAGGCAAATACAACCTTAGTCCCTACTTCAGGGAGCTCGCAGGCTGCTGGTGATGGAGACCCGCTAACGCTAACCATGGGCTGCCTGTCGGTGCCGGGCCACACCCTTCCCCTTCCCTCCAGCAAGTGAGGGCAGAGTTAGTCCCACTGACATTCTGTCGAAGGAAGGAAGGAAGGAAGGAAGGAAGGAAGGAAGGAGGGAAGGAAGGAAGGAGGAAGGAAGGAAGGAAGGAAGAAGGAAGGAAGGAAGGAAGAAGGAAGGAAGGAAGAAGGAAGGAAGGAAGGAAGAAGGAAGGAAGGAAGAAGGAAGGAAGGAAGGAAGAAGGAAGGAAGGAAGAAGGAAGGAAGAAGGAAGGAAGAAAGGAAGGACGGAGGAAGGAAGAAAGGAAGGAAGGAAGGAAGGAAGAAGGAAGGAAGAAGGAAGGAAGGAAGGAAGGAAGAAGGAAGGAAGGAAGGAAGGAAGGAAGGAAGGAAGGAAGAAGGAAGGAAGGAAGGAAGGAAGGAAGGAAGGAAGGAAGAAGGAAGGAAGGAAGGAAGGAAGGAAGGAAGGAAGAAGGAAGGAAGGAAGGAAGGAAGGAAGGAAGGAAGGAAGGAAGAAGGAAGGAAGGAAGGAAGGAAGGAAGGAAGGAAGGAAGAAGGAAGGAAGGAAGAAGGAAGGAAGGAAGAAGGAAGGAAGAAGGAAGGAAGAAAGGAAGGACGGAGGAAGGAAGAAAGGAAGGAAGGAAGGAAGGAAGAAGGAAGGAAGGAAGAAGGAAATGAGGAAGAAAGAAAAGAAGGAAGTGAGGAAGGAAAGAAGGAAGGAGGGAGGGTAAGAATAAGGGAAGGAAGGAAAGAAGGAAAGGAAGGAAGGAAAAGGAAAAAGGAAGGAGGGAAGGAAGGAAGGAAAGACGAAGGAAGGAAAAGAAGGGAAGAAAGAAAGAAAAGAAGGAAGGAATGAAGAAAGGGACAGAGGAAGTAAGGAAGAAGGCAAGGAGGGAAGGAAGGATAAAGGTAACACATGTTTGAGGGTAATCTTAATAATTCATATTACTCTATCTTTAGAGAGAACTTTTCATGACTTTTCCAGATTAAACACAGCCCTAAAAAAAGAGAGTAGTGAAAAATGTTCCACATCATATGTCAGGAGGGAATTTAAATTAAAACAACGAGATACCATGACGTAAATATCAGAATGGCCCAAACCCAGAACACTGACCACATCTAATGTGCTGAGAATGTGGGCGAGCGGGAATACTCTCATCGCTGGTAAAGAAGAGAAAATGCTGCGGTCACTGTGGATGACAGTTTGGCAGTCTCTTACAAACCCAAACGTACTCCTGCTATATGACCCAGCACATGTACTCCTGGGTATTTAAACAAAGGAGCAGAGTGGCACCTGGGTGGCTCGGGTGGCTGAGCATCTGACTTTGGCTCAGGTCCTGATCTCCCCGTTCGTGAGTTCGAGCCCCGTCTCAGGCTCTCCACTGTCTGCACAGAGCCTGTTTCGGATCCTCTGTCCCCCCTCTCTCTCCGCCACCCCCAAAAGTAAATAAACATTAAGAAAAAGAAAAAAAGGAGCTGAAAACTCACGTCCACACAAAAACCTGCACACAGGTATGTGCGGCAGCTTTATTCATAATCAGCAAAACTTAGAAGCAAACAAGATGTCCTTCAGTAGGTAGGCAGGTAAATAAACTGTAGGACGTCCAGATAATGGAATATTACTCAGCTACAAAAAATGTGCCATCAAGTCAGAAAATGACATAGAGCAAACTGAAGTGCATACCACTGAGTGAGAGAAGCCGATCTGAAAAGGCTCCACACTGTATGATTCCAGCTACATGACATTCTGGAAAAGGCAAACCTAGGGGCGCCTGGTTGGCTCAGTCGGTTAAGTGCCCAACTTCAGCTCACGTCACGATCTCACGGTTCGTGGGTTTGAGCCCCACATTGGGCTCTGTGCTGACAGCTCAGAGCCAGGAGCCTACTTCGGATTCTATGCCTCCCTCTCTCTCTCTCTGCTCCTCTCCTGCTCGTGCTCTGTCTGTCTCTCTCTCAAAAATAAACATTAAAAATATTAAAAACAAAAAAGGCAAATCTACGGAGACAGTATGAAGATCAGTTGTCCCCAGGAGTTGGGGGAAGGAGGAATGAACAGGCAGAGCACAGAGGACTTTCAGGGTAGTGAAAATACTCTGTGATTTTCTAACGATGGATACATGGCATTGTACATTTGCCCAAACCCACAGAAGGTACAACACCAACAGTGAACCCTAGGGTAAACTATGGGTGCTGGCTGATTACTGTATGTGAATGCAGATCCCTCAGTGGTAACAAGTGTCCCCCACTCAGGTGTGGGGTGTGGATGCAGGGGGGAGGCTGTGCAGCGAGGGGTTGGAGGGCATATGGAATGTCTGCACCTTCTCTCAATTTTGCTAGGAACTTAAAATGACTTTAAAAAATTCAATCTTTTTTAAAGTTTATTTATTTTGAGAGTGAGCATGTGCATGTATAAGTGGGGGAGGGTCAGAGAGAGAGAGAGAGAGAGAGACAGAGGGAGAGAGAGAATCCCAAGTAGGCTCCACGCTGTCAGCACAGAGCCCAGCTCGGGGCTCAAACTCATGAACCGTGAGATCATGACCTGAGCCAAAAATCAAGAGTTGGATGCTTGACAGACTGAGTGATCCAGGCGCCCCTAAAAAATTAAATCTTAGTAATTTTAAAGGACAGTAGATCCAGAGGGATTCTCTGTTATAGGTGGCTTTCATACTGATGAGAATGAGTTCTGGGAAAGACAGCTAATTCTTCTTGCCTTAAGCCACATATGGTCCAAACGACACAAGTGGACAAAGCCAACTGGGACGGCGTTCTCTTTGCCTCCCTGTAGGTGGATCCAAGGGCAAGCGTTTCCATCTGGAGGCAGCGTTGTTAGCGCACCAGGGTCTCGCCACGTCCGGGCAGTGGGACGGCAGCTCCGTGGCCCACACGTCGGTAATGGTGGAGTCATGTCAGCCTGTCACCATCTGAACCCGTCTTTGGAAACCCAGAGCTAAGGCAGGAAAGTTGGCAGCCTGGCAGATCGGCCAAGGTCAGGCTGGCTTCCAGGGGCCAGAGGTGACAGCCTGGGCTGGTTCCCTAAAGCATACATGGAGGAAGTCCTTGGACGGGAGTCACGGCTCTTTTGGGGAAGGAGCTCAAGCCAGAAAAGCAGAGTTTTGTGGTCAAGTATGGAAAGGGGTGAGCAGAGGTCTGGCCGCAGGAATAAGTGAAGTGAGGAGCCCCCTACCCTGTAACACTCAGGGCTCCGCAGAAACCAACCACATCATGGGGGGACTCTTCCAGTGTCCAGGGAGGGGGAGCAGCGAGGGGGCAAACCCGGAGACGCATCTGGGATATTCTCCACCCGTCCACAGGCCCAGCACGAGGTGGCCTGACCACTGCTTCAAGTGTCAAGTCCTGAGAGGTGAGACTTTGGGATCACCCCATGCCACTTTCTCACGATGCCACCTTCTACAATTTTGCTCATGGTTTCTGCCTCGGTTTCTCATCAGCAAAAGCCCAGCACCCGGGATCGAGGAAATGACGAGTCACAGGGAGGGGAAATGGCTGAGCGGGACACGTACCACTGAGGTGGCCCTTGATGGCTGCTTGTTCCCGGCGCTGGTGACAGTGGTTGTCCCAGCGAGTGCGGGCGTGGGCAGGGAGCCTGTCGTGACTGCATTCCTGGCGGAGGAGAGCCAGCTGGGAGCAGGGATGTGAGAGAGAGAAAGGGAGAGAGAAAGAAAGAGGCCGCAGGGACGTGGCATGGCTCGGTCACAGCCCTTTTTTGCACGGGGTGGCCTGTCACTGGGGCCACTTGCAGCCCAGCGGCGGAGCAGATAAAGCACTTCATTTTCACGGCGTTAAGTTACGGCCCCCTAGACACTGCTGAAGCCACCCTCCCCACGGCTTTGGCAGGAGACGGGGCTTCTCCGTTAACCCTGGCAGGTGGGGAACTGCCCCCAGCCGCGCCCTGGGGAGGGCGGGGTCTCCGGAGAGCAAGGAGGCCAAGGCCAAGCCCGGATCCTCCCCAGGCGCACAGGGCCCCGTGGGCTGGCTCCAGCCACGAGGTCTCTAACAGGAGTGCTCTCTGAGCAGAGCTCTGGGAAAAGAACCGTGTGCTGTGTTCAGAAACCGGTTCCGCGCTCAGGAAGGGCAAGTCTGCGCCGTTCACGGGTCAGTTCCTCAGCGGTGCTTGTGGATAAGTGTGCAGGCCTGCAAGCGGCTTCCCATCCGACCCGCTGCTCCCTCTCCCTGCGGACCTGCTGGAGCCCCCGTAAGCCCCACATCGCTTCCCCCATTCAGGTCCCAAGGTACAAAGGATCCTTGGAAACGAACTGACCCTTTTTCAATTATCCCCTCCTCTTTTTTTCTGTCCGGGGAACATCTTTCAAGACCCAATTTAAACACTAGCTCCCCTGGGACCCCCCGCCCCACCCCATACTTATTTCCAGAAGCTGTTGTATCGCAGCCCCGGGACGTGAACACATCTGCATCAGTCTGCACCTGCCCCTCTCACGGCCAGTGCCCATCGATCCCAAATGCTGGCTCACAACCTTGTCTCTATCTTGTAGACTGGCTTCTCTATTGAGAAACCACCCCCAAAATCTGCATACAGATCCCTGGCACGGGGCCTGGCACACACTGAATGCTCAGTAAATGTTTGATAAGCTGAATGGGACAGATGCTGTGAACAGGAAGGCGTTAATTTTTTGCAGGAATGCACGTGCTGGGGAGGAAGGTGCTTCCTCAAAGCCGTGTGATGGTCTGTCAACACCGCGTCTATCTGTAGGCCGCCTATGTCAGCCGGGACCCCGCGGAATGGGCCTCCTCACAGCCCAAGGCCAAGGAAGCCTGGCTAATTTCCAGTAACTCCATACTGGTGAGCCTTGGGAGAGCCGGTGCTACAGGCCTGGGACAGCACCCTGTAAGCCTGGTGGGGGCTGGGGGGCTGGCTGCATCCCGCAGGCACCTCCGATCAGAAGCTGGGCTTTGGCCGATGACTGCTTATGTCATGCTACTGCACAACTTCCCTGATTACATTCAGGAGCACAGAGTACAGCCGTGTAGTCAGCATCAACATGGAGAAGTTGACTTTCATCCCCACTGCCCGGTCAAAACAGCATCCTATAGATCGGCCATATGCACCAGGGCCTTCAGAATGCTTTTAGCGTCCCCCGCACCATTTATTATCCTTCCGGGAAACTCCCGAGGAAATGATTAGCCGGCAAGGACCGCAGAGTTTCTGCAGGATCGTCTGTACGACAAAAGTGTGGGGGAAGAAGCTGTATTTACACAGGATTTCTAGTAAAGTAAGAAATCCATTGCAATGTCCCTTTTAATTCAACGTGATAAGCAATTATATTAACAAAGGGTTTCTCACAACAGCAACACATCCTCAACCCACACAGTTAACCTTCAACCACGCCGGCCATCTACCCTCAGCAAACCCGGGGGAGGCTAGGATTTGAGAGCACGCACTGTGACAAAGCCGTCCCGTGTGCACAGGGGAGCACTAGCTTGGGCGCCCCCTGCAACGTCATTCACAGGGTCAAGAAACTTGGAAACTACTTACATGTCCATCGGAACGGCCTGACACGGTAACTGGAAGATATCAAGCAGAGCTTTTTCAAACGTTTCTTGGCCACTAAGCACAAGAGGAAACGCATTTTCCACTGTGGACCTGTTGTGACTGACGATACGTTCCCAAGAAGCCTCAGTAATACACCCTGTCTCCGGGGCTCTCTTCCCTTCGAACGTGGGACAGCCTTTGTGACTGGCTCCACCAAGAGCCTGTAGCAGAAGTGACGCCGTGCGACTTCTGCAGCTGAGTGGGAAACATGCCATCGCTTGAGCCTCGTTTGCTTGGAGCTCAGCGGCCATGCTGGGAGGAAGCCCAAAGTGGCCCAGGCGGAGAGACCACCTGGGGATGTTCTAGCCGAGAGCCAGCTGGGGCCCCGGAGGGCACCCGTCATGAGACGTGAATGAAGATGCTTCCTGATGCTTCCCAGGGGCCAAGCCTCCCCACCCTTGATTCGTCCCAGCTGGGCCCCCAGACGTCCCGGAGAAGAGAGGAGCTATCTCATGGGTCCTGCCCCCAAATTCCTGCTCTGCGGGACCACGAGCAGAATACGATGGTTGCCCTGAGAAGGTCTGTCAGTGACCACTGTAACCGCATCACCAGCGTGCATGTTTACGTATAGGCAACAGAAATGAAAGTTTTACAAAACAATACTTTCCTTTTTAAAAAATCAAGCTATACTACAGGAAAAACCTAATGAGAATTAACCTCTTCCTCCCTGTCATTCGCTGGTCTCTCAGTCACATTTCATTCCAAGAAATTCTAAAGATACAGGACTTCCTTCCTTCCCTCCAGAGTCGTTTATTTGTTCCGGGCCCTCTGCTCTATTCTGAGGTCTCAGAAGTGAGAAAGACACAGCTGTTCCTGGCACAGGGCTTATGACCCAGAGAGGAGGAGATGCACTGAATGACTTTCAACAGGCTTAACTCTTAGACTCGAAGGCATAGAGGTTTCTAAGAGCCTAGGAAAACATGTCACTACCATCACCACCAATAAATCACTGGCTAGAAACATTTGTTTAGAACTATAAAGTTTAATTTGTAGTTCTCTACATGTCTCCAAGAGTAACATGTCAACTAGTCAACTATAACTCAACTCCTATAGTTGTGCATTAAGGTTACGTGTGATGGGGTCTGTGGCTGCCTCCTGGACCCTCAGTACGATGGGAGGTGGGGTTACCGGTGGGCAGGCAGGCAGGTGGGCAGGTAGGCCTGCATGAACACAGATCTAGTAAGGCTCCGGAGGTGGGTGGTGCCAGAGAGGCTCTCGAATAGTGCACAGAATCCACTGGCTTTTATGTCAGGGAAGGTTCCCAAACCCCTGGAAACTGGCACCATGTCACTGAGCCATTGTAATGTAACGGATTTCCTCTCTGTGCAAGGTGTTGGCATGGGAATGGGGGGGGGTGGTGCCGGGGAAGGCAGAATTACACCTGCTCGCAGGAACTTGCTCGTTCACCCTGGGGATGGGCCAGGGCTCCTCCCTCCCGAATACACAGAAGAGTCAGCTCTGTGGCAAGACAGATGGACAGAAGCTCTGTGAGTAACGCTCAAGGGGCTGAGGGCAGAGAACGGGGGTGGGGAGCTGACTCTGGGAGGTGGCCTTCCCTCTCGGTCTCACTCCCAGCACAGTCTGGGTTGGAGGAGGGGAAGAGTGTTCCACGCACTATGGCGTAAACCTGGGAGGGCCAATTTATGTCTCTGCGCCTCACCTTTCTCACCTGGGGAATAAGTGTCTTCCTCGAGGTGTTGTTCATGCATAAAGGAGTTCATGCATAAAAAGCATTTAGAACAGTGCCTGGCATGGTGTAAGCGCTTAACAAACATCAGCTTGTTATATTGTCTCCATTCACAGATAGGAAAGCAGTTACTTAGCACGTTCAGCGTGCCAGGCGTTGGGTTACTCTGCTCGGCACAGGGCAGGAGTGCCAGACCTCACGCCAACACACCGTTATCCCTGATGAGCCTTCAACTTAATTTCAAAAAGTCACCCATCCCTTAGGACATTCTTCCTGCTTCTTGCAGAAAATTATCACATATTCAGAGAAACGTGAGACAAACGTGAGTATGAATCAGACATCTCGAGCAGCGTCCTGACCTCGTGTCGGTCTTTGTACAAACAGGAACATGAGGTTGCTCCAGCCCTCCAAAGCTCATAATCCATTTCCAAATAGTGACAAGCGTCTTTGCAATCTGGTGTGAACACGGCAGGATTTCTCGGCAGTGAGACACTCAGCGGACTTGGCAGAGGGGAGGCTGCAAAAGGGTTCCTAGAGGAGCTGCTGAGAGCCGGTCTTGAAGGCTGAGCAGACCTTCCCGGGGGGATGAAGACAGGGGACTCATCACTGGCAAAGGGACTGGCCAGGGGAGGGCCCGTGGAGTGATGGAGCTCGGTGTCCCTTAGGGACCTCCACGTGTCCAGTGCAGCTGGAGGGGATCAAGGCATCCAGCAGGACCACGTCGCCTCCGAGGCCCTGGATAGAACCTGGCCTCTTCCAGCTTCTGGGGCTGCTGGCCACCCTGGTGCTCCCTGGCTTGTGACGACAGAACTCCAGTCTCCGCCTCTGTTTTCATGTGGTATTCTGTGTGTGTGTGTGTGTGTGTGTGTGTGTCCAAGTTCCCTCATTTTATAGACACCAGTCATGCTGTATCAGGGCCGTCCCTAATCCAGAATGACCCCATCTTAATTTGATTACATCTGCAACAAGTCTATTTCTTTTTTTTTTTTTAAGTTTATTTTGAGACAGAGAGAGAGAGAGAGAGAGAGAGCATATGCGCACACAAGTGGGGGAGGGGCAGAGAGAGAAGGAGAGAATCCCAAGCAGGCTCATGACCTGCGCCAAAACTGAGAGTCAGACACTTAACCACCTGAGCCACCCAGGCGCCCCCTGCAACAACCGTATTTCTAAATAAGGTCACTGGTAGCATGGGTTAGGATCTTCACATTCCCTTTTTGGGGACATAATTCAATCCATGCAGGTTCAGACACTATTTGGAAGCTATTTCCCTCACCTGGTCGTCATTCAAAAAGCTCCCTTTTAGGGCGCCTGGGTGGCGCAGTCGGTTAAGCGTCCGACTTCAGCCAGGTCACGATCTCGCGGTCCGTGAGTTCGAGCCCCGCGTCGGGCTCTGGGCTGATGGCTCAGAGCCTGGAGCCTGTTTCCGATTCTGTGTCTCCCTCTCTCTCTGCCCCTCCCCCGTTCATGCTCTGTCTCTCTCTGTCCCAAAAATAAATAAACATTGAAAAAAAAAATTAAAAAAAAAAAATAAATAAATAAATAAATAAAAGTAAATAAATAAACTCCCTTTTTAGACTTCTTGTGGTGGTCATTTTGCAACATATGTAAATATTGAATCGCTATGTTGCACACCTGAAATTAATATAATGTTATATGTCAATTATAGCTCAATCAATCAAAAAAAAAAAAAAAGCTCCCTGTTACTGTCCATGCAGTGGTCTTTATCACTCCATTCTTCTGGAAGTCTCCTAAAGTCCCCAAACCCAGTCCCTTTGACACCATTATTAAGTGACATTATTTTAGCACTTCCAGGCACAGGAAAAAGACAACTCAGAACCTTGAGGAGAAGCCCCAGAACTGTTGAGAACGAAGCTGTTTCTGTCACTCAAGGCACAAATTCTAAAATATTTCAGGGAGTTCATCTCCAGGATGGTAAGAAACTTCCATCAGACCAGCGAGAACTGTGTCTTCACCACTGTGTGGATCGATCACTTTCTGCAGAAGTTTCCTGGGTACAAGCGGGGGTCTGATTTCTCATCCACCTGAACACGAATCCCCTGCCCTCGCCCCTCCGAGATCTGGGAAGAGGAGCAAAAGAAAACTTGCTGACAAGCTGTAATTATTTACAAGGGCTAGAGACTCTGACAGTGAGAGAACAGGACAGAGAAAGAGAGACAGAGACGGAGGGAGACGGGCGCAGAGAGACACGGGTGTACGGAATGAGAGAAAAGTAGCAAGTGACAGAGAAAGAGAAAGAAAGAAACAGTCAGAAGCAGATGGGAGAGAGTCCTGGAAAGAAAAGAGAGTACAGGAGGTACTCAGGAGGGTACACAGGTATCACCGGAACGACGTCATGAAGGGAAAAGAAAAGCCGGGTAGAAAAAAGTCCTACCAAGTAGTATGCCGGGGCCCAAGCATGCTTTCAACCTAGGACTCATTTGTTGCTGTAAGTGTGGCACGACCCTGCTATCCATTGTGACCCGCCAGCCCCCACCAGGGCTCCTGGGGGCTGAGGCAGACCTCCCCGTGGGCCCTGGGCCCGTGCGCAGCAGACACGGGCAGTGGGTGGGGGGCTCCAGGTGCACTGGGCTGCGCCCAACAGCGGTCCCCACAGCCCCTCGCCCGCCACATCCAGCTGGGCCAGCCCCACACGAAATCGGGGGCTGTGGGGGCCGACGGAGCTGGACTGCTTTCCCGGCGGGCTACTACTGACCTAGGGCAGACGGACCCACCCCCCAGCTCCCAGGTTCCTCGGCTGGAAGACGGAGCGGTAACTACCTCCCAGGGTCGCTGTCAGGATGAGGTGCTGGCGTGTGCAGAGCACGGGCCCAGGGGCTGCAGCGTGGGAAATGCTGGTTAACCTCCACTTTCCCATCCGTAGGGACTTCAGTGTCCCTACTGGTGACAGTCAGGCCTCTGCCAGCCCCTGGGGTCCCAAAGTCTCCACGCCCACCTTAAGTTTCATCAGCAGGAGGCTGCTGTGATGTCACCACTCCACGATGCTGCCCTCCGGGAGCTGGCTATATACCTTCTCATTGTCCCTTCCTCTAGTCCCTCACAGCTGGTGGCGGGGACACTCACTACACCTCTATCCCTGTGGTGCCTGCGGACACTCTGAGTCTGGCTTTTCTTGTCTGCCTGGCAACCTCCAGCCCAGGCTGCCATTTTGGAATGCCCCCTCTCCAGCCTCGATGGCCTCAACCTTGACTAACATGTCAACACTCGGAATCATCATGATCTCTCTCATTTCTTATCCTTGTTTGTTGTTTCTGATGGTAACACCACCCTCCAGGCCTCCTGTCCCCCATAGTGTCTGAAGCCTGTCTTCAGACCCCACCATCATTTTCATGACTAAATTTCTCTTTGGCATCACCTAAATTATTTACCTTTCCTGTTTTAGTTTCCTTGTCTTTCTGTAAAAATTATGGTAAGAGCTTGTGCATCCTGCCTGACTGAAATTTGATGCCTGTTAGTTAGTAAACGCCCTTCCTCCTTCCCCTTAGGCCCCAGCAATCACTACTCCACCCTTCCATGCTGTGAATTTGACTACGACAGACACCTCGTACGAGTGGAATCGACAGTGTTCATTTTCTGTGGCTGGCTTATTTCAACAAGCATAATGTCCTCAAGGTCCATCCATGTTGTCACAGGTGGCAGGGCTGCCATTTTTAAGGCTGATGAGTGTGTTCAGACCATTGTATGTATTTATCTGTTCTCCATTCCCCTGCAGTTGCACACTTGGGTTGTATCCATATCCTGAGTATTGTGAAGAACTCTGCCATGAACACCGAAGTGTTCATTTCTCATGGAGATCCCAATCTCAACTCTTTGGGATAAACTTCCGGAAGGGGGTGTGCTGGATCTTATGGTAGTTCTAGTTTTCATTCTTTGAGGAACCTCCCTCCCATTTTCCACAGTGGCTGCTCCGTTTTACATTCCCACCAACAGGGCTTGAGGGTTCTGTCTTCTCCATGGTCTTGTTAATGCTTGTTGTCTTGTTTTTGTTTCTTTGTTTGTTTTGATAACAGCCATCCCGACAGGCATAAGGTGATATCTCCTTGCAGTTTTGATTTGTATTTTCCTGGTGATTAGCGACGTTGAGCATTTTTTCACTTACCTGTTGGTCCTTAGGTTTAAAATGTGGGGTAAGAGCACCTGGGTGATTCAGTCAGTAGAGCATAAGACTCTTAATCTCTGGGTCGTGAGTTTGAGCCCCACACTGGATGTAGAGTTTACTTAAAAAATAAAATAAAATGTGGGGTAAACGATCGAGCTCTCAGGGATGGCACAGAAATTAGACATATGGACACTACTGATTTATCCCCGACTCACCACACCCATCCTGCTATTGAGGGACCTGCTCTCCTGGCCCTGTTGGTTCTCAGTGGTCAAACGAGAGTAGCCATTCGATGACTGTCCAGGCCCCTGGCTTCAGTCGATTCAGCCTGAGGAAGGCACTTGATCAACTCCTTCCAACTAGAGTTCTTCCCCAGGAATTGGCATTTGGAACTGAGGGATGCCCACATCAACTTAAGTCCTCTTTGAAGAGTGAATGTAAGCAGTTGTTGCCGGGAAATTGATGTGTGGGGAAGCGATAAAGTTAGCCTTCAGGAAGGAGGAGAGGTCAATGCAAGAAGATGGAGAGAAGACTGAGTTCACTATAAAGACCACAGCTTTTTTCCATCCCAGTAGGAGATTTCCTGTACACCTGCCTGTATCCTTGTCATGAACCCATCTGCCTTCTTCTTGCGTGCTTAAAATAGCTTGATGTGATCCCTGTAGCCCAAAGAGCCTGAACTAATACACCATGAACAGGGGGCACTGTTTTCTAAGAGGGCTGCCCCTGGGAACCAATTCTGTTCCCCCATGATTAGGTGAGTGCCTTTGGACTGAATACTTCACTTCTAAGTCTCCTGTGCTCAGTTACAAGGTAGAAATGAGGCCACCAAAGTCACAGTGTTGTTGAGAGTTTTAAAGAAGAAAAGGCGCCTTCCAAAACACTAAGCGCCAAGTTGGGAACAGGTTAAACCCCCAGGGAATGTTAGCTTCTCTACCATTATTGTTGTTACAGCCAAGCAAAGTCACGGACGTGTAACAAGCATGTTAAACGCAATAGCTGTTTATGTTTACCACAAGCTGGCGTCCGTGACTCTGCTCTCATACAATCTTTTCTTTGGGATCACCGACGCTCTCCTTATGGCTCTAGATAACAGATACTTTCAGAAAGAGCTAACCTGAATTTTATGCAGCATGAGACATTAGACCATTCCTTCCTTTTGGAAATGGTTTATTCTCCACTCCTATTTTCTCCCTCTACCTTGCAGACAACTTCTCCTGAGCCTTCCTTCTACAGGTAGCTCTTCTTCCGCCCATGCTTTAAAGTTAATTCCCTGCCTTGGGCCTCTTCCCCTTTGGCAACTCTCTCTCTCATCCCTCTTTGGCTCCCATATCCTTACCGTCCACTTGTATAACAATGCTCCAAACTTAATATCCCACCCTGAATACTTACCTAAGTGTTATTCTCATATATCCACCTGTCCTTCGAACACATCCACTTGGGTGCTCAGCCTGTCCATAGCTAAACCAACAATTTCCCTCCCGTCTCCATCCTGTTTCTCCCCCATAGTCACTACCCCAGGGCACTCTGCACATTCATTCAGAGTCTCAAGCCAAAAACGGGGAGCTGCTGACTTCTCCCTGTCATCTCCACAACTCTGCACCCAGGGAACTGCCAAGTGATGTTCCTTACAAACATCACTAAATACAACCTCTATTCTCCAACCCAACTGGCCTTGGTCAGGACCTTCATCATCTCGCCGCTGAACTCCCGCCACAGCCAGGTTTGTGCTCCCAAATCTAGTGTCGGCAGTCACCCGGGACTAAACTGCAAAGCCGATCGTGGCCCCTACCTGCCTACAACTTAACCTGAGGATAAATGTCAAACTTGAGCTCTTCCGTCTCTACCCGGGGCTCAGACCACAAATATTTCCAGCCGAGTTGCTGTCGTTGTTTTGTTATATTTTTGTTCCTCCTAAAGAAGGGTCTAAAGAAAGGAGAGGAGCTGCACAGGTACTTACCGGACACTGTTCCATCTGTAGCGTGACCACCCCCACTATGCTGCAGGGGCAGAAGTTGCATATCTGAGCTGGTGAGAAGCAGTGAAGCCAGTGATCGGTCTGTACCACAATCAGTCTCTGACCCGAGGAGAGAATTCACTTCTCAGTGAGCAGAGATACGGAGAGAGAACCTGCATACGTGTCTCTAACGTCTCCTCTGGCCCCTATCACTCAACACCGTGCGCCCTGGAACCAATGGTGAGCAAACCTCATTTATCTCACTCCCCTCCAGAGATGCCTGCCATCTATTTTAACTTGGGACAATGATGTCCTTCCCACTCTGGATGCTATGCCTTGTGACCTTTCCTTGTTGAGACGGAAGGCCTCCTTTCTATCCCTCTTTTCTCGAGTGTTCCGAATCATTACTAAGAACACAGCAGTGACTGGTACCCGCATGTCCTCCCTCTATCCATGTCAAAATCCAAGTCAAAGTCAAAATGAAATAGGTTCGAGCCTAGACTACCAGCGTGGGTGCCTGTATCTGCTCTTTCTCTGACCTCTGCCCAGGCCAGGCTGAGGCCAACAGCAGGAAATAAGAGGCCACACATAGCACAGCCGAGTCCATCCAACTGCCCCAGCTGAGGTAAGGGACACAGGACAGGCCCCAGCCTCGACCCGGAGAACCACGTACCCAGCTGACCCGGAGCTAATCCCAGGGGCCTGGGTGAGCTCTGCGGAGGCTGGAAGAAGTGTCCACACCACCACTCGATGCATGGGCAGTAGTAAATGTAAATGTTCATGGTTGTCAGCCGCTAAATTTGGGTGGGGATGATTAATTACCAGTAGCACGCTGATACGCTCCTGCCTCTTTTACCTGGAGTAAAATGGGGGAAAATGCCTACCATACAAAATAGATGACTTATACTACATACGATACTTGATAGGTAATGCCTGTCGAGTAATAGGTCTACAGCACAGAGTGAGCATTCCTGCATATTAACTTCTGAGACTCTAGAACTGTTTCTCATTCTCGTGTCGGGTAATTTGAAGAGCTGCGATATCCTTACCACAAATAAGCGTGAGATGTCATTCTAGGCCTCAGCATTTGGCCTAAATCGTGAATGCCAAAGAATGGGTGTGCTAACAGTCATCAAAATTGAACAGCAGGAGACTTATTCCTGAGCTGTGCCCTCCCTGAACTGGCTGCCTGGGGATGGAATTCTGCCCTGACCCATGGAAATGTGCGCAGATGGGTACAGGAGACAAGCAGTTCTCTGGGAAAGCTTTGGTTGACGTTAGTCTTCTGCCCATCCGGAAGGAAAAAGCCATCAGAAACCTCACCACGGGGCTTAGCTCCAGCATGCTCCCTCGGAATATGATTAATCACTCTCTAAATAATACAAGTCTTCCAGGAACAATAGAAGGCAGTGACTACAGAATATTCATAAATATTCAACTGAAGCCTGGTGGAAACGTTATACTCCCAACAGGGTTCTGTGCTGACATTGGAAGTCAGACCCCAAGTCAGACCCACAAAACCGTGCAGAAAAATATTTACATAAGCAAGCTCAGTGTGGGCTACGTTATGCTTTTGCCTGGACACTGGGAATGAATTTGGACCTGATGATGAAGCTCCGGTCTGAGTGCCAGCAGCCTATTTATGTCTGTGACCCACTTTCATGCTGTTGGGGGTGAACGGAGTAGGGCTACTGGGGCCACTGTATTAGCAGAGCCCAGGTCATCGAAATATTGTTTTATTTGCCTTTTGATTCTGTGGTGTCCATTCGCCCTTCTAGAAATCATTTGGTGCCCAACCCCTAGACACTAGGAAAAATAAAGTGTAGACTCAGGCCCTATGTTCTCTCTAGGAAAGTGCATTCCACAAAGGAATACAGACTCATAAATGTGTCACTGCAATTGATCTCAAGTGTCAACCTGGTGACTAGACCAAACGGTAGGGGGCTGCAAGAGGAAGGAGGGGCTGCAGATGCTGGTCTCAGAAGGTGAGACAGGGTGGTGGCCGGATCTGCAGGTAAGTCTTCACAGAGGATGGGACGTGAGCGGGTCTCTAGGAGGAGATGAGAATTTGCAGGTGAGAAGACAGGGCGGGAGATTCCATGCGTCTCTGCTGTGGTCTGGGACAGTGAAGGCCTGGGTGGTGACGGTTAGGGAGCATGAACTGGAAAAATCAGAGCTAAATCTGGAACAGGAATTTGGAGACCCAGAAAAACACAGTGGCCTTTCCCTCCATCTCATGGTTGGTGAATTCTGGCTGCAGTTTGGGCGAGAGAGGACGACTCGGAGGGCACTGGGCTATGAGGCTGGCTGACTCCATTGGAATCTGATGGGAACAAAAGAAGCACCAGCCCTGCAGGCTGCCGCGAGCTTCGAGAATGGGCTGGCGGTTGCCTGGACATTCATGCACTTGGACCTGAGCCCTGTTGTCTTTGTCAACGTCCTCCTGGCTACTGATGTCTCGTTGAGAAAGCAGAGTGCCAGCAAAATCCAGCCAGAAACCTCACAGTTAAAAAAAAGCAAAACATTAGAATCAGATCTCAGACCTTCCAAAGTTCTGAAGAAAGTACCAAAAAGGACAAAAGACAGAAGAGAAAACCGTGCGAGAGAAGCACAAAGGCAAGTGTGCGGGAGACGAGGAAGCATGGCCGGTGGGGCTCCGTGGATTCTGTCTAGAAAGCCCTTGTTGTGAACCTTATCCTGACGGGCTGCCGCTAGGATGGGCGATACTTCGAAACACTGCTGTGTCCAAAATCAGCATTTAAGCGCCACTTTCCCCTGCCAACAATTTCAGGTCCTGAACACCACGTCTGCAATCGTGACACCAGGCTTTCGGCAGATTCGGAGAGCCACAAAGTAGCACTGCATTTTTTTTTTTCTGCCTCCAGCACCCTTTTCTCTCAAGAAAATGAACTTTTAAACAATTCCTATTAAGCAATCCACTCAGGGAGCTTCTCTGCAACCCCCCACCCACGACCCCTGTGATTGGCTTAGGGTTTCTCCCTCACCCCTGCCGACTTTGACTTGGGCTAAGTTCCAGGGTAACAAAGCACCAGGTGGGAAAGCTTGGGGTTCTCAGTAGTCAGCATCTCCTGAGAATTGATGGGGATTTCCATTTGACTCCTGACCCCTGGTTACTGGCACCAACACCGACTGAGGTATCTGCCTCCACTTGGCCCCCAGGCCTCTGTCTACAAGAACCACCCTGCATTTCTACCAGAAGTTGTGTTTTCCCCTGCGTCTTTGGTGCACTCACTCTACCCAGAAACCTCAGTATAGACACCACACTGTTGCCCGACTCCAACAGCGCTGGGCTGGCGGTGGTGGCAAACACAGAGGACCAGAGAGCAAGAAACACTGAAAACTAAAACCTTAGGTTAATAGTACAACAGTGTCCTAGTTCATCCATGGCAACTCTAACCAGGCCTCATTGGGTCTCCTCTACCCACTCAGGTTCTTTTTTTTTTTTAATATTTATTTATTTTTGAGAGAGAGTGTGTGTGCATGTGTGCAAGTGGGGAAGGGGCAGAGGTGGGGGGCAGGGAAAGAGGATCTGAAGTGGGTTCTGTGCTGACGGCAGACAGCCGGACGCGGGGCTCGAACTCACGAACCGCGAGATCATGATCTGAGCTGAAGTCGGATGCTCAACCTACTGAGCCACCCAGCACCACCCCCCTCCTTTAAGTTCTTCATAAAGGCACATCTAGACACAACAGGCATGTCCAGGGGGCGTAGAGAAGGGAGCATGCATACAGCACCACAGAGATGCCGTCCAAGAAATACAGAATGTGGGAGCCCTCTGTAGGAAACACGGCTCCCTCTTTCACAAAAAAATATTGTAAGGAAAAAAATCTGAGGGAAGAGAAAGCTGCAGAGTCAAACACATGTAGATATGCCCAACCACAATGTTTGGACCTTTCTGAGATTCTGATTAAAACCAACTAACGCAAAATCTGTGGAATAATAGGGGAAACGTAAACACCGATTAGAGATTTGTGATATCAAGTAATAATAGCTGATTTTTTAGATACGATAGTAGTAGCAGACTTATAATTAATAGTCCTTATCCTTTAGACACACGCAGGGGCACCTGGGTGGCTCAGTCAGTTGGGCATCTGACTCTTGACTTCTGCTCAGATCCCAGGGTCATGGGATCGAAACCCATGTAGCACTCTGCACCGAGCGTGAAACCAGCTTGAGATTCTTTCTCTCTCTTTGCCCCTCTCCCTGCTTGCTCTCTATAAAATAAAAGAAAAAAAATTTTTAAGAAAAAAAAAGGAATACCTGGAGAAGTGTTTAAACATTGATAAGATATCTGATATTTACTTCAAAATATAAAGGCTGAAGAAAGTCAGTAAGATATGGAGAAAACCAGAGTTTCTGGCCATGATCTGATGACAGTTGAACATAGATGTTGAATTCATACGGGTTCCTCATATTGTTCTATATCATTTTGTATATGCTTGAAGTTTTCCATAATACAAAGCTAAAAATAATCAGTCTGATAACAGCTTTGTCTTCGTACTTTCCCTATACACACTCTCTTGTTTTACAACTGGCCTCCATAGCTTGTGCTGTTGTGTTATCCTCTGCCTGGAGCACCCTTGTCTTGATTCTTAATTTTCTTCTCTTTCCTCCATTTCTGACCTAATCCCTACTCCTGTTGGCTCTTTGAGTCTTCATGTGGTGGCCACCTCACCTATCACACTGATTCATCTTTGCCCCTTAAATATCTAGCACAGTGCCTGGCACACTGTTGATACCCACATTAAAAAGAAGACTGTTATTTTCGTCTCTTCAGTGTTGTGGGGATTAAGTCACATGTGTCCACTGACAAGTATCGGCTTACGTTTGCTCTTCCGGGAAGATGTCTAAGGGAAAATGTACCATGATTCTTTTCAGTTCTTACCTACCCACCCCCTGGGATTATCCTGGAGTTCACAGGACTATGTAAAATATATCCAGGAGAGCCTGGGTGGCTCAGTCGGTTAAGCGTCCAACTCTTGATTTTGGCTCAGGTCATGACCTCATGGTTCGTGGGATCGAGCCCCACATCGGGCTTTGCGCTGACAGCGTGGAACCTGCTTGGGATTCTTTCTCTCTCCCTCTTTCTCTGCCCTTCTCCCTCTCTCTCTCTCTCTCTCTCTCTCTCAAAAATAAAGAAACTTTAAAAAAATTAAAATACATTCAGGTTGATGGAGGGCAACTAGAACTTGATAATTCTAAGACTGTTAGTAAGATAACTCCAATCTCCATAGGAAGAATGGAGCCACTCTAGTAATTACACACAAAAAGCAAATAGTAACTTCCCCATCCATTATGGTCATGCCATCAACAGAGTCGACAGAATGGAGGTTATCTTCACTATTTGGCAAACAAACTTGGCGATCAGAGAAAACGCTTGTCCAAGTTCATTCAGCTAATGAACTGAGAATGAGATCTAGCTCTTGTGATTCCCTGACGCCCTGGGGCCTCTATAACACTTGCCAGAGGGCCGCCCAACTCCTGTTCCTCCAGATCAGAAAGCCCTTCCTCACTAAGCTGTCCCTAAATCTTGCTTCTGGAATGAACCACGGAGCACTCGCTCCGCAAATATTAGACCTTCAGTGTGCATCAGGTGCTGTGCTGGAAGTGGGGCTAGACAGGTCAAGAGAAAACGGGCTGGCCGTCAGCTTCGAACGTATTCAGATAGATTTAACACAAGCCATTGTGTCACCGTCTCCAATAAGGGATATAGAGAGCTCCGTGTGACACAAAGACAAAGCTTGGTGGTTTTAACCCTCGACTTGGCCACAGTTAAGGCTGTAACGTACTTCTCGAAGTCTCCCTTCTCACCTCCAGCTGATGAATGAGCCATTTCTTTGATAATCCAGACTGGCGAGAGCTCTCAGGGGTCAGACCGTGCAGTCCTGGGCAGGGAACGTGAGGCATCTCAGCACATGAAGCTCCAGAGAAGAGCTCCGAAGGGAGCTTGCCCACATGCCGCACCAGGCAAACGGTCAGGGAGCTTCTGGTGTACATGGGGATTATGGTTCCCAACGCAGTGGATGCAGAAACTGGAGATCTGCAGATGACCAAGGCACCAGTGACTCCAGCAAAGTAGACACTGAAGCAAGGGAAGAGGGGACCAAGCCAGGTGGGAAAGCCATGCAATCTGAATTATAACAAAATACGCAAAGGCAACTCCCTAACAGGAAGGAAAGGTTGAAGGCTGTGATAGGAAATGCTGCTGAGAGAATGCCGAAGGCTGGGGGTGGAAATGGGACAGGGCTGCAGAATTCACTAGAACGACCCAGAAAAGATCTCTGAGGCACACGACCCTTAGGTGGAGTGTGCTGAGGAGGGCCATTGGCAGGGAGCTACTGTCCCTTGCAGGCCTGTGTCTGCCTCGCCCTCTGCCTGTCCAGTGTGCATTTTTTTTTTACAGGTGTATTTTGCTTGCGTTTTGCAAAGCAGAAGTTCGCTTTGTTGTAACTGCCCTTCTTTTCCGCCCTCGCATTGTCTGCTTCTCCTAATTTGTAGTAACTCCCCGTCTAGTATCACCTGCATGTTTCATTACGTGCTGATTGCTCCTGTCATGAATAAAAACATTAAATGATTATTTAATATCCATCCTGCACTGACAACCAATCAGTTGTGAATAGAGAAACAGGTTACACTCTAAATGTGCCCCATTCCTCCTGCCCCTGAAAACTTCTCAAGCAACTGAGTGTGGGTAAGTTTCTGCCCTTTCCCCTTCGTGGACCAAAAGGATTATTTTTTCAGGATCTTGGGTTTCAGGTGGAACCAGAAAACAAAATCTCCAGAGATCCTCTCTCCCCAGAAGGACGTAACGTTACCTAATTAGTCCTTTCTTGTCTATTGCTTTTGTTTTTAAGAACTTCTATCCTGGGTGTCTGGATGGCTCAGTCGGTTAAGTGTCCAACTTCAGCTCAGGTCATGATCGGGCGGTGCATGAGTTTGAGCCCCGCGTCGGGCTCTGTGCTGACAGCTCAGAGCCTGGAGCCTGCTTCGGAGTCTGTGTCTCCCTCTCCCTCTCTGCCCCTCCCATGCTTATGCTCTGTCTCTGTCTCCCATAAATGAATAAACATTAAAAAAAAAATAAAAGAATTGATTTTTTTTTTAATTTTTTTTTTCAACGTTTATTTATTTTGGGGACAGAGAGAGACAGAGCATGAACGGGGGAGGGGCAGAGAGAGAGGGAGACACAGAATCCAAAACAGGCTCCAGGCTCTGAGCCATCAGCCCAGAGCCTGACGCGGGGCTCGAACTCACAGACCGCGAGATCGTGACCTGGCTGAAGTCGGACGCTTAACCAACTGCGCCACCCAGGCACCCCAAAAGAATTGATTTAAAAGAATTTATGTCCTGCCAAGGTTTCCGTCCTCTCATGTAGGACAGTGGCTTGTAAACCCCACCAGACCTTGAGCCCCGTGAGGATGGGGGCGAGGAAGCTTCGCATCTTTTGATGTCCTTGTTACTGGTGATTTCCGCAGAGCAGGTGTCTGGCATCCCTTGTTTCGTCCGTCTCCTGCGCATTCATACTCAATCTTCAGCTAAAGTGAATCTCTTCCAGAATGAGCTGAGTGGCCTTTGCCAACATCTGCTTCTGTGGTTTCCAATTTCATCCAGGATCTTATTTTTATTCCAGTTCACACCCTGGGGAATGTCGATTTCCAAGGTGATCCTGTCCTGGGAAGTACTTTGCTGTCCTGGGAGAACCGTCTGGAAAAATCCTCATGGTGCTGTTAATGCCCCTCGATCCTGGCAAGGCTGCCCTATTCTCACGTCTCTGAAACCCTTTCTGAAGACAGGTTCCCTTGGTCACCACTGGCCCCTGCCCTTGAAGAGCTTACATCCCGAGTTTTCTTTCTACACGCCGTGGGGCGGGGCCTCTGCTCCACAGTCCACCAGTCACTATTACCGGGAAGAGTCAACAAGAAAACACCACGTGAGGATGACAGAGATTGGGGCAATACATCCACCAGGCAAGGAAGGTGAAGGACTGCCCCCAAGTGACACCTGCACACCCTGAGCTCAACTCGGAATAACCTTCCCTGCCCACGTGCCGCCCATCGGTGGAGCCCCACCTCTGCCACCTGGTAATCTGGGTCCCTCTGAGTCTTTAATGTTGGCAAATATCACCACTGAGGCATTCTGGGAGGGAAACAGATCATGTGCCTATAGATACAACATGCATACAGATTTATCTGCTCAAAATTTTTTCTCAGCAAGAGCATTCTCTGGGGCTATTCCTGCCTTCCAGATTAGCTCAAAGAATCAAAGTCCAACCAGAGTGCGGAAGCCCTGTTTCGGGGAGGGGAGCTTCAGCAACAGGGGCTTCTGGACCCCAGCTGGGCAACCCCTCACCTTTTGTTCTTGTCTGTCTCCTCTGACTGGCCTCGCCAGGGCAGGACCATCCACCTGTGGACCATACTCCCTATTATAGGCTGCACTGTGTCCCCAAGAAGGATGCTGGGAGTCCTGACCCCCAAGACCTGTGATTGTGACCTTACTTGGAATCGGGTCTCTGAAGACGATCGAGTGAGGATGAGGTCATAGTGGACTAGGGCAGGCCCGAGTCCAATGACTGGTGTCCTCATAAAGAGGAAAGGTGGACACAGACACACACACACACACACACACACACACACACACAGGAAAACACCATGTGAGGATGACAGCCTGGGGCAGTGCATCTACAAGGCAAGGCAGGTGAAGGAGGTGCCAGCAAAGCACAAGAGACCAGGGAGACAGGCTGGGAAGACATCCCAGCCCAACGGTCCTCAAAAGGAAGCAACGCTGGTGACACGCTGATCGCAGACTTGCAGCCTCCGAAACCACGAGGGAATAAACTTCTGTTGCTTAAGCCCCCCAGTCTCCGGTAATCTGCACGGCAGCCCAATACCCACTCCCCACAGCTTTAGAGCTGGGTCCCCAGGCTCCACGCACTGGGCCCTCCGAGGTCGGACACTTGGGTAACTGGTACCCCAATGGGCCGGATGGACCAACTTCCTGGACTGGCCACTCCCTTGAACGCTCCTGCCCCGAGTTTTGCTTAGCTGATGCCTACTCATCTGCAAGGCCGCACACGGCATCTTCCCATCAGCCTCCTCTGACCTGCCACCCTTGCCGGGTGCGGTGCATACGTATGCCCTCCACGTAGCACTTGCCACACCTTATTCTCGTCACCAAACGGCAGACCTGCCTCCCCTCCAGACTGGGAGCTCCCAGTGACTAGGAATAGTGTCTTGGGTGCCAGCAAATCACCAGTTAACAAAATACACCCCCTCTGATCGGCACCTTAAGCTTCTAAGGATGGTTTTGAAAATGTAACCACAATACAGGGAACAGTCCCCCATTCTTAGCCTGCTGCTTCATGTAAGTAAGGTATATATTCTCCCACAAAGTTTAAATGCAGCAAATGAAACTCAAAGTGAGTTACCAGAGTCACTATGAAGACAAGCAGAATCTGTATTTATTCTTCTTTTCCTGGTAGGAAAAGGACGCTCATGGATTGTTACGACGCTGCCCGCAAATCTTGACAGGCTTGTAAATATTCGTCTTGGGCACGGAAGCGGCCAACAGGGAGATGCTTTCTGATGCTGCGTCACTGGGCCGGAGCCACAAGGAGGAGAGGGGAATGTGTGGCCGCTTACCCAGTGACCCGGCAACTCAGATCAGTTTGGCACCAGGAGCTGTGAACGCCCCCAACGGAGAAAACCTCAGAAGAGGAAAGCGGTTCTGCCCGTGACGGGAGCCCGCCCCGCCCTCACTCCCGCCTCCAATCGTCGTGTTTTCAACCTCCGGGCCAGGAGTCAACGAAGAGTGTACAAAAGATGTAGCCAGACCGGATTTACAAAAGTAACCTGTATTCCAGCCAAAATCTCTTTAAAAAGAAAAATCCCTTTCCTAAAGGGGGGGGGGGGGGGGCGGGAGACAAACTATGTAAGACACAATACATTTAAAATATGTATTGAAATTACAAATCAAGCTTTTCCATGTGATTCCAAAGTACAAAACACAACATTAAAAGGCATTCAAACAGCTCTTTTATACATCACAGTGTTAGTGGCACAAGATGGACGGACATGTCAACAACGAGAACCGAACTTTTGTTTTTACCACCGTTGCCAAACACATACCGTCTACGTGTGCATGACCCATTCGTGCATATTTTATACAAGAGTAAAAATACACCCGTGGTAAAATGAGCAAAGAATGAAGGAAAGGTCAGGCATGTGGCTGGTACTTACCCCTAACCCAAGGCTCCCAGGAGCGTGGAAGACGAGATTATACCAACCGGAGGAAGAAGGGCGCCCGTGGGGCTTTATCAACCAAAACAGCATGCTCCCCTACTACTGACGCATTAGCAACTATATTTGGGTGCAGGCCCTTCGTTCCATGTGGCATTTTGGGCAATACCAGTCATAACCTCTTCATTTTGTGTTATCTTCCTAAGGGCTTGGGTTAATTATAAAGAATAAACAAGCTTTGGTATTTTTTAAAGAGACCTTCACGAAGCTTTAGACATGCAAAATATTTTCCCTTGATGATTTCAGTGTCATATATATATATGTATATACACACACACACATACATATATATATATATATATATATATATATATATATATATATATGGAGACTCATTAATAAATGAGAATCTGAGAAATATACAAAAAGCCCACCCTGGTTCTTTCCAATCTCCTAATTTTTAAAGACTATCAAGGGAAAATGTCTTCTCCCAATTTCTCAAATAACTTTAAACTTTGCAAGCAAGATAGATGAAAAAGATAGACTCATCTTGGAGTAATTTTTAGATCTCTGAGGATCCCTTTCCCCATGGGCCCTGGACTCTAAAAAGGAACCGGCCTGGTCCTACACACACTGGTTTTTATGAAATAATATTCCATAAAGAGAACTTATTCCCCTTTGCAAAAGGTGTGAGCGGTGGTGGAGGTCAGTTCCACGGGCTACAGCCACTCCCGCGGGGTGAGGAAGAACTGATATGGACAGCCGGTCATGCTTTCCAAGGATCTGATTATGCTCAGGTCCTGAGTCAATCTCTGCTACGCGAACATCTACAGTAACTCCTCCTCAGAGGGCGCCGGCCTCCTGTGACCGCTGCAAAGCTCGAAGGCCAGGCTGCAGGGGACATGACAGCCAGACTGACAGACTAGGCATGTCCCGCAAAACCACCCAACGGGGTCAGAGGGACTCGGATGACCCACAGGTCACCCGCACCCTCCAGGGCCACCCCAACTGGACACCGGTTGAGTTAGCCATGACCTGAGGACCTTCTTCCCTCCTCGCCAGGATTTCAAGGCCTCTAAAGGGGTAAACATACATGTGCTTCCAGAACGTCGGCATGAAGACCATCCGTGAAAGGGAATGTCATCTTCAGTTAAGACAAGCTATGCCATGTAACAGCCCACTACCAAGTGCAGAACTCCCCAGGTTTCACCAGGGAGTGAGGGCAAGGTTAAAATCCAAGACGTGGGCCATCTTCCCAGGCTCCGTTTACATTTTACATCAGGCATGGTTAGTACTGCACCCCCATGAACAACGGGGTTGGCGTTCCCTACTGAAATAAAAGCGTCACACGGAGGAAATGCAAGTTTATGCAAGGATCCCATTGTAATCCTGCTGGTATCTTCCCAAGGAACAGACGATTTTAGCTGTATAACTACAAAATCAAATTGAGGCATGCTTGGTGCAAAAACTCGGGAGCAAGCAGGTGCCAGTGTGGCTGCGGCTGGCCCGAGAATCTTCATGGTCCCTACCTGGGTCGAACCACGTGCTCGTGAAACGTGTCAGGGGTAAAGGCACAAGGGTGTTGGGGGCTATGAATGTGCAGGGCCTGCGCACAGATTTCTCCGGGACAGACGAACAGCCCAACCCGCTAGGAATAGAGACCTGAGCTCTAGCCCAGGGAATGCATCCTTTCCAAAGGCTCCCGTCCTACCTCGGAGGAGAGGGGAACGACCGCGGGGACTTGTGCGGTGTGCCACAGGACAGGGATGGGGTGAGGCCTGCCCCCTCCTGGATCAAAATGGAAACAGGGCCGCAAGCCGGCCGCCTCTGACAGGCATTTTAAAGGGTGCCACTAGACAAGTGCATTCACTGATCCCAGCCTGGGCTACTGACTCGAGCCTCAGGACTCACTGAGCGTCACCTCTCCAGAAAGCCACCTACCACAAGGCCCTGTCGCAACAATTCCAGCTACAGAGACTCACTGCCCGGGCTCCATTGAAAAGACAGTCTCAGGCATGTTCTTATTTTGTTACTGAGTAAGAATTCAGCTGTGGTCATAAGGAGAATGTTCTGAACGTGATTTTGACACAGACTAGCTTCCTAATGGCTTCAGTTTCATAAAGATAATAAATACTACAGGTGAAGAGTGAGGTGACGCCGTTCCTTCTAACCTAGCAAATGTTAAGAAACAAAGAAGTGTCTACACGGGGAGGGAAAGCAGGACCCAAGGCCAACACAGAAAGGTAGAATCAAACACACAAAAAACCCGCCACATTTTACAAATGTGCTCACAATAAGCAAACACGTCAGATTTTCCGTTTCACTCCTTTGTGGAATGTGTAATAAGTTTTAAAAAGTTCCGCGATAATAAATCGACAACAATTGCCTTTCTGTTATTTCAGAGGCCCCCCAGTTCAATGTAATCGGTTTGCTCCTTAAAAGCACAGGTGGCCTCAAAGGCCATAGGGGAGCCAACTCTCTGTAAAGACGCGTTCTCTGCGTTTTAAACTCAACGGATGGAGCAACGTGTGTCTTAGTCATCCGTGCGTTCTGCTGCCATGGTAACAGTCACACACGGCCTAGGAGAGACCGAGTGGTACAACCCCCTAAGTGAAAGGGAAGGTGTTTTCAGCGGGGCAAAATGGTTAGCAACGGGACTCGGAACTCTGTAAGGTAACAGGATTTCTCCAAAATAACTTAAGTCATTTAAACAACTGAAAATCAGGAAGCTTGTCCCCCAGGCCCCAGGGGAGTGCTCCAGTCCTGCCAGGAAGCCCTGCCTAAGAGGATCAATCGCACTATTCGCTCCTTACTGTCTGCGCGAGGAGGCTGGGGCAAGCAGCCAAAACATACTGATTCTCCGCAGAGCCATTCCCGAGTCAAACATTTGGTTTCCAAAGACATTGCAAAATATCTGCTCATACCTGGATGAGAAGAGATAAGCCCCATGAGCTGAGCTGAATCACCAAAGAGAGAAAAAACAAAAGGAAAATCTAGTGACGAAGATACTCCTTTAAACACGTCAGTATCGTCAAAGAAACGCAACAATATAGAAAGCGCGTTTCTAACAGCACACCGCTTACGGTGTTCAAAACGTCGTCACAGGTTTCAAGAAAAACACAAAGAGCGCATAAGGCTTTCTAAATCTCCTGAAAAGTGGCCGAGCCAGAAAAGTCATTTGAACAGTAACTTCTCGAAATGCACATTTCAAGAAAGGCATAGGATGGTTTAGATGCACCTTGTTGATTTTTCACTACTCAGTTGGAAAAACAAAAAGACACCTTCTAAAAAGGATTTTACTAAATGCCATTAGTAATAAAAACAGTTGTCATAAACAGAGTGCTTTTCTCAAGTCAGAATTCTTGGATTCTGCCTGAAGTGAGTTGTAATCCTTAAAAGACTCCTTCTCTCAAAAACATGGCACCATCAGGACGCCAAGGAGGAGACGGACAGCATTTTGCACAAGAAGGTCTCTGAAGCAGCCACCAGACACTCCTAGTCTATCGCCACTGGGAGAAAACTGCCCGGGGTGCCTTGCACAGCGCCTCCCTTGTCAAGTCGGCAGAGATCGATTGTGTGGGGACGCACCCTACCCACTGCAGCCTGCCTTCCCCATGCCCAGGTGACCGCACCCGGGGCCTCGGCAAGCGCTCTGACATCAGTCCCTGAAATCACGGCATCCAGCGTGACACTGTGAAGCTCTATGGGGCACATAAGGCAAGAAAGATGTTTAGTGAGGGGGGCGGCGGGGTGGGGTGGGGGCGGGCCACGCTTCTCGGAGGCAGGGGTCTCGTTCCAGCATCGCGCCTTCCTCTAGGTGGGTAATGGGTCATCGTCACCTTTACTGCACTTGCACTTGCAGCAAAGTACAAACGGAGTGGCCAAGAGCAGGAAAGGCGAGGCCACCAACAGCAGGAGCCCAAATCCAGCAAAAATGCCCACGACCTGCAAGAAGGAAACATAGGAGCAGAGGGTAAGGTGGCTAGTCTGTAGGTTCCACGACTGAAATATAAACCACACAACCATCCATCCTCCCGTCATCTACTCATGTGTCATTCATTTATGCATCTACCCAGCCACCCACCTACCATCTAGCCATTCATCCATCACCCATCCATCCACCCATCCATCTACCCATTGTCTACCCATCCTGCATCTACTACTCATCTACCCACCCACCCATTCATCCATCCACCCAACCCATCTTTCCACTCAGCCATCCATCCATCAAACGATCACCCATCACCCATCCTATGCCCCCATCCACCCATCATCCACCCACCATCGACCCATCCGTCATCCATTTATCCATCCACCCAACCCATTTATCCACTCAGCCATCCACCCATACCTACATATATCAAACGATCATCCATCACCTATCCTATCCCCCATCCACCTATCAGTCTATCCTTCATCCATCTACTCATCCATCCATGCATCCATTTGTCCACCTAGCCATCAGTACTTGCTTCCTGTCACATCCCCTGCCCTTTCATTTCTTTTTCGTCCTCTCCCTTTCCTCTTCCACCTCCTTCCACCTAAGGACCCAAACTACCATCCATTGATACACCCAGTTAACAAACAAGTCTCCCCTGAGCCAGACACTGTATGAGGGCTTACAAATACAGAGACACATCAGATCATGGCCCTTGAGGAGCACCAGTTCAGTGGAAAGAGACTGAGACTTCATCAACCGACAACAATACATTTTACAGAAACTGCCATCAGGCTCCAGGTAGAAAGGGAGTCCAACGGTCAGACACCTGCATCTGCTAATGGGAAGGAAGGCTGCCAGTGGGACATGCCTGAGATTACAAAGATAAGGAGGTGGTTAGCGTACAGGAAAGACTAGGATAAGACGGGAGAACTCGAGAAAAGGAACCAGACCTGTGTTACTCCCAGAGTTTAAAACCCAGCACTGCTTTTAGAACTGTTACAGGTTCTGACTTTGTTTTATAACACATGCTTATGCCTCGGTATGAGCAGGTGCCAAGAAGAATAAGCCTCAAATGTACACACGTTGTCATCTAAGTCAGACAGTGTGGCTGGTCAGGAAAGCAGGGTGTTCCTATTTTGACAGCCTCCAACATTCGCCACCCCCCTCTCCCCCCGCCCCCCCCCCCATCCCAAGCAGAGGACAATGAAGAACTGAAACCTGATGACAGAGTCACAGTGCCATCTAGTGTTCACAATGATAAATACATGACCGGTCCGGGCACTCTGTTCTAATTCTGACTTTTCGTGTTCCCTCCTCTCTGCGCCTCATTTTTTTCAAATACAAAATAAACATGTGAGATAAAAAGAACTCTAAAGGTCATTATAAGCTCTGAAAGAGGATGCCAGGCTATAGCACTCAAAGAAAGGAACCTTCACTTAGATTTCTGCCTGAAAACCGTCACACATGCATCGCACTGCACTCATAAATTATACTGCAAATGCTAGGAAGCCATGCTTTCTGCCCAGTTGGCGAAGTCCATTTGTCTGAACATAATGTCGACGGTGGAATTATGAGATGTGAAATCAGATCAGGCTTTGTTAAAATCACGTGCATGCTGATATTTTAGAAAACATGAAAACACCCAGAAAGCTGTTACTTGGAAGGCCCTGGAGCCATCTCCACTACTTGGAACGTACTGTCCATCCCAAAGAAGGGACACTCTGCAATCGGAAACGTATCAAAATCCTTGACCAAATGCTCACCTTCCTGGCCAATAACACATCCTAGTTTCTACCCCGTTTATCCTGCCTCTTGCTTCGCATGCCATGTAGTAAGCAAGGTTAGTCACCCAGCCTCCTGCGGATCAGTGACAGGATGCAGACATTGCCAGAAGGAAAGCAGCTACCAGTAACGAAGCAGACAGGATGCAAATATCACAAAACAGAAGTAATCGGTGAGCGTGTTATAAACGTGTGAGAGGCACTAGACTGTATACTACAGGTGATACAGATGAGTAAACAGTTCCAGGCTGTGGAGAGACTCACAGCAGAACGTTGTTCATCCTGGCAAACTCTGAGACTTAAAGGTACAGCTTCTCGGGCCACCTGGGTGGCTCCATCAGTTGAGCGTCCGACTTTGGCTCCGGTCACAATCTCACAGTTAGTGAGTTCGAGACCCACATATGGCTCTGTGCTGACAGCTCAGAGCCTGGAGCCTGCTTCGGATTCTGTGTCTCCCTCTCTCTCTACCTCTCCCCTGCTCATGCTGTCTCTCTCTCAAAAATAAATAAACATTAAAAAAAAATTTTAGGGGCGCCTGGGTGGTTCAGTCGGTTAAGCGTCCAACTTCAGCTCAGGTCATGATCTCACGGTCTGTGGATTCGAGCCCTGCATTGGGCTCTGTGCTGACAGCTCAGAGCCTGGAGCCTGCTTCAGATTCTGTGTCTCCCTCTCTCTGCTCCTCCCCTCTTTGCACTCTGTCTCTCCCTCTTTCAAAAATAAACATTAAAAAAAATATTTTTTCAAATTTTTTTGGGGGTGCCTGGGTGGCTCAGTCGGTCGAGCGTCCGACTTCGGCTCAGGACATGATCTCACAGTTTATGAGTTCGAGCCCCACGTCAGGCTCTATGCTGACAGTTCAGAGCCTGGAGCCTGCTTTGGATTCCCTCTCTGCACCTCCCCCATTCATTCCCTGTCTCTGAACAATAAATAAACGTTAAAGAAAATTAAAAAAAAAATTTTTAAAGTATGGCTTCTCAAATTCGGACTGTATCTTCAGAGTATAACATAGGTTCTGTGACCAGTATAAGCCTCTGTGCACAGACCAGTGCATCTGCTGTAACAAACAGGCAACAGACATTTAGGAGACTGACCCAGATGAACAGAAACTGGTACGTTTTGAATCCTCTCCTCCAGAGAGTTCTATAAACCACACTCCAGCCCTTAGGAACTATATGCCAAAATCAAAGATGCAATAAGGTGAATGTATGGAACCCCTTTAATTCTCTGACACTTGGCATTTGAACATGACATCGAGGCCCACCCAGCACACCACACGCTAGATGTGGGAGAGGCTGGGACAATGACAGGAATAAGGGAGCGAGGGCTGTGGTCGCTCACAGGTCTCCCCCCAATTCTCCCTTCAGTGCCACCACGGGGGCAGCTTGAAATAGCCAGGATGGGAGTGTTTACACCGCAGGAAGCAAACACCCCCTGCCAGGTAGGCTGCTGTTAAATGACTATCAAGTGGGTGGAGGCGTGCCCTTGAGGCAGGGGAAGCCACAAGGTAAGCGTGGGGGCTGTGTGGAGTCTAGCCAGGCGCTAGGTGACGGCTCCGCTCTCTCCTGCCCACCCTTTGTAACAGCTCCTCACTTCTCAGCTTAATGAATATCTGTTGTTCTGAACTGTGGGGTGCAGGGCGATTTGTTCTCTGAAAGATGGGGGCCCAGCAGGAGGGCAGGCAGCCCAAGCAGTGACAAAGGGCTGAAGAGTTCTGGGCAGAAGCAGATTCGAGACTCAGAAAACAGGTGCTGGGAAGTTCAGGGTGGCCTCCTTAGGGACGTGGCAGGAACAGCAGGTGTGAGCCAGGTGTGCACGGGCTGAGGCATCAGGAAGAGAGAATTTCAGGCCGGCTGTAGGATGGTACAGGAAACAGGAAACACAGACGTGTGCAGGCAGGACATCCGGGCGGGGTCCGGCAAGGCCAGAACGGAGCGCTCAGGATCCCTGCTCGCAAGTTGAGCACTCATCCCGTTGAGAAACCAAGGGGGTGAGTTCCAGGGGCTTTGTGGAGGACGGGTCCACAGTAGGGAAGATGCAGCTAGGAGCCACAGGACTCACAGCAGGCCGGGCAGGTGGGAGGGAGGACAGTGACCAGAAGAGGCACAGACGCAGAGGGTGTTCAGAAAGCAAAATCAGCAACACCTGAAGGCCTCCAAGAACCGTGCACTCAGTTTTGGCTTGAGGGGGATGGACGTGCCATCTTGGTAACGAGAAGAACAGTGAGCTCCATTTGGACGTTCCGAGTCTGGGAGACCCGCGGGCACCCACATGGAGATATGGAGGAGGCAGTGGGGACGTGAATCTTGGGCTCTGGGGAGAAGCCAGCAGATTTCAGGACCATTAGCACCCAGATGTTCAAACGAGTGACTGTCTCCCAGGGACGGAGCACAGTGAGCAAGGGAATGAAGCCATCCCACCACCTGTGTGCAGAAGACAAGGCCATCTCAAAGGCCACCATAACCACGCACCACAGACGGGGCCCAAACACTGGACGTCTGTCTTTCTTCCACAGTCCTCGGGGGCAAGAAGCCTGAGACCCAGGTGTGGGCAGGGCTGGTTTCTCCCCAGGCCTCTCTCTGGGCTCACAGACGGCCACCTTCTGCATCCTCACACAGCCGTCCCTCTGTGCTGGTCTGTGTCCCCATCTCTTCTAATAGGGACACCAGTCATACTGGATTGGGGCCCACCCAACAGCCCCACTGTAACTTCATCGGCTCTCTGAGGGTCCATCTCCGGATACGGTCATGTTCTGAGACACCTGGGCTTAGGCTGCAACACGGGAATTCTGGGGGCGCCTACCCCAGCCCCTGACAAGGAAGAGCATCAGGACTGTGGGATTTTAGTCTATGTGCTGCTGAAGTGAGCACAGGATTGTAGGAGAATCAGAAGGAACTCAGTGTCGGGAGCCCCCGAGTGGAGAGGGAGGAGGGCGGGGAGGAGTGGGGGCAGAAGCAGGTGGCAGGGGACAGATGCACTGATTCTCCCACCTCCCTCCAGGTCTGCAAGCTGGGAGGGGCACACGGGAGACGCAGATCCCTCGGCACGGGCTCAGGGTGGCCCCCAAAGGGCTGCCTGCATCCTCTAGACAGACGTCTCCTCGATTCCCTCTCTTCATCTCCTGGCTCCGGAGGATTCCGGGTGCACCCACGTTCCACCTCCGCACCGTGGGCTCTGGGGACCCAGATAGCGTGTTCCACGGGGAGGAGGGCCAGCCACAGCCGGGTGAACAGACACATTTCCACGAGCACAGGGCAGGGGTGCCGCCGGGGAAAGCAGACAGGGAGGGACCTGGGAGTGGGGTTCAGGGAGCAGAAGAGAAACACACTGGCTGGAGGGGAGCAAGCCCCTGAGGAAGTGGGGGGTCCAGGTCACTGGGGCCTTTCGTCTGAGGGCCATGGAGGCCAGCAGGGCACTTCCCACAATGGAGGGGGCTTGAAGGGAAAACCTCAGTTCTGCCCATACACGTCCTGTCCGAAATGTCCACCAGGCACCCACGTGGGGACAGCGAGCGGCATGAGATGCCTCTGCTGGGAGGTCAATGGGGCTGCGACACGGGCAGGGCCACGTGGTCACAGGAGGGGCAGGGAGCACACCAGGAGGGCTCCTTGTTGTCACAAGGGCTGGTCCCACCTCCCTACAAACACAGGATGAGGAAGTCATTTTGGCCCCTAGATTACAGTCCAGCCCAGTGCTCTCGTTTCCCCAGTGCAAAATCTGTGGCCAACAGCGATTAGAACGGTCTCGAAACTTGTTTAAGACAGAAGGGACCGGGCATCCTGGGCAAGTACAGGAGACAGTGCGTGTCTCGCTCACTGAGCTCTGGGAAAAGTACTGGCCCTGCATGAGGCTCCCAGGACAGGGGTGTCTGTGGAACAGGACTCCCACCCGTCAGCCTGGACTCAGAGGGCGTCAGCGGCACGCCTCCACGCACACACATGAACGCAGAGACCGGCCATCAGCTGGCTACTAAACGCCATCCTGTGGCTAAAAGTGAGCTCTCCCGGGTCGTCCGGGTGGCTCAGCGGGTTGAGCATCCAACTGTGACTCAGCTCATGATCTCATGGTTCGTGGGTTCAAGCCCCGCGGCAGGCTCTGGGCTGACGGCTCGGAACCTGGAGGCCTGCTTGGGGTCCTCTGTCCTCTCTCTCTGCCCCTCCCCTGATCGTTCTCTCCCTCTCTCAAAAATAAACATTTAAAAATAAATTAATAAGTAAGTAAAAGTGAGCTCTCCCTTCACTGTGGGGTGTCCCTGAGCACGAAGACGGTGACGCTTCCCAGCTCAGAGGGGAAGGAGGAGCCCGTGTGGAGAGGGCCCTCCTCCCCCGTCAGGTGCTGGCGTCCCAAGGAAGTAGACTTACGTCATGCAGAGGAAAGGCACACAACGGCTGAGTTCGGGGCCAGCACTAGCAAAGGCACCACAGTTCACAGCAACCCTGTGTAAAGTGACGAGCGGGGGCCAAGGGCAGAGCACAGCTGTCCACCCCCGGCTGCTCACACCCAGGCGTCCGCAGCTTAGTAAGGAGCAGGCCACGTCTCCACCCCTGCAGCCACAGCCGACACCACCCCGCTCCTCCTTCCTGTTTGCAAAGGTGCCGTTCCTCAAGGAGACCCTGCCGAATGAAATTACAACAAGGACATCGCTCGGGACAAAACGGAATTGTATAAAACCTCTACGCGACAAAGACGCGTTTTTCCATTCATCTGGCAGAACACTAGGTAAAACGTGTTTGGCATCTAATGTTTTTACTCCCACCACAATATCGAGGGCAGCCTGCAATCGTCACAAGGAAGCACACCACAATTCTCACAAACGATCCCTTAAAATAATTTTACCGAACTTCCTATGGAAAGGCAGGAAACGCAAAGGAGCAGGAACCTCGTCCAGCAAGAGATGACACTGGGCTTTCAACCACAGCCCCTACACACAGGAGTCACAGGGCACTGCCTTCAGGGCCACGTCTGCAGTACTGCGGAGGTCTGTGTCGGGCAAGGCCCCGAGCGGCCGACAGAGAGGCACTTCCCTAAGGAGCTGAGGAAGCCAACCGCGGGCAGAAGCTCCAAGCGACGTGCCATCTGTGTGCCTCAGGGCAGCACCTGACCCGTCTGGGGGATGGTGAAGCAGTCTGGGGGTCAAGACCAGAACTTTAGTAAACAGAACACATCGAGCAGGTAGGATACATGTGTGGGTGTGTACAAGTACTTGACGGCTTGAAGGGCGCTGTGTGTTTCCACCTACAGGTCTCAGTCAAGTTAAAACTCCAAAGCCATGGTTCAGAATGCGCTACAGCCTGGGTATGTGATAGGCGGGGGACAGGAGCAGGTGGGGCTGGAGTAAGACCCTGGTCCTGAGGGACCAGGAATGCCAGGATGAGAAGTCTTCAGGTTGTATCCCATCTATGCATTCTACTCTGCTGCTCTTAAGCCTGCTGTGGCTCCCTAGTGCCACAGTTTTTAAGTCAAAGCATGACACTGGGGGGTCTTCTCCAGGCTCAATCACTACTCTGCCCCAGCTTCCCATCCGCTGCACTGAACCTCCAGGCACCCCCATCCTGTCCCTAGGGTCACATTCTGGGCCCCTGTTTCATGGCCCTACACGCCACAAGTCTTTTCTGCAGCCTCCCATTTCAGAAACTTTATGGTTAGAATTATTTGCCCCGCTTTCCGTAGTTTTCCTCAAATCTTCCAGCCTAAATAATCAACAAGAAATACTTCTGTGCTTCTCACATCTCCCTCCGCCTTGCAGTCCTATGAGCTCCTGAAATACGTTTGATCGATGTCTGCTGGGCTTCCCTCAAAGTGCTGCAGGGAGGCCACATGGGTCAGCCCTGCATAGCACAGAGGACAGACAAGGTGGCAGGAGAGATGGGAGAAGCCTGAGGACCAGGCGGGCCCCTGGAGGTGATCTAACAGGCGGACAAAGATGAGCCCAGGAGAAGCTGGGGGTGTCCAGGCAGGGTGGGTGTCTGCTCAAGTGCTGCCCCCTTCACCTGTCACTCTGTCACACCAACACTCCTGCCCCTGCTCCTTCCAACACACCTGCTCCAGGTCCAGAGTCCACTTTTCTTAACAGGAGCCTTTTTGTTTCCCCCAGACAGGAAACGAGTCACAGCGCCTCCCGACGACAGCCAAGTGCGATTTCTCTGAACAGTCCCCAGCCGCCATCAGGCCCCCACCAGGACACCAGCAGCTCCTGCAGGATTCCTGGAGAAAATGGGCCAGCCGGACAGGCCCCTCTGCTTCCTGTCCCACCCAAAGGGAAAAGTAGCTGAGTGAACAAGGACAAAGGTCCCTCCAAAGATGGCTGGCTTTGAGTAGGAAGGCCGTGAACTAGTCACAAGAAAGCCAAATCAATCGACCACACTTTCAACCAGGTTGATTTCTGGAGCATCTTTCTGGCTCAGGCATGGAGCTGGGGCGTAGGGCCACAAAGATGAGCAAAACAAGTCCCAACTATGGAGGACAGTCTATCTCTCTTAAGAGTTAAGCCACACGCTGGAGAGGGGAAAACAAGAGGGGTCGCCATAAGTGATGGATGTTGAAACAAATGTTCGCCCGGGGTGAGGGAGGGGGGCTCTGGTAACAGTTGCGGCGGCGGGGGGGGGGGGGGGGGGGGGGAGGGGGGTGTCACGGAGGACGTGACCCTGACCTTGGCTATAGACAAAGGGAGTAGAATCTCCATGAGCCAGACTGGGACAGAGGAAAGAGAGAGCCGGGGAGATCAGGAGGACACCGGGGTTTGGCAGGACCGCGGTCCCGCAGGCCAGTGAGTGGAGAGCAGGAAGGCGTCGCCAGGCCCTGGAAACAGGGTCCCACCTGCTGGGGTGGGGTGTCTGGGGTGTCCGGGCATCGATCAACCACCACCCCAGGCGCCTCACCAACACTTCGCGGACATTTCAGAGATGAGCTGAAGGGGGACAGGAAAACCCATTTCTGCTCAAGAAGCTTTGCACTAACACAAAGTGAGACTCCCCCCACCCCACCCCGGGATCAGTAAGAAGCCTGCGGGGAAGTGGGCCCCAAGCAGGAGCCTGTGTGAAGGGGAAGGGAACCCACGGCCCCAGCGGCTCAAAGGGCGGGAGACGCACACGGGAAATGAGGACTAAGCTTTCACCCGATGCTTCACCCTAAGAAGGAGCCACGAACGCCCAAGAGCCTCCGGCGGTGGGTGGTCTCTACCTTGTGCTGGCGGTGGTCCTCACTGTCAACACCGAAGGCTCAGGAACAGCTGGGGCGTCCTCTGCACACGAACATCTCTCCCGCGCGGCTCTAGCCTCCACGCACAGACTCCCTGGGTGAGTCCAGCCCACAGGCCTTGGCTCCACCCCTTCCCACAGTGCCCCTCGGTGAGTCCAGCCCACAGGCCTTGGCTCCACCCCTCCCCACTTCCCACAGTGCCCCTCGGTGAGTCCAACCCACAGGCCTTGGCGCCACCCCTCCCCACTTCCCACAGTGCCCCTCGGTGAGTCCAGCCCACACACCGTGGCCCCACCCCCTCCCACTTCCCCTACTTTGCGTGTTTTGTGATTTATCTTTTCTTCGTTTTGACACTGGTTCGCAAGTGTTTTACCGTTTTTCCCAAATCTAACACTAACCTGTGGACACCCTCTACTTCTGTAGCTATGACCTTATCCATTCCGGGAGCTTCTCGCACCACAGAGAAGATGTCTCCTTGGGACCCTACACAGCGCATGCTTCTGTTCAGTTCTCCCGCTCAGTTCCTGCGATCGGGGGCACCCGAGTGGCTTCGCGACCTAGCTCGGAGCGGGCACTCAGGAGCCAAAAAGGAGCTGGTAGAAAGGGGTTTCAGGCTAGCGCAGGGTATGGACCCTTGTGTCTTGGATTCTTTCTCAAGTGTATTTCTTTAGTCCTGTTAATGACTGTTACCAGGATCTCAGTGCTGCCCAGGACCCCCCCCAGGGACATGTAACTCTCTCCGTCTGAATGAACAGGCACACGTGATAAGGTGTGACTGCCCAGGCTCCAGGAGAAAGGGGGACACAGCTCCCATCTTGCCCTCGCTCTGTCCTGGGGGGCTCACGCTTGCCACTAGCTGCCATGTGGTTAGAAGTTCAGGCCACGTGGACAGACACGGTTAGGAGCTCCAGATCCAGCACCAGCCAGGGCCCTGCTGTGTCCAACTACCCCGAAGGAACTGAAGGACACTGAAGGAACTTCTATCCCGGCTAATGCCAATGGGGACCGAGACAAGCCTTCTGTGGGCCCTTGTTCACACTGCAGATGGTGAACACGGCGAACGTGAGGATATGAAGCCAGTGCATTTGGGGAGGCTTGTCACACAGCAATAGGTAGCCACCTTTGAGCAAGTCCCATTCCCTCGGCTGGGGCTCATTCCCTACATGGGAAAGGCTGGAGCAGAACATGATCCCCGAGTCCTCCCTTGGCCCTGATTGCCAGTGATCCTGCACAGGTGTACACGACAACAGCGTCCCCTTACGGGGCTGCTGTGCCAAGGCAGGGAGCCCAAATCAGTGCGGTTCATCCCCACCAGACATGGGAGGAGGACAGCAAAGGAGGAACGTGGCCTCGCTATGGTTCCCTTTCCTGCGTGGGGGTGAGGGTGCGGATATCGTTATGGGTAGAATCCTGTCCCCCCAAATATGTTATGTGGAGTCCTGACCCCCAGGACTTCAGAACGTGGCCTGATTTGGGAATCGCATCTTTATAGAGGTCACCATGTTAAAATGAGGTTCTTAGGGTGGGACTGGTGCCCTTACTGAAGGGGAACAGGGCCCCAGATAGAGTTGCACAGACAGACGGCCCGGCCAGCACTCAGGACTGGAGGGAAGCATCTGTGAGCTGAGGAACAGTGTGGACCGATGGCCCCCACCAGAATGGGCAAGAATGGGGTCCCCTATAGGTTTCAGAGGGGGTGTGGCCCCGTGACACCAGGTGCCTGACATGGCTCCAGACCCTGAGGCACACGCTTCTGCTGCCGTGCTGTTCCAGACGCTTCCTCGCGAATGACCACAGACGGCCAAACTCACACAGGTGGGGCTGAGCCCCAAGGTGGCTGTGCTGGCAGGAGGCGGGACACGCGCCTGTCTCTCCAGACCCTGGTCAGAGCTCGGGCCCGGGGCCAAGTCTCTAACAGCTCTGCTGGGCTGCACAGCGCGCACTGCTGACAACCCACCCAGGCGGGTGCACGGGTCACTGGTGTCTGGTGTCCAGAGAATCGTGCGACCCCCACCACTTCAATCCTCCACCCACTTCTCAGAAGGCTCGTTCCTGGAACCCAGCCACAGATCTGTGTTGACACACTGCCCGCAGCTGCTGCTCCCCACTAGGCACATCTGAGGGTTGCGATAGAGAACTCACCGCCGGCAACCCCGACACTTTCTGCCACCGGCCCCCCTGCTGGAAGGCCTCTGTCAGCCCCCTCCGGCATGCACCTCGTTGGCTCGGCCACGTGGGCTGTAATGATGGTGAGTGAGTGACTCACAGGGCATCTGCCCTGAGACCGGCTCCTCTACCTGAGATGGGCCGGCGGACCCACCTCGGCCAGCCGCACAGGCGCTGAAACGTGAGAGTGGACAGAGGCCCTTCGAGCCGCTGGGGTCTATCCTCTGACAGCATCTCTGACCCTCTGCCTCACCCTGCTCGGTCTCCTTGGACCTTCACGCCAAGGTCCTACCAGTCAACCCTCCCTGTCCCCTCTGCCTGCCTGGACTGTCCCCTCCTCTGCCTGACTTTCCCCTCTGCCTGGACTGTCCCCTGCGCATACGGTTCCCCCTCTGCCTGGACCGTCTCCCCTCTGCCTGGACTGTCCCCTATGTCTAGACTACCCCTTCTCTGCCTGGACTGTCCCCTCCTCTGCCTCGACTGCCCCTCCTCTGCCTGAACTGTCCCCTGTGCCTAGACTGTCCTTCCTCTGCCTGGACTGTCCCTTCCGCCCTGTCCCCCTCTCCCACAGCCAGCTCTTCCTCATCACTGTGAAATTTACTAAAGGAAACTTCATTTCAAAGGCATCAGGAGGCCAGCAGGTAGAGTTCAGACGCCACCACAGTCCTCAAGGGCAGACCCAACAGGGACCTCCGACTTGGATCCTACTTTAGCTACTACTTTGTTTCCCCAGAAGGAGGAAGGACAGTTTCCGCCCCCACCACCCCTGCCACAACCCAGCCAGTGAGACGCTCACAACTCAGCAGTGAGAAGCCACTACGTTTGGAGCCCCCCGGTTTATTCCAAAGGACTTCTGATGTGTGTGAGGGGCTTCCCAGCGCCCCCTTGCTTCTATAAAAGAGAGTTCCTCCCCTTTGCTCTCCAGACTGGTCTGTGATTTGGCTGTAGCTTGTATGTCCCAAGCTGCATTTCCAGGCTATTCCCAAATAAACCCATTTTTGTTGCTAAAATAGCTGGAAGTTTTATTTTTAGGGTTAATACCACTCAGCACTCCACCATGGGTGCCACCGAATGGCCCTTCCCGACCACGCAGTCCCCATCACATCCCCTCCACAGTTGAACTCCTATCACGTATGTCCTGCTGGTGTATTATACACGGCACACATCTATCTTATTCACTGGAGTACATCTATCTTACTCACTGGAAGTGTTCCAGTGAATAAGACAGATGAATCTTATTCTTCCAGTGAATACCCTATCCTAGGATAGCGCCCGGCACGCAGCAGGAAATAAATGCATGTTGAAAGTATGAATGAATATTAATGCACTGGCCCTCTGTAAACCCCACAGGCTGCTGCTCAGACACTACCAGGTAGGGGCTTTTTTCTTTCTTTCTGTTTTTCTTTCCTGTGACTAACTTGCTTACCTCCAGGCTTCTAGAAAAAAAAGCTCTTCATTAAGGGCCATGTAAGAATTAACCGACAGAATGGATCACCGCCAAAGCCATGAGTAAGGTGCAAGAAACCTACAGTCTGACGTTCCAAGAACCACTACGCGCCAAATGCGATGCCTATTTGCCACACCTTTGGGCCAGGGCTACCAGAAGCACAATCGCAGAGCAAGAAAAGTTCGGGCAGGACCCGCCTTTACTAGCTCTACTTTTCTAAACAGCACGTCTCCAACCAACTGGCTCGCACACACACTCTCTCTTCCGGGGATCAAAGTTCCAGGTGAGTCACCTCCTACCTGTGTCCGATGCCAGATCACAGATGCCCTGGAATGGCCCAGCTTGTTCCGGCACGGTCCTTTATCGTAATGGATCAGGAGGAAGTCATCCTGGGAAGAGGAGAGAGAGCAGGGTGGATGGCAGGTTCCTCGAAGTTCAGCGAGTGAGTCCTGCCTGGGCCAAAGTAAGTGGGGGACAGGAGCGGGGGGTGGGGAGCACAGAGGAAGGGCTCACACCCACAGCACCCGGCTGCCTCCTGGGGACCTCCCTCCTCCATTCTCTCCCCGTGGCCTCCCCAACGGGACGTGGCCTTGGGCACTAGAGGGAGCCCTGCCACAGATCTCTGGCCTTTGCAGGGGAGAGGCTCTCCGTGCAGTGGGGCTTGTGAACAAGTAGGTCAGAGGCCCCAGCTACTCCGCCAGCCACTCCTGGGCCTGGCTGTGTTTGATGCCCCCAGAGCTCGGCTGCCTTTACATCCTCCGGCCGCCCGCCCGGCAGGATTAGCCCCGGATTAGATGATTCTCTTGATCTCCGGTTCATCCTCCTCCATTAGTGCCGGGCTTCCCACCTGGGAAGTGCGGCTTCCTTTCAGCTCAGACCACGAAAACCTACTCATTCCTCAGCAGCAAGCAGCTCGGGAACCATCTGCCGCCTCCAATTCCTCCAGATGTCTGAAGTGAGTTCTGACCCACGGAAACATCCTGTTCCTGCCTCCCTCCGGGCGCTCTCACCTCCCACCCTCACCTCCCGTCTGATCGCTGTCAGGTTCTTGGGACGGGGACCCTCAGCCGGGGACAGTCTCTAACTATGTTCGCGGCCCAGCGCTCGGCCCCCAAATCCCGAGCCCGCACCAAGTGAACAAGAAGGGGCTTTGCACACAAAACCCTCCACTCCCCCAACTCCAGCAGGAAATGCCGTTTCTCTCCTGTTGAACACGAAAAACAACAGCCCAGTAAATAGTGCAGAGGAGGGGCCCAGGGCCGTGCGCTCATTTAACTGGGGGTGTAAACAGCCGACCTCCCCCTGAGAAAGGGACGAGTGAGCACAGGGCCCCGGGTCTCGGAGAGGCCCGGAAGTCACTGTTCCGCGAGCCCCGCGGAGCCGGACATCAGCCGTGTGCCCGGCCCTTAAACCCAGCTCTGTCGGAACCGGACTGGGCGGCCGCCGTCCCCCGGCCCTCGGCTCATCCTGAGAACGACGCTGGCAGAAAATCTGGGGCTTTTACGGGCCACCCTCGCAGTGCCAGAATGTACACCCACATCAGCAGACCCTGGCTCTTCTGGGGCAGCGGCAAGAAGCTTCTGCGGGAGTTGCCGTCCCAGCCTGCGGCTCCTGCCTCAGGGCCTCTACCGGTCCCCGCCACTGTGGAAGGAAGCCTAGGTACACGTGGACACAAAGCTTCTTCCAGCCGGTGCTTCATCTGCTGTGAAGCTACTCCTGACGGCGTCTGTCCACCGCGAGCCCCCCGCGCTTCCTCGAACTCTGAATTACGCCCTCCTTCATCCTGATATTAACTTACTCATACACTGAAATTAGTTAATGTTTCATTGCTATGTCTCATTTTCCCAGACGGACTATCATAAGGCCTTGTACCGGAGGCTCCTGAACAGCTTTTGAATTTGTTTTCTGAAATACAAAAAAAAAAAAAAAAAAAAAGCGGGGAGGTGGGGTGGGGTGGGCAGGGCGATCACTAGCTCCTCAAGATCATGGACTCTGCCAGCCTCCTGGAGACAGCCTCCACCCCAGCCTCTGCTCAGAGGAGTCCAGTGGAGCCTGGACACTGGGGGCCAGCTTCCGGAACAGAATGAAAAGCTTGTTCAAATAGGTCCTTTCTTACACCTGACAAAAGCACTGGAAGATGCTTTTACAAAACACACATGATTTCATTGTGATGTTAAGCTTCCTGGCGAAGCCCTGGGGCAGAACCCCCCACCCCCACCCCAGGCCCTGCCAGGAATCCAGGTGTGTTTTTGTGGGAGGCCAACATTTCCCTTACTATCGTTCGGGGAAGTTTCATTGAGCCCCTGGCTGGAAACAGAAACAATGGCGCAGGAGCAGAAAGCTGCAATCATGGAGAGATTCAAGGATAAAAGTAAATCCCGCCCCCCCCCCAGGCCTTTTGTGTCAAATTCGGGCTTGCACCAGTGGGTTCTCCCCTCAAACTGTTGTCTTTTAGAGACTGAAAGATCAAAGAGTAGAGACCATTAAATCTTCCCGGATTCCCCTTGAGAAAAGGAAGTACAATAAAACCTTGGATTGCAAGTAACTTGTTCTGGGAGCATCCCACGAAGACTAGCACACGTTTCTAATAAACTTTAACTTGATAAACCAGCGATGTCTTCCAATAGGAGACCTACGCGATGCCGAACGTCACGTGATCACAACTGAGCCAATGGTTCTTGAAATTCACTCTGATATACAAATGCTTTGGATTACAAGCATGCTTCCAGAACAAATTCTGCTCGCAAACTAATTCCAACTCCCACAGACAGAATGCGTGTAGTAAATCAGATGAGTTTGGGGAGCCTGGGTGGCTCAGTTGGTTAAGCGGCCGAAGTTGGCTCAGGTCATGATCTCACAGTTTGAATTCGAGCCCCACGTCGGGCTCTGTGCTGAAAGCTCGGAGCCTGGAGCCTGCTTCTGATTCTGTCTCCCTCTCTCTCTAGCTCTCCCCTGTTCGTGCTCTGTCTCTGTCTTTCAAAAATGAATGAATGTTAAAAAAAAATTTTTTTTTCAACGTTTATTTATTTTTGGGACAGAGAGAGACAGAGCATGAACGGGGGAGGGGCAGAGAGAGAGGGAGACACAGAATCGGAAACAGGCTCCAGGCTCTGAGCCATCAGCCCAGAGCCTGACGCGGGGCTCGAACTCACGGACCGCGAGATCGTGACCTGGTTGAAGTCGGACGCTTAACTGACTGCGCCACCCAGGCGCCCCAAAAAATTTTTTTAAATAAAATGGGTTTGTAGAATAAATTGCACAGGGTGGGCCATGTAACAATTACTTCAATAAAAACTATCCCCCCAAAAAATAAAAGGAAGAGAGTACATGTGTCCCTTTCAACTGTGTGGCGATGGCGGGGAGCAGGGGGAGCACGACGTGCACACCAGTGAGGGTCCGGGCCAGGTGCAGAGAGGAGAATAAGGTCCACCATGGAAGGAAGCAGCCTGATGTGATTTATAACTCCTCGATGTGTACATGTGCAAGAGGCTGTCTCGAGTGAAAAAGTTCCCGAGATGAGAAAGACCAGTAAAGTGCACTCCTGTCTTAGAAGCACTCCTGGCTTCCAGCCATGTGCTCATGCACTCGTCTTAAATCATGGTTATTGCCCCTGATAAATGGCCCCAGGGCAGACTCGCTTTCCTTGAGAATCTGCTTTCTAAGCCACAGGGTCATTTTTCAGCAGCTCTTCCTTTACAGAGACTAACAGGAAGCACTTGGCCAGGAGGATGATGACTTTCAAGGTGGAAAAGGGCAGAGCCGTTCCTCTGTCATCAGTTCAGGCAGAGCCAGGAGGGTCCAGGCCTTCTGCACAGGGTGGGGGAACCCGGGCCTCAGAACGGACTCAGACAGACAGAAAGACAGACAGACGGGGTGTTTCTCCAGGGACCAGAGCAGAGCCAACAGCTTTGTGTTCAACGGAGACCATTCCCTTTCTTGTAACTTCATCAAGGCAGCACAGTGATCTCCCCTCCCCACCCCCAACCGAAAGTAAACCTGTTGTCAGCTCCTTTTCAATCCGTCCCCAGAAAAGTCTCCCAGGAGATTTGCTAACATGTAACACAACTGGCATTTCCCTTCCTTTCCCCTGTAGGAAAAGTTGTAAGGAGTGGCAAATTGCAGACCAGATACTAGATGATAACATCAGAATTTAAAAATCAGATTTCCCCCCGAATTGGATTATGGTAAAAATGCAAAATTATAGACATAACGTAGAGAAAGGCCACATATAATTTTATATACATACATCTGTAAGAACTTTAAGGCCCCAAGGACTTTGCAGCGCTTGAGACATCCTTCTAACATCTTTCCCCACCACGCAAGGTCATAGAACAAACTTGTTTGGATCTACGCTAAAGAAGATTAACCTTGCCAAACCGATTTATGAAACTTGCCTAGGATGAGAAAAGGAAGCCTCCAGGATAGAAAACAGATGATGACTCACTGAGATTTGCTCAGCTACACACGGTTCTGCTGTACATTTCGTAACTGAAAGTTAATAAAGGAACAGAAGCCTTTTCCAAAAAACAACACAAAAGAAGCAATCTAATATTTTTAAAGATGGCCCTTAGGTTACAGATCTGTTACCTTCTTTAAGATTCCATCTCAAATATGCATGTATATTCCTGACAATCTGTAGGCCCGTCCTGAGGACGACAGGCAAACTCTCAAGGTCAATGACCACTCTGATGTAGCCCCTGAGAGGGACACTCACCCAGACCAGCAGAGTGATATCAGAGTTAGGGTAGCAGGGGCAGGCTGTGGGCAAATGAACTCCTAGCGATGGAAAGCAGGGGTGTGTGACAACCCCTCCTCTCTTTCACTAGTTTTAGAAGAGTTGCACACAGTCATCCTTGCTGTCCAGGACATACATACACAAACACACAGGACACGGGACTTGATTTGCTTGGATTGTCACTGATCATAATGATTTTAACAGATGATCATTTCTGGTACTTAATGATAGTTTTGTTTTTTTTTTTTAATGTTTTATTTATTTTTGAGACAGAAAGAGACAGAGCATGAGCAGGGGAGAGGCAGAGAGAGAGAGGGAGACACAGAATCCAAAGCAGGCTCCAGGCTCTGAGCTGTCAGCACAGAGCCCAATGCGGGGCTTGAACTCATGGAGTGTGAGACCATGAGTTGAAGGCAGACGCTCAACCGACTGAGCCACCCAGGCGCCCCTTAATTATAGTTTTAAAAACCTATGTACAGGGGCACCTGGGTGGCTCAGTGGGTTGAGTGGCCAACTCTTGGTTTCGGCTCAGGTCCTGATCTTGTGGTTCGTGATTTCGCACCCTGAGTCGGGCTCTGAGCTGACAGTGTAGAGCCTGCTTAGGATTCTCTCTCTTTCGGTCTCCCTATCTCTGCCCCTCTGCACACGCCCTCTCTCTCAAAATGAATAAAATTTTTAAAAAAATAAATAAAAACCTATGTACAAATAAACTCTTGTAAAACTAAAGTCAGAATGTCATCATTTTGGCAAGATGCCCAATCTCCTCATACGGTTGAAGAAGAACATCAAACTGAAATCAGTATCCTTTGCATCTGGCCTTGAAGCTCCAGAGAAAACCAGGTGCTTCGAGAGGGGAGGGTTGTGTGCTCTCGGTGGGGACTTAGCACATGCAGAGCTACTGGGGTACAGAGTGCTTGGGACACATTCAGCACAGGGGACACTTGGGAGAAGGTGGCCATATGAGGCTAGAAACTTCCATTCTGCCAGATGGCACAGAGTGTATGTTTTTCTGCCCTGTGGGTGACAAAAGGTCACTGAACTGTGTCACTGCCAACATGTTCCCCAGTGCCCTGCCTCTGTTTACCCTTCCTATTCCACTAACACTCCTGCTTTGGCCTGTGTGTTTGCATCCTCCCCTCCCCCTCAAATTCATACATTGAAGCCTGAATCCCCCATGTGATGGTGTCCGAAGGTGGCATCTTTGGGAGGTGATTAGGTTCAGATGAGGTCACGAGACGGGTGGGTGCCCCAGGATGGGGTCAGTGTCCTTATTCAATGAGGAGACACCAATCTGTCTCTCTGCTACGTGAGGACACAGTGAGAAGGCGGCCATCCATAAACCAGGAGGAGGGCTCTCTTGCCTCTCTGAGCACCGAGGGAGGTCAAGAGCCAGGAACCGAATCTGCTGGCACCCTAACCTTGGGCTACCGGACTCCAGAATCAATGCCTGTTGTTCCAGCGCCCACTCTCTGGTGTTCAGTTACAGCAGACTGAGCCCAGATGGTCCCCGCAGACAAAACCAAAGACCTTGAGACCCCGCCCCCCACCTACCCAGGCTCAATCCAAGGCTGAGCCGCCCTTTTGCTTCTGGAACCCCTGCACGAATTGCCATCTTCTGGCACCACTGCACTGGGGGAATTAATATTTTCAGAAGCACAGAAAAACATCTGATAATGTTCTTTCTGCTTCCCCGGGGCACACTCTCTAAGCTCCTCAGGGCAGCAGGTGGGTTTCGCACCCAGAGGCTCTACTCACGTCCAGAGACTCGAGGCAGTACCAGCAGAAGGCGTGCTTGCAGTTCTTACACATCATCTGTGCACACCCTTCGTCCCGCTCGATGTACACCTTGCACTTGGGGCACCGCTTGATGGGCGCGTCGTCCTCCTCCAGTTTGAAAGCAGAGCTGCGGGAGACAGTCTGTCAGTGATCCGCTCAGCGGGGCCCGGGAAGGGGAGGGGAGGGGAGAGGCGTGGGCAGGGCCAGGCTGCAAGCTCTAGTTCAGCCAGAGGGGCCGAGGCCCCTTCTTTTTGTTTTTTATTTTGTCTTAATATGAAATTTATTGTCAAATTGGTTCCCATACAACATCCAGTGCTCATCCCAACAGGTGCTCCCTGCGATGCCCATCCCTCCCCTTCTTATCAGATGTTACAGAGGGAAACCGATGAAGCTAACCCTCCAGAAAACAATCACCAAAGAAACTGTGGGTCAGCCAGTTGGGTTCAGGGGGGAGGAAAAAGCAGTGTCAGGAGGCATTTATGTTTAGATATGTGTAGATAAACAAAAGAAATTATGGCAGGGCGCCTGGGTGGATCAGTCCTTAAGCACCCAACTCGGCTCAGGTCCTGATCTCACGGTTCGTGGGTTCGAGCCCTGCATCGGGCTCTGTGCTGACAGCTCGGAGCCTGCCTTGGATTCTGTGTCTCCCTCTCTCTCTGTCCCTCCCCCGCTTGCTCTCTCTTGCTCTCAAAAATAAACATTAAAACTTAAAAAAAAAATCTTTCTCTCTCTCCCCCACTCGCTCTCAAATAAAATAAAACATTAAAAATAAATACATAAAATTATAAAAAAAAAAAAAAAAAAAGAGAAACTATGGCAAAGACCTATAATGACGGTGTCTGTGTAATGGGATTATGGTCAAATTGTATGTTCCTTATTCATGTATCTGTATAATTTCCAAAGGATCGATGACAATTTTTATGCGCTTTGCTATTATCAGAAAAAAACGGTTACAGATACATGCTCATCGTTTAATTGGATTTACTGGGCCTGTCTTGACAGAATTGCTTTCCTGGCAAGTCCGGTTGTCCTGAGGGACTGGGGAGTCAGGTGGTTAGCCTGAGGGGCTGCAGGCCTGGGGTCACGTGCTGGCTCTCTGCAGACAAGCTATGTAAGAACCGCTCCAGGCCTCAGCCCTCCCAGCGTGCGCATGCTAGACAGTGACGCGTGACAGGAGCCCAGCGTAGCACCGAGCATGGGTGAAGTGACCGATACATGACAGCAACCATTCTATGCTAATAAAGACATGACACAGATGCGTTGGTGTGACGGTCCATCCCACGCTATTAAATTGAAAGGGAAGGCTAAACAAATATGCATGGAAACATCTGGAAGGATAAATGGTTAACTGCTTCAAGAAGTTATCACGGGTCATGGCAACACGTTTGCCATATTAGCTGAACCCGCTACATCAGACCAACACCGCCAGGGGAAAAATGATCTGCCCCTGGGACCGAGCAACCCTTCTGGAACCCCATGCGTTCATGAGCATACGTTCACTGAGAGTGGGCAAATTCTGGAATTTTGGGTGCGTTCTGGGGGCGCCTGGGTGGCGCAGTCGGTTAAGCGTCCGACTTCAGCCAGGTCACGATCTCGCGGTCCGTGAGTTCGAGCCCCGCGTCGGGCTCTGGGCTGATGGCTCAGAGCCTGGAGCCTGTTTCCGATTCTGTGTCTCCCTCTCTCTCTGCCCCTCCCCCGTTCATGCTCTGTCTCTCTCTGTCCCAAAAATAAATAAACGTTGGGTGCGTTCTGGCTGGCGGATCTTCATAGGCATCACAGTAAATGCAACGATCAAAAACAGTTTGACTTCAGTAGAGCTAATCTGATGATCAGTGGAGGCTCCTCGTCCGTGAGGCCTGGGCTCCAGCTGAACGCGGTTCTGTTCTGTTCACTAGCAGGTGACCAGGGAGGACATGCTGGGAGGAGGCAGGCTGTCGGTGAGGGGCCCCGGGTCTAGAGGTGCGTGAGTCCCGGCCCTGCCACTCGGGTATCACCAGTGTTAGTGTCCCCCTTCTGCCACTAGAAACGAGGCTGGTGCCTCCCCATCGGAGGCTGTTGTGGAGCTCGAAAGGGTCTCCGTGTGTGTAGTACATTCACATGGAACCCAGCACAGGGGTAGCAAGGCCCGCAATAGGTGGCAGTGCTTGTCATGCTGTCACCGAAAGATGACACTGTCTGTGGCTCAAACTCCTCTCTAAAGGGAAGGCAAAACGCCCCGCAGGCTGGTTGCACACGTGACTTAGAATGAACCAGGGCGGTCACGGTCACAGGCGCGGGCGAGGTAACCCTGCGGGAGCCTCCGGCAGGACCGGACACAACGTGAGCCGGCCGCTCCTGAACGTGAATCTGGTTTCTGCAGAGAGCCAAAAAGTCACCAGATCCGTGACTGAGGCCGGCTATCAGCTTAGATAACACTGTTTCAGTTTGAAAGCCGGCAGTGACCTTCACGTCATGAAAACCAATCTTCTCACGTGATTCATGAACGGGGAGGGGGCGTAACATCAGTGGAGAGTGAAGACCCTCTCTCAGGGAGACTTTTTAAAACGGAAACAGTTAGGGGTGCCGGGGGGTGGGGGGGCTCGGTCAGTCGTGCGTCCAGCTCTTGATTTCGGCTCAGGTCATGATCTCACAGTTCATGAGATCGAGCCCGCACTGCACTGGGCTCTGTGCTGACAACACAGAAACTGCTTGGGATTCTCTCTCTCCCTCTCTGCCCTTCCCCTCTCCCGCTCGCTCTCTCTCCAAATAAATAAACATTACAAAAAAAAAAGATAGAGGCGCCTGGGTGGTTCGGTCAGTTGAGCCACTGACTCTTGGTTTCGGCTCAAGTCATGATCTCACAGGTCTGGGGATCGAGCCCCAAGTTGGTCTCTGTGCTGACAGTATGGAGCCTGCTTGGGATTCTCTCTCTCTGCCCCTCCCCTGCTCAAGCTCAGTCTCTCTCTCTGTCTCTCAAAATAAATAAAAATAAACTAAAAAAAAAAAAAAATGGAAACAGTTAAAATATGTAAGCTCTGGTGCGTTGTGGCATGTATAGAAATTTACACGGTACGGACAATGGTTTTCAAACATATTTTGGCATTTGAATTATATTTCAAATTACTCCTAATGACAACTCTCACTAGAAATTCAAAGTTATGAAGGCAGATAGGAGCCCTCGACAGCTTCCTCATGATCTGCACGTTCTGATGTCTTTATGCGTTTATTTTTTTTAAGTTTATTTATTTGAGAGAGAGACAGATAAAGCTGGGGAGGGGCAGAGAGAGGGAGACAGAATCCCAAGCAGGCTCCATGCCCCCAGCATAGAGCCCGATGAGGGGCTCGAGCCCTCGAACCTTGAGATTGAGGAGAAAAACAAAGGCAAGAGAAATGTAGCTTAGATTAAATCTCCTTACAACTCACAGCCCACAGATAGAGCTGAAACATGCAGGTTCCTTGAGTCAGGTCAAGGAACTCATGGCTGCCTCACTTCCTTAATGTTTTTGTTTTACTAAAGACTAAAAGTAAGCTTATCTTAACAGCAGCTACTCCGAAGTCCTGAAAGCCTTGCTTTCAAATTCCTTAGAGACTTACGCCATCCCTCACCCCCCAACCTCAAAGTATATAATCAGTCACTCCTCACAACCCCGGTGCAGCTCTGTCTGTCCACGGTCCTGTCCCCTCACCTTTTTGCACCAAAGACATCTCAAGAGTTCTTTCTTAGCCGTTCGCTCAAGAACCCCATCAAGATCACGACCTGAGCTGAAGTCTAGAGTCTAGAGTCGGACGCTTACCCGACTAAGCCATCCAGGCGTCCATGCATGTTCTGATGTCTTTAAGAGGCAGACAGGCCAACACAACCGCTGACACACGTCAAGCGGTGAAGGGAATGGGGGAAACAACCCTACCGCAATGAAAACAGCTGAGTGTACCTCAGTTACAAACACCACCTGCCATCAGCCCCAGGACCAGCGAGCAAGAGGGTGTGGTCAGGACTTCGCAGGCTAAAGACAGCACAAACCCCCTTCTATTTTTTTTTTTTTTTTTAATTTTTTTTTTTCAACATTTATTTATTTTTGGGACAGAGAGAGACAGAGCATGAACGGGGGAGGGGCAGAGAGAGAGGGAGACACAGAATCGGAAACAGGCTCCAGGCTCTGAGCCATCAGCCCAGAGCCCGACGCGGGGCTCGAACTCACGGACCGCGAGATCGTGACCTGGCTGAAGTCGGATGCTTAACCGACTGCGCCACCCAGGCGCCCCACAAACCCCCTTCTAAAGAGCCGGCTGCTTCTGGGCTCCAGCGACTGCCAGGAATTGGGGATGCAGGATGGCTCAGTGTGGCTCCGCGAGCCAGAAATTCAGATTTTTTACGTGACATCTTTTGATGTTTACGTTTCCGCAAAATGAGACTGGTGAATTTGGATCTAAATTTCCCTGTGCCATTTTTTTTTACTATGCAAAATGTGATATTTTTCACTTTTGTTTGTTTTTGTTCTTTGCGAGGTGTACAATGTGATGATTTAATACACGTGTACAGGGTGCAATGGCTGTCGCCCTCTCCAATGACCTGAAGAGACCAGAACATCACAGGTGAAGAAATACTAAGTCATCAGGCTCCCAACACTCACCAGCTTCAATCTGAAGGTTCTACGCTTAAGAAACATCATGGGTGGGTCCCTCCTCCACCCCACCCAGGATGGGGCATCAACTCTTTCTCACTCCCGATTTTCCTTCTTAACAGAATGTAGAAACCCACTCACTTACTGAGTTTCTCTCTCTCTCTCTCTTTTTTTTAATTTTTTAAAACTTTATTTATTTATTTTGAGAGAGAGAAATAGAGAGACAGAATCCCAAGCCTGACGCGGGCTCCATCCCAGGAACCTTGAGATCATGACCTGAGCTGAAGTCAAGAATTGGATGCTTAACCGATCTACCCAGGTGCCCCGGGTGTTTTCTTTTAAACAGGTAACCGGGTTGCCCACCCGCCTCCTCCTTACCTGGTCCCCACCCTGGACACCCCGCTCTCCCAGCGATGTGCACTCTGACCACACAGAAGTGTGTTTCTTCTTGCAAAGTTACGAAACATTAAGAACCTAAAATACGAGGTAAGTGACTCGTTCGAGCGTTTGAGTGCCTGCTGTATATGCCAAGATCTGCGGCGACGAGAGTTCCAACCAACACAGGCTGTGATGTCAGGAGCTCAGCCTCGTGGAGGAATCGGCCACGTAAACGGATGCCCCAAGGGCACAGTCTGGCTGGCCTCGTAATCCAGGCAGGCCAATCTCCAGTGGGGGCACAGAGGGTGGGGTCACCAGCCCCGCCCTGGGAGCTGGGCAGCCTGACAAAGGACGGACCTGAGCCGTGCCTTCCAGGGTGGCGAGTCGACTCCAGGTAAAGGAGGAGGGTGGCGAAGGGGCATCCAGACACAGGCGCAAACGTGCAGACTCGGGAGAGGAGGGCTGTGCCCGAGGGACAAGAAACAGTAGGTTCTCTGTGCAGGTGGAGCTTCGAGGAGCGGGGGCGGGGCGGCAGAACAGGGAGAAGAAAACGGGGAGCAGCTGGTGACCACACGTTCGGGTGGATGGTGGGAGTCCCTCCATCAAGAACGCAGCCTCAGCAGGCACAGGGCCCACGTTGTCTCGGTAAGCCATCTGTGCCACAGACCTTGCAGGCCAAAAATAGCTGAATATTACCAATGTCTTGTGATTCAGCCTCCTTAACTTCAAGGCACACACACCGATGCCACAGGGCCCACCTGATGGTCCGGCGGAGGGCCCGGCCAGCGGGCGGAAGGGCCTAGACGCAGTCCTGCCGCCCCACGTCTTTCTGACCGCCCCCTCTGCCAGGCAGACGTAACCTCTTGGTCTCGGGCACCTGGGAACCTCTTTTTGGGGATGCGTCTGGTACTTAGAACCACGGCCCACCTACTCTGGTTCCCGTTCCTGCCCCCGTTCCTGACAACGGAGTGTCGGAAAAACTTCAGGTATCACGGGTCATAAAGCCCGCAGTGACAGGCGTTTGAAACGCGTCTGTCTTTCTGGAGAGGCAGAGTGCGGTTTGTTTCCTACAAACTTTACAGAGCCACTGCTTTGCTCGCTACCACACATGTAATCGGTTCTCAAATATAGCTGGAGCACCTGGGTGGCTCAGTTAAGCATCTAACTCTTGATTTCAGCTCGGGTCATGATCTCATGGTCTGTGAGTTCCAGCCCACATCCGGCTCTGAGCTGACAGCACGGAACCTGCTTGGGATTCTCTCTCCCTCTCCTTGTCTCTTTACCCCTCCCCCACTTGCTCTCTCTCTCTCTCTCTCTCAAAATAAATAAACTAAAAAAAAAAAAAAAAAAAAAAATCAACCAACCAACCATCCTGGGTTTAAATGAGGCTGAAGAATGGGGCGCCTGGGCGGCTCAGTCGGTTGGGCACCCGCCTTCAGCTCAGGTCATGATCTCGCGGTCCGTGAGTTCGAGCCCCGCGTCAGGCTCTGTGCTGATGGCTCGGAGCCTGGAGCCTGCTTCTGATTCTGTGTCTCCCTCTCTCTCTGCCCCTTCCCTACTCATGCTCTCTCTTTCTCAATAATAAATAAACGTTAAAAAAGTTATAAATGAGGCTGAAGAGGAAGAGACGGATCCAGATGGCGGTCGTATCTTCCGGAGACACATTTCGGGAGTCGTGTTCTTCCCTCCCCCCAGCCCCCAGCCCCAGCCCGTGCCTTCCACGGCCGCCCGTGAGGAATGTACCTGGTCTCTCCGGGAAGGAAAGTGATGGGCATGGTCTCCGGGCAGCCCTGGCCGGGATGCCAGCTGGCTTTGCAGGCAGAGCAGAATTCCACGTCACAGGCCTTGCACCGCACTAGCTGGGGTGTCTGCAGCCCCATGTCCTGGAGCTGGCACACGGCCTGGCAGGTGGAAGTTGGGCACCAGGTCCGACAGGGGTCCAGCAGCACCTCTAGCGCAAGGACAAAAACAGCCACGTCAGAGTCCACACACGAAGGATCTCATGGTACGTTCGGACGGAGGGATCTCGTCAGCGCAGGGCTGCGGGTCTGTAACAGGGTGGGAATGTCCGGACCACGTCGTCTGACATTCTATGCCCTTCGTGATCCGGTGCCCATCTGGTTCTTTCTCCTCCCCTCCAGACACTGCCTGCTTATGACCCCCCCGCGCCCCCCCCCCACCCCGCCCCACACAAAACACACTCAGAGTCCTTTAGAGATGCTGCTGTCTGAACCCGGGTGGTACCCGGGACGCCCCTGCCTGCGTCACATCCAGGAAGCCTTGCCCGACGGCGGGGCAGGATTTTCTCCGAGTGCCCACAGGCCACAGTCCAGGCAGGCCTTCTGCCCCCTCGTCTGCCTCCCCAGGACGCAGTTCTCTAAAGTCAGGCCCGTGTCTTCAGTCTTGCAGCCTAGCAGGCTCTCGGACGATGCCCAGTAAGGGGGACAGAGAGAGAGGAGGGAAGGAACGTGGCCAAACTCTTCTCCACAAACGGCCCGTTTGCCCAAGGCTGCCGCCCTTCCCAGATTTCAGTCTAAGCCGTGGGCTAACTACTGTGTGAAAGGGCCGGGTTTCCCATCCAAGTGGAGCCCAAACTGCTAAGAAGCCCCACTAAGGGAAGTTAGGGAGGAAGCGTGTTTTGAAAAACAGGATACCCTGACGTTCCCACTCCTCCGTGTCCTGGTGCAGAACTGGCAAGTCTTTAACTCATCAGTCCCGAGCTGCCCCTGCCTCGTGAGCCTGGTCATTCGTCTCATTCAGCGCTTGTCTGGGGTGACACTGAATCCTCAGTGACGGGCAGCAGCCAGGACCCGACAGGAAACCGCACAGAATGCGAAGTCTCTTCCAGAAAGCTATCGCGGGCCAAAGGATTACGGACTATTTTCAAAGGCCCTCAAGTAGGCCACTGGTTTCTAAGCCTTCCAGCAGTTGCTCTGGGGAAGTAACCCGAGACCGCCGAACTTTGCCAGGGAAACTTGGAAGGCAATGAAAGGCACTGGCAAGTTTCCTGGCCGTGTGACCCACCGACGGCCAGGGTGGGTGAAGCTCACCTGCGTGGAAAACGGGATCTGTGTGCACTAGGGATCTACCACAGCCTGGGGGGCTGGACGTGGGCTGGACGTGTGCCCAGACTTCACCTACACGGGCCGCCCCGGGACACACGTAGGCGGTGCCACGTTCCCCAATGAAACGGGGAAGCCGGATTCAGCCCTCTAGGAATAAGCTGCGTCAGGTACAACCCTGAAGACTGTCTTCTATTCTGGGAACTGGCAAACATTTTCTGCAGAGGAGTAGACAGTGAGTATTTTGGTCTTTGAGGGTCATGCGGTTTCTCTCCACTCTCTCCTGGGGCACAGAAGCAGCCATGTTGATCTGTAGATGAGGGTTCCAATAAAGCTTTATTTATAACGCCAGGCCATGGGCCCGGCCCCTCTGGCCAGCTGGCCATGGCTGGTCCACTCCTGCTCAAATGCAAGTCCTCCCCTGACCTGTTTTTCTGAAGGAGGAGTTAATCGGGGGGCAGGAAACCATCACATTGGTAGGTCTAGGGGAAGATTTAGTAGAACCTATTAATATAAAGGAACTCTGGAATCCAGGAAAAAGTGCTGCTTTTTAACCGATTTCTGTTAGAGTAATGAAAAATCTTTATGATGTTCCTAATTGTGAGTGAATGAGTAAAATCAGCTCTTCTCATCAGTTGAGTTTCAGGGTTTGCTTTTTTAGGAAAGTTTGTGGCCGTCAAATCCCAGGTGGCGCCTCCAAGGCACATGTGTGCGGAGCCAGCCTAAGCTGATGGGATGGGAGAAAGGAGGAGGGAGCGAAGGCCCCACGGAGGTCCCCCCTGGGGAATTAAAGCTAGGCAGGTGACCCCTCGGCCCTCCCCCTGCCCGGCCTGATTCACGTCCTCATGTTTCTACACGGCTCTCTGCCTTGGGTGCTTGTGAGTGTGTTAGGGGAGCCCAGCTCCACCCCAACTAGATTCCGGGGTCCCCTATGGGCACGGCCCCTGAGGGAGGGCGATGCAGGATGGGGGCCCCCAGCACAGCAACCCCCACGTGACACGCAGAGAAATCCTCAGCCTATTCTGTTTTCTTTCCAGATGGACCCCGTGGTTAGTGCTGATCTGAGAGCTTCGGTGAACACGCTGCCCTTATGCAGACCCCTCTGGTTCCCAGGACCCTCTTGCCCCTTCCTCTACTCTGGCTTCAGGGAGGGGCTGGCTCCCCACGCCGCCGGTGACCCCTCCTCATGCACCTATGGCTGTGCCCCATCCCCCCTCGCCCAGCAAACGGAGCTACGAGCCAGCCTCGTCCTCAAAGGCCCAATTCTATCATGGAGTGCAGGGTGAGTAGATCCAGTTAAGGTTTCCATGGCAATGACTTAAATTTTGAGACTTTTGTCCTCGTGGAGCTGTGACAGGCTCTCCCCTGTCCCCTGGGGAGAGATTCCCTATCAGAGAAGCAAAGGGCAAATAATCTGTCCCATCTGCCAAATGCAAACATCCTTCCCCTGCTGCCAGGGCACCACAAAACCTGTGAATATGGCCCCAGGGTTTTTGACTTGGACTTCTATTAATATTCCTCTCTTCACCCCCACTCCTGAATTTTGCCAGCTGGTGTAGAAGACAGGAATCGATCAATAAGAAAATCCACTGGGAAACACCAGAGCGCTATTCTTTTCAGGACGCATGTAGGTATACACATCTAGACCTGTCAATCACATACACGTATATATAAAGTACGTTACGCGTGTTGTATCTTGTATGTGTTATATCCAATATTTTATATAGACATTTCTATGTATAGCATATATTGTCAAACAAGGCAAGCAGCATATTTTTTGGCATACCAGAAGAAACCAATCTCAGCTCCCATCTCCCAAAGATACATGAATAACAGATTAGGGGCGCTTGGGTGGCTCAGTCGGTTGAGTGACTGACTTTGGCTCAGGCCATGATCTCACAGTTTGTGAGTTCGAGCCCCGCGTCAGGCTCTGTGAGGACAGCTCAGAGCCCGGAGCCTGCTTCGGATTCTGTGTCTCTCTCTCTCTCTCTCTCTCTCTCTCTCTCTGCCCCTCCCCCGCTTGCACTCTTGTCTCTCAAAAATAAACAAACGTTAAAAAATTTTAAAAAATAGATTAGTGAAGCAGGTCCCTAATTGCTCTGTCTATAAAAAGCCCAAGACTTTTTAAAAAGGCGCTTTTCTTTTTTAAACATGGTTTTCTCTGAGAAGCACACTACAAGAGGGGGCGTGCCTGGCGTCCCGTCCCTCACTAACACGGGCTTTCACGGCACCGCTGGCCAGGCTGGCCAACTGGCTACAACACGGAGGCAGTGAGTTCCATCCTGTGGGGATCCCTGGCTCTGGTCAGGCCTGATGACTGATGGGTGAGCCTAGCAAGTCGGTTCATCTCTCCGGGCTCTATTCTTGTTTAAAGCACCGACACAATGCTGGACAAGACACCCCTCCAGCATGCATCTGACCTGCACGCGGCTGTCAGACGAACCCGGGAGGCTGCAGGCCCTGTCTCTGGGTGGCAGGGGCTTTGGGACAGAGGAACACGCAAACAAGCACCAGCAGCCCGGCCTGGCGGAGCTCAAACAGGAGCACAGGTACAGCGTCGTGGGGCATGCGAGCGAGCGAGTCTCCCAGAGAGCCTACCTCCACCGGCCTCTGGGGGCTTCCAGATGGGCAAGGGAGCACTCGGGGAAAAAAACAGAGGCGCCCGCGTGGCTCAGTCAGTTAAGCGTCTGACTCGGTTTCAGCTCAGGTCATGACCTCACGGTTTGGGAGTTCGAGCCCTGCGTTGGGCTCTGTGCTAACAGTGTGGAGCCTGCTTGGGATTCTCTCTCTCCCTCTCTCTGCCCCTACTCCACTCGTGCTCTCTCTCTCAAAATAAATGAATAAACTTAAAGAAAGAAAGAAAGAGAGGGAGGGAGGGAGGAAGGAAGGAAGGAAGGAAAACAAGCCCTACAGCCTCCGGCTTGTCAGAAACCCAACTGGGGGAGTGGGGGAGATCAGATTAAAATCAGGGTTGCTAGGCTTGAAATTAATAAAACATGCTGTGTCAACCACACTTCAATTAAACAAGAGAGAGCAGAGCGATCTAGGCTGTTATATCAGATGAGTCATTCTAAGACCCAATGGAGACAATGTCTGCAACTTAAAGCTCCCACAGAACTGTTCAGTAACTAACTGTTGTCAGAAGATCTGGGAACTGGGTTTTCTTCCAGGGTATCCTCTCTGGCTGCATTTCAAAAGGACAGAACAGGCTGCAACTTGCTCTATGATCATACCTCAGAACTTGTTCAGGGCACTAACTAGAAGTAACAGCTTTACTTTTAGCTCTGACATCTTGTTTTTTAAGTTTATGTATTTGTTTTGAGAGAGAGAGACTGAGTAAGACAGGCAGAGAAGGGCAGCAAGAGACAGAGAGAGAAGGGGGGAGAGGGGGAGAGAGAATCCCAAGCAGGCTCCACGATGTCACCAGAGAGCCTGACACGGGGCTCAAACTCACCAACATGAGATGAAGACCTGAGTTGAAATCAGACGCTTAACTGACTGAACCCCCAGGCATCCGTCCTTCCTTTAGCTCTGACATCTTAATGCTTCATTCAGAAGGGTCTTTGGTCATACTGAGTCTGAGTTCACTCGGTGTTTTTGTGACTTTTCACATAATGCTAGCAAAATGTTCTAAAGTCATGGGTTTGAGAGATTCCATTAACCTAAGTCAAGCTGGCTTCCTTTTTATGCAAAGTTTTCATAAGAAAAAGTCTTTGACTAAACCAAAGCCCTGGAAATTACAAAGTATTTGAAAGAACAAAGTCAAAATTATTAGGTAGGAAAATGTATCCAGCTGCATTTTTAAATTAAATTCCAGGCCAGGAAAGTTAATTCTCTTGTAACCCAAATAACTGCCAGTTTCTGTCAGGATTCTCTCCAGAAAATATTTTCAGGAGAGCCTGAAAGTCTCAGAAATCCGAATTCATCAATTTTATAGCTCCACATACTGACTCTTGTATCACATGGCATTACATTTAAGCTGTAAACCACCCCGAACTAAATGATATATGGCATTTAAATAAACAGGCTCTTGAAAACAATTTCAATGCCATCAAAATCCTGTTTGATTTTATTTTTTTTAAGTTGGCCACACACTGCCTTTTTTTGTTTTCCAGAAGTAAGCCTCTAAAAGAAATGCAACTATCTTTAGCATTTCTTAAGGAAAAAAGAAGGAGGGGGGGGAAGGGGAGAAGGAGGAGGAGAAGGAGAAGGAGGAGAGGAAGGGGAAGGGAAAGGGGAAGGGAAAGGGGAAGGAGAAGAAGGAGAAGGAGAAGGAGAAGGAGAAGGAGGAGAGGAAGGGGAAGGGAATGGGGAAGGGGAAGGGGAAGGGGAAGGGGAAGGAGAAGGAGAAGGAGAAGGAGAAGGAGGAGAGGAAGGGGAAGGGAAAGGGGAAGGGAAAGGGGAAGGAGAAGGGGAAGGAGAAGGAGGAGAGGAAGGGGAAGGGGAAGGGGAAGGGGAAGGAGAAGGAGAAAGAGAAAAGGCACTTGGGGGACTCAGTTGGTTGAGTGTCCAACTTCAGCTCAGGTCATGCTCTCATGGTTTGCGAGTTCGAGCCCCACATTGGGCTGTCTGCTGTCAGCCCAGAGCCTGCTTCGGATCTTCTGTCCCCTCTCTCTCTGCTCCTGCCTGGCTCAGGTTCGCTCTCTTACTCTTGTGCACTCTCTCTCTCTCCCAAAAATAAACATGGGGGATAAAAAAGAAAAGAAAAAACTTTCCACATTCAGCTAAACTGGGAATCTCTTGATACGTTGCTCTGGTCCATTCTGCCTTCCAGTCCCATCTTGATGGTGTTTCCCAGGGTCGTGTCTCAGTCGTGAGCGCCTGATGCAGACCAGGCTCTGGGTACCAGACCGGGAAGAGGGGACGGCATGCTCGGACCATTCCAACCTGAGCTGAGGTCAGAGTCCGGATGCGTTATCTGCACAGTGAAGTTTTGTGTAAGGAGCGTCACCTACCCACATCTGTTATTCTGCTCCTTTTCAGAGGAGCCCAAGGTCCAGGACACATATGCAAATGAAGGCAAATGGAATTGATGGACTCTTTAGAACATCATCTGATGACCCTGGCACACTTCAGAGAGCAAAGCTAAAGACCAGTCCTGGATGTCCAACCCGTGTGAACGCTTTGCGACGGCCACCTCGAAAATGACGCCGTCGCTGCTCTGCACATGCCACACCATGCTCCTGGAGAACCCCGAGGTCTACGGCAGGTCCGGCTCCCACCACGAGGGCTGTGCAGGGCCCTCTGGGGGCCTGAGGGGGATCTGGTCCACACTGCGCCCCACCCACTAGAGGTGGAAATCAGGCGAGCTAGTCTCTGGGGTGTCCTGTTCACACATGACGACAACCAGCAGGGCTGTCAGGACACTTACTGAGACCAGGGACTCAGCACCAGGTGCACAGTGAATGTGGAGGACCAGGGTGCTTTCCTGTCAGGATGGCAGTCATCATAACTCACCTATGCTTGGCCTCAGAACTTCCTTGTGTGCCTCTGGATCTTTTATATTCTGCATAGGTCCCAGAATTTGGTCCTCAAACTATTAGTCCTAACCCGGCTGAAGAATAATAACACCCCGTGAGGGTGAAATCTCTTTAGAACACCCCCTAAGGCCAAATCCCTGTAAACGAGTTATGTTTCATGAATCCTTCTTATGACCAAATGACCTTATGACCCAACAACAGTCCTTCCAACTGTGAGCTCTGCAGAGAATTCAAGGTGACAAATTTCACAGGGTGCCTGAGTGGTTCAGCCGGTCAAGCGTCCATCTGACTTTGACTTTGGCTCAGGTCATGGTCTCACGGTTTGTGAGATCAAGCCTCACGTCGGGCTCTGTGCTGTCAGCAAGGAGCCTGCTTGGGATTCTCTCTCGCCCTGTCTCCCTGCCCCTCCCCCAGCTTGCACACGCTCTCTGTCAAAAATAAACATTAAAAAAATTTTTTTTGAGAGTGACAAATTTCAGAAATCCAATTTACATTGACTCTCTCACTGTGGTAGCCAAATGATGCGTAATCCTATCCGTCAGAAGCGCTCTTCCCGCCGAGTTACCTTTCTTCTATCATAGGAATCATCACCGGCTAATATGCTAGGCCACCTACCTCTTTCAAATTGTAGCTTTTTATATCTTTGCATAATTTCAGCCGCCACCATGCACTCGATCTAGAAAGAAAAAAAAAATACAAACAAGAAGTGTAACAAGCCGACGGCTAGACTATGATACCAGGTCAGCCTAAACCGAACCCACGGCACCCGCAAAGCCAACCAAGCAGGGCACAGTTGCACGCGTTAAAAACCAGACTTGTTCGGGGGCTCGTGCCTCGTCCTCCTGCAGGTGGCCTTGCTTAGGGCAGGCGGCATCGGGGCAACTGATCGCAGTTTCCAATCCTTCTTTGATCAAGAGCTCGACATACTGTTTCAGGCACTGAAAAGAAAAAAAATCAGACAAGTATCTGTAAACATCTTTACTTCCTTAAGGGAGAAAACTCAGCAGGTGCAGAAGAGGTGATGAATCGAGCACGTTGTTCCCTTACGGTTTCGTATTTTCCCTGGGTCGCCCAAAGCAACCACCGAATGAGAGGTTTTATTCCCTCGAGTACTGATGGGGCGCCCCCTGTGCCATGCTGGTCACAGAACTGAGGCTGTGGGTGGGACCCCTGCACACGACCTCAGCAAACACCAAGCCAGTGAGTCTAACAGGAGGAGGAAGGTCGGGAAGGAATATTTCTCAAATACATATTAGACATCGGGCACCGGACTCAATTGTTATACTCCATTGTTTCATGTACTCCTTAGAACATTCTTTTTTTTTTTAATGTTTATTTATTTTTGAGAGAGAGAGAGAGCGTGTGTGTGTGTGTGTGTGTGTGTGCGCGCGTGCAGGGGAGGGAGAGAGAGAGGAGGAGACACAGAATCTGAGGCAGGTCAGAATCTGAGCTGTCAGTACAGAGGCCGATGCGGGGCTCGAACGCACAGACCACGAGATCATGACCTGAGCTGAAGTTGGACGCTTACCTGACTGAGCCACCCAGCCGCCCCTACTCCTTAGAACACTCTTTCAGGACAGGCATGACTGTCCCATATTTCAAGTGTGAACACTGAGTCACCAAAGAAACCTGCCAGCTTACCCAGATAGCAAGGGCAGAGCCCAGATTCAAGCCCAGCCTATCTCGACTCGGAAATGCCCCGACGCTCCCCCTTAGGACCCTCTGCCGATCCTTACTCACTGACACCCCGCTTATTCAGTGATAACTTACTACAACCTCACCTATGGGGTGGACTGTTGCAAAGTCTCAGGTCAGTCAAACAGAAAAAGCGGGAGGCACAGCAGGGTTCTAGCGAGGATGATGAGGGTGTACCCCGTGCCGATTTACTCCTGCTTCAGTCTACCAGCCTGGGAAGCCCACACTCCCCTGCAAAGCACATTATAAAGCCCAATTAAAAGAAAAAACATGGGGGCGCCTGGGTGGCTCAGTCGGTTCAGCGTCCGACTCTTGATTTCCGCTCAGGTCATGATCTCCCGGATTGTGGGATCGGGCCCCGAGTCAGGCTCTGTGCTGACAGTTCAGAGCATGCTAGGGATTCCCTCTCTCCCTCTCCTTCTCTCTCTCTCTCTCAAAGTAAGTAAATAAACATTAAGAGAAAGAAGGAAAGAAAGAAAGAAAGAAAGAAAGAAAGAGGAAAGAAAGAAAAAGGAAGGAAGAGAGAAAGAGAAAGAAAGAAAGAAAGAAAGAGAAAAAGAAAAAGAGAGAAAGAAAGAAAAAGAAAGAAAGAAAGAGAAAGGAAGAAAAAAGGAAGAAAGAAAGAAAAAGGAAGGAAGGAAGGAAGAAAGAAAGAGAGAGAGAAGGAAAGAGAGAGAGAAAGAAAGAAAGAAAGAAAGAAAGAAAGAAAGAAAGAAAAGAAAAGAAAAGATAATAGCCTTCCCCAGTAAGCTCACTACCAAAAGTAAACAGAGACAGACTTTGAAGAGCTCAGAGAAGAACTCAGAGTACTAACCCTGGGGCCATTAAGTGAAGAGAAACCAGTTTAAAAATGACAACAGCATCCTCAAATCAACTTGCGATCACAGCCCAGTTCAATATTTGGGGTTCATGAGGCCAACACCACTGTTATAATAACACTATTAAAAGTAAGAGTGAGTCATCGAGAAAAGCCCATAAGCTATGTTTCCCAAGCCTCCACCTCCCCCCAGACATGTTCCGCATTTCCCTAGAAGGATGCGTGGTCATTGCTAACGGGTGTGCCTCAACTGTCCCTATGCCCGGGTTAAGTCTTCCTCTCCTCCTACCAGCCTCGTTTTCCCGACCTGCACTTTGGGGCGCTTTAGCCCACCTCCTGGTGGAGCTGTAAGAACTTCACGCAAGAGAATCCAGAAGACCGTGTGGAAAGCAGCGTACGCCTGATTATGTAAAGAATAATTTGATGTAAACGGGTAATTTCCACCGTCGTAGCACATCAGGGTACGTCGTCCACGACAGACCCCAGGTAGCAATTTCTCTTAAAAATACCAATCAAGGTCATCCTCGGAAGGAGCCATTCCCCGGAGCCTCCCTCCAGAGCGCTAAACAGAACGCGTGGCTTCACCTGTCACCTGCCACGCTGGTGCCCAGACCCCGGCCCCGAGTTCAGCCTGCCCTCCTCTGTCCTGCCCGGGCCCCCGGTGAGTGCAGTCGCCCCGAACGTCTGTCACTCACAGACCACAGACAGTTTACCGGCACGACGGCTGGGAAGAGAGCTCCCGGAGAACCAGGCGTGGATGAGCCCCGCCACGAGGCACAGGGTGGTCCCGGGGGCCCACTCATCGGAACCAACGTCACAAGCGGGGGAACAGCAGAGGAAGAGGGAGCAGTCACACGGAGCCTCCGGCGGGCCCGGGCCCCGTCGCAGCAGCTGCTGGGGGAAACGGCAATGTCGCGGCTCGGCGGCCGCCACCCTCGCAGCAATGGTGTGTTTACAGCCAGGACGAACGTGGAATGTCCTGTTTACGGCTCGTGCCGCACGCGGAGGGAGAAAGACCGCAGGCTTTTGGAGCCAGACAGACCCATGGAATCCTTGTAGGCAGAGGCCACGGCCGGGCTCCTTGGCGGGTTCGGGCCGCAGCTCCCTCAGCCATAAAATAGGGATGCCCCGCTTGCTGGGCTCTGGGGACTGAAAGAAAGAACGTCAAAGCGCCCGACACAATTCCTGGCATGCGGCCCGAGCCAAGCAAACAGCGACTCCCGTTTCCTACGCTTTGTCTACCTGTGCGTGTTTCCTACAGTCACGGGCATAAAAACAAACCAAAACCGTAGCCACAAGAGGATTCGTTTACGGTTTATAATCAGTTTGTCTTGGGACGCCGGGGTGGCGCCGTCAGCCAAGCGACCGACTTCAGCTCAGGTCATGCTCTCACGGGCCCCGCGTCGGGCTCTGTGCTGATGGCTCAGAGCCTGGAGCCTGCTTCCGATTCTGTGTCTCCTCTCTCTGCCCCGCCCCCGCGCATGCTCTGTCTCTGATTCTCTCTCTCTCAAAAATAAATAAAAACATTTAAAAAAAACACAACAGACTTTGCATGGAGCAACGATGAGTGTGTCACGTCTGGCTGGGAGTGAACATCCCCGGCCCCTCAGATGCATCTGTGCTGTTTGCAAAATGATTATAACGAGTACGCTCTGGGAGCATCAATTTGTTTACTACATAAAGAGAGATGATCTAAGTGTCTGACCAACCATCCACTGAAAACAAGCCCGGTCTTCTTCCAGATACGCAGTGGGTCATGACTCACAAGTCATGGTTTTCAATTTAATAGCTAAAAGATGTCTTAAAAGGCACACACAAAAATGGGCAGAGAAGCTCAGTAAACTACGCAGTACCAAAGCAGATATCAATGGACTTCCTGCTATCATATTAATTATAGCTCCCAGTGATCAAAGGTCTTCACGTTAGCTGTTAGCCCACTACCCACAGCCTTCCATTTCCCAGATGAGAAAACAAAGGCTGGGGGAAGCTCAGAATGGCCCCGAAGGCATACTCTGTAAGTAAGGGAGCGGGGACTCACGCGTGCCAGAGTCCAGACAGGTGAGTCTTTGTTTCTTGATTTTAATTTCTGCCTTCTTCCTCAATTAACAACTCTTTCAAATGTAATTATCTATTATGCATCTTCAGTGACCTCATCAGTGTTTTTGTTAGAACGGAGAATTGTATGTTCTTTAAACTGGCAAAGTCTAGGGGCGCCTGGGTGGCTCAGTTGGTTAAACTGGCAAGGTCTGAGTCAGCCAGGAATGTATCTGTACGTGCCCATGACGCTCAGATGCAAGGACGGTCCCAGACACCAAGCCCCGGACAGCCACTGTGGGGGGGAGGGGCTCATCTGCAGGTCATAGTCGTGCACTGTGCCCGACGTCCCAGTGGGAGGACAGGGGCCCTACCCGGACGGGGTCAGGAAGGCTCCCAGAGGTGACATGCTGGCCAGAGGGACAAGGACATCCCAGGAAGGGGGGTGTCTGCTGCACAAAGGGCAGGAGGAGGGAGGGGGGGGTGTCGAGAGCCACGGAATGTTCCAGGAATTTCCTTTGGGACAAGGACATCCCAGGAAAGGGGGTGTCTGCTGCACAAAGGGCAGAAGGAGGGAGGGGAGGTGTCGAGAGCCACAGAATGTTCCAGGAATTTCCTTTTCCATTTCGTCTTCCAACAGCCTGAAACCCAGTTCCAAAGAGGAATGGCAATCCGTTTCCCGCCGAGCAGAAGCGGGCCACAGAGACGCAGGGCCCTGCCTCGGCTACAGCGAGTCTGAAGGTTGTGTGTTTTCTCACTTGAGGGCCTGGCGGCTGTGGAAGATCCTGAGAGCAGGAGAAAACTCCAGAAACCGTGCTCAGAGGGGCCCGAGGAGCCAATGCTCCTCAGGGATCCACTACTTAGGAACATCACGTGCAGGCAGGTCCACACAACGGCGGTGGGACCCCAGTGAGCACTGTTTGAAGGGCAAGGACCCCGGAACTGCACAGCTGGCTTCACATCCCAGCTTACCAACTTGGCAGATGTGAGCAAGGAGCTTCACCTCCCCGAGCCCCCCGGGGTAAGCCTGCCGCCAAACCCGCTCCAGCCACCAGACCAACCTGCGGCGGCTGCGGTCACCGGGCGGGCGGGCACCACACGCCTTCCTTGGGCCTCAGCTCTGCAGCCGCCTGCAGCCACCGCCCCCTCGGGTATCAGCGCACGGCTGGCCCCCCACGCGGGGACACAGGCGTCCTATGGCCCTTCGTAGGCTTGTGATTACAGATGCCGGGTAAAGACGCGGAGCGACAGATTGGCGTGGAACCCTCTCCTTCCAGAGCACCGAGGTGGAGGCCCTCAGGCACGGCTCTGTCACGTGTCTGGGGTCTGGGTCGATTCAGCCAGTAGGCACGGAGCACCTGCTTTGGTGACAAGGACCGCTTCGTGGGGGCGAGGGGGAGGCTTGGGGGGCCCTCACTTCACAACAATCAAAGCAAAGAGAGACACGAGCCAGCTGCGGGTGACGTGAGCACCGTGCTGGACGGGGCGGCTGCTCATTCAACACAGTCCGGCAGAGAAGGAAGTGTCCGTCCCCGTGTCAGGTCCACGCGAGGCACACAACGCCAGAAGGCTGTCTTGATGACCGGGGGTGTCAAACAGAGTACCCGGGGCTGGACTGGATTTGCCCCATCAAAGGCTACATCACGAGAACCCAGTCTCAGCGGGGGGAGGGGAGACCTGAGCGGGGCAGGGAGACCAGGTACAACGGCTCAGGCCCACGGTCTCCATCAGGGCCACGTGGCGCTCCGGCTTCGGGCAGCAGTGGTGGTGACAGCTCATGGGTCGGGAACTGGGCACATCCTACATCCTGGCCTGAAGCCACTAGGGACTGGAAAACTTGACCATCGAAACGCGGCATCCCCCGGGGTCCCGCACGAGGCACAGGCAGCCCTGTGGACGGAGCGCCGGAGGACGTTCCAAGAGCCGGGCCGTGCCCAGTGCCTGGCGGGCTCCAATGAGGCGGGACCCAGAGTGGGGTGCAGTGCGGGGCTGAGGGAAGCCGGGAGGTGACGGTTAGGATGGCCTGAAGGGGGCCCCATCTTGCTCTGACAACCTGCGGGCTTGCTGGGGATTCGGGAGCCTGGACACTGCTGCTCTCCGCAGGACGGGTACCCCAGGGGAAGGAGGACTTTCTCCTGCACAGTGACCGACCGGGGGCTCCTGCACTCCCTTCCTTGGTGCAGAGGCCGAGCTGGCCAGTGGGGAGTGGACAGATCCCACAGAGTGCACCACCCTCCTGCAGGGAGGACACGCTCCTCCCCAGGGAGCACAGCCTCCTCGAGGGGCATACAGTCCTCCCCAGGGAGCACAGCTGCTTCCAGGGAGCACAGCCTCCTCCCTAGAGGTCACGCCCTCCTCTGGGGAGAACACACTCCTCCCCAGGGAGCACAGCCTCCTCCCTAGAGGTCACACTCTCCTCTGGGGAGCACACCCTCCTCCCCAGGGAGCACACCCTCATCCGGGGAGCACACCCTCCTCCCCAGGGAGCACAGCCTCCTCCCTAGAGGTCACACCCTCCTCTGGGGAGCACACCCTCCTCCAGGAAGCACATCCTCCTCCGGGGAGCACAGCCTCCTCCCTCGAGGTCACGCCCTCCTCTGGGGAGAACACACTCCTCCCCAGGGAGCACACCCTCATCCGGGGAGCACAGCCTCCTCCCTAGAGGTCACACCCTCCTCTGGGGAGCACACCCTCCTCCGGGGAGCACACCCTCCTCCAGGGAGCACAGCCTCCTCCCTCGAGGTCACACCCTCCTCTGGGGAGAACACACTCCTCCCCAGGGAGCACACCCTCATCCGGGGAGCACAGCCTCCTCCCTAGAGGTCACACCCTCCTCCGGGGAGCACACCCTCCTCCAGGGAGCACAGCCTCCTCCCTCGAGGTCACACCCTCCTCTGGGGAGAACACACTCCTCCCCAGGGAGCACACCCTTATCCGGGGAGCACAGCCTCCTCCCTAGAGGTCACACCCTCCTCTGGGGAGCACACCCTCCTCCAGGGAGCACAGCCTCCTCCAGGGAGCACAGCCTCCTCCCTAGAGGTCACACCCTCCTCCCACCACACCTGTAAATAAGCTGCAAGGGAAACAGCAAGTGTGGACGACGCTTTCTACCTGCTGAGTGTGAAAAACCAAAGCCACAGAGGAGCAAAACTGAGTGACCAAACCTCACCTTCCTCACAAAGAAGGCAGGTCAAGGTGTCTGGTGGGATGGGGTTAACACGTACACTAGAGATGGGAACACTAAGAGGCCAGCATGCCATCCACTCAACAAATTCAGATTCACCCCGGAGCAAAGTCTAGAAGCCAAAACCGTGCACGAACAGATGAGCCCCGGGGGGACGTCTGCCAAAGGGAGTCCGCATGCTTCTAAGCGCGGCTCTGGGATCACGCGTGTGTGGGGTGAAGGCCTGTGAGAGAAGAGGGTGCACGTATATGACTCTGAGGACCCAAGCGGTGCAACTGCTCAGAGCCGGGGATGCCTGAGGGCTCATTCCAGTAGAGGGAGAGGCCGCTCATCCCACCTCTTCAGGCCACGCGGCCTCCTCTGTCCACACCACTGAGGACGATTCCATCAAATGGCGATACCAACGGTTTGTTTGTTCTTTACCTCAGATAAGGAGGGGCCGGGAAGATGGGTGGGTGGATCCATCCGGGTACCTTGCCCAGGACCCCACCTGCCACAGACCTGGAAGGGTCTCCTGGATGCGAACACAGAGGTGGGCTTGGGGAGGGAGGGTCAACTACACAAGACGGGGACAGAGAAAGCAGGCTCCGAGTGCCCGTTCTGGGTTGGAAGGTGCCAGGATCCAGGGATGTATGACCTAGAGAGCAGCACACAGATGAGTCCAGAGCGGCCCTCTAGCCCTGGGCGCAGTTCCCCAGAAAAGCAGGCGCCAGGAGTCAGCGTCGTCTTAGGGGCCGCTGGTGGATAAGCGTCACGTCTGGGTGCAAGCGGCCAGTCCAAGCAGGCCTTTTCGTCTTTCTGGGCTGCAGTGGCCTCTCGTGAGATGGGAGAATTCTGCCCACTTCACAGGGTTTTATGACAGGTGCAGGTGGTAAGTCACCAGCAGTTAACAAATGTTATTCCCTATCCTTTTCTATCCACCAGGTAGAGCTTCAGGGGGAGCCTACAACAAAAACCACGCTGGCATGCCTGTGAGCGGCGTGGACAGGGAATCCGAGGGGTCTGGGTGACGCCTTGAGGCAGTGCAGATCAGGAAGCATGTGGGCCACATCGACACAGAAAGGCCTTGCAGAGCTACGTGTCCACATGGCTGTCACCTTGGCAGCTGGAAGCCCCAGCCCTCTGGTCCATTCTCAGCCCTGGACCCCAAGGCACCTCAGCCTGCAAGTGTGCCTTTTCCCATCTAGAGACCCCAGACTAGGAAGAGGCCCTCTACACCACGGAGCCCCCAGCCCACGGAGAAGAGGCCGGGAGTCTGTGCCCCTCAGAGGCCCAGGGTGCTCAGAGCACTTGGGACAGAGATAATCCACCGGGCTCGTGGCCCCCAAACACCATACTGGCAGAGCAGGCCTGTGTTCAACCACTTCACATGGTTTCAGTCTCCCCTGTAGACTCTGGTTTGAATAGAGACCCTGAACTGCAGGACCCTTTGAAAACTACTTCCCAGGATTCACGCCTACCCTGGGGCGAGCCAGAGGTAGCTTCCTCTAACTCTGAAGACACTAACATTTCTCAGACTCGTCTCAGAGGAGGAGAGGCAGGATCTGAGCAAGAGTAATTGTGACAGTGAAGAAGAGAACAGTCAGAGAAACACCTGAGCCATTTTAGAACTCAAGCTGCCTGCCGTTCCAGCAACAAACATTTTGTGTGAGCTCCACTATGTGGACAATGACACAAAACCAAATCCCTGCTCCTCTAGTGGAGGGTATAGGTAAGCAGACATCGTGACAACACAGTGGGACGAAAGGAACCAGAAAATAAGAGGAGCTGGAAGCTTCCGACAGTTTGGAACCATTGGGTGTAGGAATAGAGGAAGTGGACAGAGAGAGTCAGGAATGGAGCTTTGAGGCTGGATAAAAGGGAGGGACCCAACTGCACGGTGGCATTTCCACTCAAGAAGAGTCTCAACTACAGAGGGGGGTCACTTGAACTAGCTATTGAAGGACACGTGAGTGTGGACAGAGGCATCACGGCAGGCATGCAAAAGTGGGGGTGTCATGGTGTGATGGGGCCAGACGGGGAGGGTTTTGCTGGGGTTTCCACTGGTTTCTAAAGCGTAACAGTGACATAGCTGGCGGGACCTGGAGGGGCTCCCGACCGGAAATCAGCAGTGTAGATGTGGGGGGAGACGAGCAATGTGCTACCTGCCTGGAAAGTGGGCGCTCTGAGGGCAGCCTTGGGTTATCCACCTCCCACGCCCGGCCATGGCCACACAGGAGGCAGAAAGCGTGGGGTCCAGAGTAGTGGGACAGGAGGACAGGAAATTGCTTTTGACCAGTCAAAATTGCTTTTTGACCTTCTTCCAGTCAGGCCAACTTTTCTGTGTGCCACAGTTTGCCATCGTTTGGCTGCTGTAGGAAGAGCATTGACTACACAGACCATGAGTCTCGGCTCGCTCCAGGATGGGCTCCACCATTAACTCCTGGGGAACAGCATATACGGATGTGGCGAAGAGGCCTACGAGGTCAGAAACAGAGCCTGCATTTCAAGGCAGAGACACCGGACTGCAGAGTCAGTTTCCCCATGAACCCTTTCCTCCTCAAAATCAATGTACCTCAGAACTTAAGTGTAACTCTTCCGTGATTATTTATTAAGAGGACGTCCTCTGGTCTCGCACAATTTTCTCTCTTCGCTCTTTCCCACATCCCCACGTCTGTCCCCCGGGACATCACAACTCTCTGGCTGTGGCCATGGCGGTGGGTTGGGGTGACGTGAGGCCCCACACTGGGAAGAAATGGGGCGTGGGCACCTGCCCCACTCTCGGTCGGTCAACGCGCACCTGCTTCCCCTATTCACGCTGCAGAAACGAGCGGAACTGTTCTCAACATTTTAATTTTTAATACCTGGTGGTGAAAAAAAAAATCTCCGCTGTCACGCCATCTCCGAGAGCTGCAGGTACCCCGTCTTTGAGGGAACAGAGTTATCTTCCCCCTTTCAAAGTCCCCTGGCTTACATTAAGCATTTGATGTGGATTAGAGTTGCTTGTTTTTACTACGATTCTCTACAAACAGAAACCCCAAACAGCAAAGCGAAAGCGGGTGAAAGGCCAGGGAAGGAGCAGGTGACGGAGACACAGCAAAGTCGCCCAGAGGCGCAGGGCAGAGGGGACTGGACTCCACTGGTGCAGACAGAGGAAGACTTCGCTTCCGCCAAGAGGGAGGCGATGTGCACAAAGCGGCTTCTCTAATCCACCCAGACTTTCTCCCCCATCCTAGGGTTTCCCCTAGAAATGAAAAGGAGTCCAACACGCCGCAGTAAGCGGCTGGAGGTCTGTCAGTCTGCCCCTCCCACGTCCCCCTCCCTCCCATCCTTTGCCATCTCAGGAATAGGTCAAAAGCAATTTCCTGTCCTCCTGGTTGAAGTGACTTTCCTGAGGCTTTAACGACACACACTTCTCGCCCGTCAACACCGACGCAGACTCACTGCAGTTTAGGCCAGCGACCCTTTAGTGATTACTGATGATGAGTCCTGAGTAAATCCGGGGATCCAGCCCCTCGGAAAGCCAGCGGCTGGTTCAAGCCCAAGTCAGAAGATGGAGACATAAATGTTTGCCGAGCTCATCTCCCCCTCTGTGAAACGGAGATGGTAACATTGAAGGTGCCGGTGCCCCAGGGACATCAGGAGACAAGCGAAATAAGGCCTGTGAAGCGTGGCCAAGAAGGAACAACACGTCTCCTGCAGAAGGCCAGGGATGGCCAGCTAGTGCCCGGTACTAACCTAGACATCTGAAACATACACAGGCAGGCCACCCAGATGGTCCATTTATAACGCGGTTAAATTCAGAAGCAACTTCTCTGGTTTCTTACAGTTGGAAGAAAACAGTTCTTTTTTTCTTTTCTGGACTTTCACCCCGCCCCCCCTTGAGTGGGAAGAACCATCAAGTAGAATTCAATTAAGATGATCTGAAAATAAACCCCTACATCCTCATTCTCCCTTTCCGAAGGGTCAGATGCTGGGTCTGAGTTAGGCCTGATGGAAAGAGAGGTCCCTATAATAACTACCAGCGGATCATCTGGCCCCCAAATAGTGCTGGAGACAATCTGCGGAAATTTAAACGTGATGTCAACACCCCCTCTAACACTACACCAGCGAAAGGTGACGCGAATAGCTGAATATTCAACCTGTGCACGATCACTAGGTCAGCACTCTTGTAACCTCAAGCACAGAACTGTACAATTCAATTTAAAATGAGGAACGGTGGGGCGCCTGGGTGGCGCAGTCGGTTAAGCGTCCGACTTCAGCCAGGTCACGATCTCGTGGTCCGTGAGTTCGAGCCCCGCGTCAGGCTCTGGGCTGATGGCTCAGAGCCTGGAGCCTGTTTCCGATTCTGTGTCTCCCTCTCTCTCTGCCCCTCCCCCGTTCATGCTCTGTCTCTCTCTGTCCCAAAAAAAATAAATAAACGTTGAAAAAAAAAAAATGAGGAACGGTAGGGGCGCCTGGGGGGCTCGGTCAATTAAGCGTCTGACTCTTGATTTCCGCTCAGGTCCTGATCTCGCAGTTAGTGAGTTCGAGCCCCGCATCGGGCTCTGAGTTGGCAGTATGGACCCTCCCTCTCCCTCTCGCTCTGCCCCTCCTCCACTCCTGCTCGCACTCTCTCTCTCTCTCTCTCTCTCTCTCTCTCTCAAAATAAATAAATAAACTTAAAAAAAAAAAAAAAACTAAAAAATGAGGTAACGTGAAGCTTTTCCCTTCTGGAAAGGCGAGCACGCGCCGTGATCAGGTCTTCTGAATTGCATCATCACTAGCTTCTAAAATTCTGTTTGATCACTTTTGGATCACGAGCACCTGTGACGGCCATCTACCCGGGTGCCCGACTGACTTGAAGGAGGATTCCTTCGGCAACCGAGTGACAGACTCGGTCGCTGGCAAGGGTGGGGTCAGAGATTTGCCGGGTGCCGCTAAAACCGAAAGCGGAGGCCTCCTCCCGAAATTCCTTCCAATAGTGGTTTTCTCCGGAAGGACCAACCAGAGTACAGAATATGCACTGGCACTGGGCGATGGTGGTCATCTGCTCCACCGGGTACTCCCCGAGACACAGCTTGCACGACACCAGCGGATCGAGGGCCAGGTCCCACGTGGGCCGGTACCGCGCTGTGGTCATGGCAGAACAGTCTGAAACGAGAGAAGCACAGGGCGTCAGACCCCCGCGTGGCCTCCAGCAGAACCGAGGCAGGAGTCACCTCTCTCGGCTCCACATGGGGCCCCAGGGAGTGGCCAAGCGGCGGTCGATGGGCCCAGGGATTTAGCTCATTTGGGTCCTCGGAGCTTTAACCAGGGGTCCCTGGGTCCCTTGGGTCTGTGGGTGACCCCTCCCCCGCGCAGAGGGTAATGATCGCGTCTACCCTCCAAATGGCAAACGACCCACCCCCTGCCGCCTTCTCTCCATCCTTCCGATGGGCACTGAGTAAGACACGCCCCCACCCCCACCAACCGAGCACCTCGTCTAGGAGGGCAAATCCTCATCAAGCGTGGAGAAGAAGCTTCCATTAAAATAGTCTGATCAGACGGGACTGTTCTAGGGTTTCTGTTGCAGGAACATCTCAGGGAAGGTGGCGGAGGGGCGCCTGGGTGGCTCAGTGGGTTGGGTGTCCGACCTCGGCTCAGGTCAAGATTTCGTGTTCACGAGTTCAAGCCCCGCATCGGGCTGTGTGCTGACAGCTCAGCGCCTAGAGCCTGCTTCGGATTCTGTGTCTCCCTCTCTCTGCCCCTTCCTTCCTCTCTCTCTCTCTCTCTCTCAAAAATAAACATTACAAAAATAAATAATAAATTAAAGAAAGAAAGCGGTGGGTGTGGCCCCTCCCCCTCAGTCTTCAGTGCCCTCCAAATGGAATCCACCTTTCCACACCACAACACCCAGGTGTTACCCGGCCCCCCCCCAGAAATAGCCCCAACACCACTGCCTCCTTAAGCACTGGCAGATTTTCTCAAACGTAAGCTTCAGGGAGGCAAGGGCCTTTGGCAGACTTGTTCATTTACACGGGTCAAGTGCATCCAACGGTGCCTGGTGTGAACCCCAGGCACCCCAGGAACTTCCCCATCCTCCGGGGACGTTCTCTGGTCACTTCCCAACCTGCCCACAGTCTGCTTCCTGATAGCATGTGTTTTCTCTTTGTATTTATCACACTGATTCCCACTGCTTGCTGCTTGCTGCTTGGGGAAGACAGGGAAGGTGCGTGCCTCCAGCCTCTGGCTCATCGCCTGACCCACAGCGACCTCTCAACAACTGCCTGTTGAGTGAATGAACACATCCTTGTATCTCGGGCTACGTCTTCTCAGTCTGAACCCCTGGCACCCGATCTAAGCCCGGCAGTCAGTGTGCACCCGTAGTAGGTAAGCGTGCCCATGCTCCCCAAACTCAGAACCGAGTACGATTCAGTTGAAATTTCAGGCGCAGTCCCCAGCCATCTGAACTCTGAGAGAGAGCTCCTACTATCCAGCTTTCAGGATCCAAACTGATTTAGACAACCTGGCATCCTTCTCTGCCCAACCTCACCTTTGACCTGAGGGACTAAATGACATAGACAGCAAGAGACACCTGCGTTCCCTGCTAGTTTGTGAGGCCGCGAAGGGAGGATCTGTCTTGTCCTGCCTCATACTTACACCAGAGGGATGGATATAGAATGACAAAGACCTAACCCACGAAAGAACAACAAAAATAAATCAGAACACCAACCAATGACCGGAACATACACAAAATGATTCTAGCATCTTGGAAAGATTCAAAGATGCAGGAGACACAATTCCCCACCTTGGGGCATCTTCAGATTCAGTTCACGAACCCGCTTGGCCAAAGAGCAAGCTAACTGATACTATAAGGCAGTATACGGTTTATGTGCGAAATCGGTGCTCAAGGCACTTGGTAAAGATGAGAGTAAGTCTGGGTAGAAGACTCCTCAGCAAACTGGAAGAGCTTCATGAGGAAGACGAAGCTTGAGTGTGGAAGGGAGGCTACATTTCACATCGGGAACAGGGAGTGGCTATCAAAGCAGGAGGGAACAGGTTTCACCAGGCGGACCGAGCGTGGCAGGACCACAGCAGAAGCCACAGGAAACTCTGTGCTCTGAGGGCAAACTGAGCGTCCAGAACAATTACGGTGCGGTTGCCTGACCGTCGTCAGCCACGGTGTGCTTCCGTGGGTGAGGGGGTGGAGAAGCGCCATCTCCCGGGGTCGCTGTGAGGTCGAGAGAGGTCATGTGCAGGACCTGGCACATGTAGGAAATGCTCAGTAAAGACCCCCGCTCCTCTTCCCCTGCAAGGTCTCATTTAGCCATCCTTAGCAGACTCTGAGGATGCCAGTTAGCTCTCCAATGAGGCGTTAGATACTGTCATTCTTTGTGCCAGCTCCTCCCAGGGGCGAGGAGTTGTCACGATTGCTTTCTACAATCTACTCATATTCCCTTCTCAAGTTTCACCAGTCATCGCTGTGGATCCTACACTGGGTGTCCAGGGCGGGGGAGAAGGTAACTGCAGAATCTTGAACTCAGACAAGATTAGACACAAAGAACAAGGGAACATAAGTGATGAAAAATAATGGAGAAGCAGGGGGAGACCCCGACCTTTAAGAGCCCAAGCAAAGGAGGGCAGTTACTGGAAGCCGACAGGAATCTGCACAGAGACAAAGAGAAGAGATCAGCAGTCAGGGCAGGAAAGGGACGGCACCCAGGACCCCTCCCCGGAAAGCTAATCACTGGGAGCAACTTAGTCTAACGTAAGTGTATTTTCTGTTGTTTGAAAAGAACTCTTTGACACAAACGCAAGGAACTTTTGGATTGGTCGGAGTCTCATAATTTGACCTACAAGCCAACGGGCCAACACTTAGGTGGCTTGGGGTCAGTGAGCTATCTCGGGGCACACATAACCCCCCCACACCCCGTGGGATATGTGTGACATTCTTCAGGCACTTCTGGGTGCCCAAGAGCAAAGGAAAGGACAGAAAACAAACGGTTAAACTGATAAGAGTTCACATCAGTTCACAAACATCTTAGTACAACTACAAAAAAAGGGCAATCTTACCAATAGCCTAAAGTCCAGAAACTCCCCCCTGTCTTAATGCTAATGCTTTGCTAGAGGCAAAAACCACCTTAGCCTGACCATAGCTAGGCCTCTGCTACCCCGGGAGTCTACTTTAGCATATGGAAATCCCTTAAGAAATGTCTTCCTGACTATACCTCCCCCGACTCCATAGTGTATAACCCGTCACGCCTCACAACCCCACTGCCGCTCTTCCTGCCCACGGGTCCTGTTCCTGTGCTTTACTAAAATCACCTTTTTTGCACCAAACACATCTTCAAGAATTCTTTCTTGGCTGTCAGCTCCGAACCCGCCCCCCCCCCCCACAAAAACCTCCTCATCATTATTATTTTAAATGTCCACAAGCATTTTCTGAATCCTGGGCTCGTGAACCAAGATGTTTTTTCTTTCTCTCTATCCCTCCACATCTTCTTTTGTTTTATTCCTCAATGATTTTTTTTTTTTCAAGTAACATTGCTTAAAGCTCACTGTACAGAGTGACGATTCCATTTTGACTATGGAGGTCCGCTAGCCCTAAAAGGGATCACAAACCTGTACCAGAGGCGTCGCAGCTGTGGGCGGCGGCTGCTGACTGGTGCGTCCCTCCCGGACAGCTGGGGGTAGGTGGCTGGGAGCTCTGTTGCAAAGGCCCAGTCTCGGATTCTGGAGGGCTCTGTAGCAGCGGTCTGAGGGTAAAGAGGTCCCACGTTGGAAGGGAGAAGGGTTCTGCCGCTTGGGTCACTGACTTTGGACAGACTAGGAAACTGTAGTTGTTCTCACTCCATAAAATTACACACCGTACCCTCCCGCATCCACTTGCTGGGAAGGGTGAGAAGAAATAGATTTAGGACTCCTGGGACACTTTACCTGTCCGGGAAGTGGGAGTCACTGTCTTGTGTCAGGTTTAAAGCCCTGGGCATTAACCCATATGGACTAAAGGGACAGACAAGGCGCAAGCATAGAAACTGTATGATCAACTTAGTCTTTCAGGAAGTGCCAGGGACGGCGGTAACCTTCAGAAGCAGCACACGAAAGCCAAAGGCCCCTGCTTTACTGTCCGCTGTTCAGTGTGGCCCCCGATCGGACGGCACCCCAGAATGCGCCACACGACGGCTGACATCTAACCCTTCAACACAGAGTCCTTGCAGCCCCCACCCCGAGTCCCGGGCAGACCAGGGGTCACGTGAACGCTCGCCTGCCCCACCCACTGTGTACCACCTTCACCCTGGACCACTGGTCACCTCCTGGCCTGGTCGTTCCCAGACTCTCCCCGCTCTTCCTGGCTTCTGGGCTTGGCTCTGTTTCCTGTTTACGGCCTCTCCGAAGATGTGATCCTTAGCACAAACTGCAGGCTTGACCTCTCACTTCCTTTCCTCCTAGACCGTGATTTCCACTTGACTTCTGGACACCGTGGCTTCCCACTGCCCTGCACGCCCGGCAGCCCGGCCCCTCATTTCCCTCCCTGGGCGCTACTCTTAAAGCGGGTCAGATGCCAATTTCCTGGTCCCTTGTCAGTCGGTATTCTTTCTCCTCTAGATTGGATACTCTCTGAGACGCCGCAAATCAGGATTCAAACGGGGGACAACGGGACATAACAAAAGATATTTTTGAAGCCCGTCATGGACCTTCCCGACACACAGGATGGGCTGAATGTGATTTTACAAACACTGAACAGCTGCAAACTTGAAATAGGAATTTGCTAAGAAAATCACAATGCACAATAAAAGAAAAGAAAAACAATCTTTGTTTTCCTAATGTGAAGGTCAAGTCCTATGAAGCCAACTATTTTAAGCACATCTGGTCAATGACAAGCGTTGCTCAATGTAAGTAATTCAGAATGTTTATCAGGCAAGTTACTTGTTAAGCGCTGCGGGGGTCGCACAGAGCAGGCACTGTGGCGCAGGAGGTGTGGACACGGGAGCAGAAAGGGCCGAAAAGGAAGGCAGTCGCATGTGAACACGAGCTCTGGTTGCCGTCCAGAGACGTCCCCCCGCTGGGCTGGGGGCTGCGCACTTGTGCGGGTCCCTACGCTCCCCGCCTTCACCCCTTCCAGGAGAGCAAAGGAAGGAGGGGTAACTGACTGTCAGACGGTCACTGCCCACCCTTCCCTCTCCCGAAGACCACGCACAAGCCCCCACTGGCCCAAGCGCTGTCTCCCCCCGCATCCTGCCTCCCCCCTGCATTCCCCCTTCTTCACCAGGGGTCTGGACCCTCCCAGCCCTTCATGCCCACCATCAGCCCCTGGCGTTGTGAGGTCCCCCCCAGTCCTCTGAACCCATCAGCTGCTGACCTGTCTGAGTCTCTGCTGCACGTGGTCATCGGCCCTGAACACGCGCTCCCCACAACACCAGCATCGGCACCGCCGGAGGACTTGCTGGTAACCCAGACCTTCAAAATCAGAAACTCTGGGGGAGGGCGGGGAGGAGGGACAGACAGAGCAATGTGCGTCTCCACGGGCCTTTCCGGGGATTCTCCTCTACAGGGAGGGTTGACAGCCACTGGTCTACGCCATTCTGCCTCCGGCGCCCCCCACCCAGGTCGCGGGCTCCAAAACCCACGTGGGCTTAAGCCCGACAGACACATCGTCCCTCCAAACATCGCAGCCGAGCACTGTGTCTGCCAGGCACTGGCGAGACTCGGTATGTTGATCTTCATTTATTCTTTTTAGGACATTCTCTGGGGGAGTGTGGCTTTCCAAGTCTGCCATATGTATTAGCTTCTCTCTCCAACTTGCTAATATATTATCCGAGGCTAAGTGTCATTCTCTCTCCTTAACAGTGCTAGTCACAGATACCCGCTCATATTCTATATACGCATATGTATGTACATGTAGACACGTATGTACGTATAGACACATCTTGGTTGCTTCACGTGCATCAGGCATCACGGTCATCACTTCCATGCATCATTTCATTTCTCCACACGGTGCCTTTGGGACTTTAACAGTCTGGGGTTATTCTAATTTTACAAACGAGGAAACCAAGGCACAGAGATAGCGTGACCTGGTCAAGCACACACACCCACTGACTCGCAGTCTGCAAGGTGCTGACGCACAGGCATGTGACCGCCCTGCTAGACCTCCTTTGTGTCTCCTTCTGGATCACGGGAGAATGGGGCCTCGGTGAATGAAATATGCCAGTTTATTTAAGTGGGCACATCCAGACAATAAACTATTATTCGGGGCTAAAAAAAACGGGAGCTATGAAGCCACGAAAAGATGTGGGGGAACCGTAAGTGCATGTTCCTAAGAAGCAGATCCGAAAAGGCTACATACTGTGTGCCTCGAACTACGTGACATTCTGGAAAACGTAAAATTATGGAGACTGTAAAAGAGATCAGTGATTGCCCACGAGGGGAGTGGAGAAGGGGTAAACAGAGTGAACAGGCAAAGCCATAGAACATTTTTTAGGACAGTGAAGCTATTCAGAATGGTATTGCAATGGGGAATGTGTGTCATTCTACATTTGTCAAAACTCACAGGATGCATAAACAGCAAGAGGGAGCCCTAAGATGGATGCTCTGAACTGTGTTCCTGCTCCCCAAATCCCTAAGGGGTAGCCCTAACCTTTAATGTGACCGTTTGCCTTTAGGAGGTAATGAAGGTCACATGAGGTCATAAAGACTGGGGCTTTCTGGGTGGCTCAGTCGGTTCAGCGTCCGACTCTTGGTTTCGGCTCAGGTTGTGATCTCACGATTCCTGAGATCAAGCCCCATGTGGGGCTCTGTGCTGACAGTGTGGAGCCTCCTTGGGATTCTCTCTCTCTCTCTCTCTCTCTCTCTCTCTCTTTCTCTCTCTCTCTCTTCCCTTCCCCTGCTCATGCTCTCTCTCTCTCTCTCTCTCTCTCTCTCTCTCAAAATAAATAAACTTAAGAAAAAAAAAGAGCAGGCTTTGATCCAGTAGGACCGTGGCCTTCTAAGACAGGACAATGTGGGTACCTCCCTCTCCCTCCCCCACCGTCTCTCATCCACTATGAGGACCCAGTGAGAAGGCAGCCGTCTTAAGCCGGAAAGAGGACTCTCACCAGAACCTGAGCATGCTGGCACCTGATCTCAGACTTCCCACCTCCAGAACCATGAGAAATAAAGTCCTGTTGTTTAAGCCACCCGGTCTGTGGTGTTTTGTTCTGGCAGCCTGAGCTGACACAGTAAACCATGAACTTTGGGTGATTATGATGTGTCACTGCAGGTTCATCCATGTAACTGGTGCCCCTCCGGTGCATGATGTCAATAGTGAAGGAGGCTGTGCCTGTGTGGGGACGGGGCGGATATGGGAACTCTGTACTTGGCCCTCAATTTTGCTATGAACCTAAACCTCTAAGAAACAAAAGGGTTTTTTTTGTTTGTGTTTTAAGGCTACATACTGTATGGTTCTAATCATAGAACATTCTGGAATTGGCAGACTGTAGAATCAGTGGACAGATGAGCAGTTACCAGGAGATGGGGAGGGAGGAGGGAGAAGAGGGCTGAGCGGGTGAGGCGCAGGGGGTGTGTGAGGGCATGGAAAGTACTTTTGTAGAATACCGTAAGGACAGATGCGTGCCGCTACGCATTTATCAAAACCCATGAAACAAAACTTCACAGCACAGGGAGTGAACCTGGATGCACGCACGTTTTTAAAACAATACTCTAGGAAGAAGGGCATCCTGGCACGGAATGCAGGCTGGGAAGAGAAACTCGAACTCTACTACAAGGGTACCAAATGACCTCACCGCAGGGGTGGGGAAAAGCTCTGAACTGAGTAAGTCTGGAAATGAGTGGAACCTGTAAGACTACAGGCAAACGGAACTGTCCATAAGCCCCGGACCCTAGCAGACAAAGCTGTCTCCGCTCGAGTGTGGGTTAACAATTCTGAAACTACTATGCATCCGTGTACTAGAACAACCAAGCAAGCGGACTGTGGAAGGTGGGAGTCAGGCTTCTCGCTGTCAGAGTGGAAGGTCCCAGACAAACGAGGGGAGGTGGCTGGAATGATCCACGAGGTCCTGGCTTAGAGCTGGAGACATCAGCACAAACTCAACGATTAGCTCAATACAGGTGCAGCCCACCACACTCGGCGCGGCTTACAGACACACGCGTCTTCGAGGGACAACACACACACGGCCGTTCCCCTGCTCTGCCGGCTGGCGCACACAGGCGAGGGTGCCCCGGCTTGCCACAAAGCACACCAGGTGCCCGGAGCCTGCTTTCTGAGGCCACGCTGCAACAAAGGAACGAGGGCTCAAGGGCGGCTTGAAGGGCTTGCACAGGAAACGTTCCGGATGATCCTGGAACACTTGGTAGTGCCACAAAGCAAGGAAGTACTCGAAATAAACAGCCACACTGCTGGGGATGTGTCACGGCAACACAATGGGCTCCCGATGGCTGAAGCTGGGACAGTCTGAGCGACAAAGTCATAGGGACCATAATCAAAAATATAAAATAAGTGTCCATAAGCTCACACCGATATACATAAATGATGGAATCAGTAAGTAAATGAAATGTGTCCATAGCTCATAATGATATACGTAAATGATGGAACTGATAAATAAATGGCGGAGAAAAGGCATATTCCATAGCTGCTCCCCGCCCCCAGGAGTTGGGGCACAACTCCCGACTCTACGTGTGGCCGCACGGGGCAACATCATGCAAAGGGACAGGGTGGATGCGGGGAAAGAGTAACTGCACACGGAGAAACCTGGCACACGCCTCGGCCAGGTGATCAAGGCAAGCATCAGCCGCGGGGAGTCACGACGATCGCACGGACCCTTGACGTGACAGGACAGAAACAGCGCTTGTGCCTCTGTGGTTTTCTCCCCACAACCCACAACCCCAGCCTAATCGCCACGAGGAAAACATCAGACAAACCCCAGTCGAGAGGCATCTACAAAATACCGACGGGTCTTCCCCCCCTGAACTGTCAAGGTCATCGAAACCAAGGTGAGTACCGGTTCATGAGCCATGGCAAGTGCAGCACACTCCTACCAGATGTCAATAATAAGGGAAGCTGGGTGTGGGCGCAGGCGAGCTCCTGGTACTTCCTGTATCTGGGTTGCTTTTCTAAACCGAAATCCAAATCTGCTAACCTAAATCTAATCTAAATCTGTACATCTAAATCTAAACCGTGCTAAAATAAAATGCTTATGAACAAAACAACTTTGCCTTTCCACTTAAACCCAAATAAGACACAGGAATGCAGATTCTACTGGAAAGAAAACACTCCAAGCCATTGTTTTCCCAAATAGACTTATCAAGCGTGACACTAAAAGTCTGAGGAATACTGTCCTCAGTCTAGTCGGACAGGCTTGTTTATTTTTAACGACTAAACTCTGTGTGGTTTCTAACATGCTGACGAACCCAGTGACGCTCCAAGAAGGACGTCGAGTAGGACCGGACAGGACCACACACGCTCACTCACATGCAACCACACGCCATGCAGGTTCTGTAAGGGTGGAATAAACTTCCCCCGTAACAGGCTTCCCTGCCTTCAGAGTCTGCAGGGGCCTGAGGGGAGCAGATACGATCAACAACGGAGAAGGGACGGACCAGAGAGAGGGCCCTGGCCTGTCCGAGCTGTCGTCACGCAGAGGACCAGTTCTTAACAGATCCGCTGGAGAAACAGCCATAGCCACGCGGAGGGCTTCGTTCCCCACGAGGACACACACCTGCACAGGTGAGGGAGAAGAAGAGGCCCATCATTTGCAGCTTCCTAACCGCACAGTACCCCAAGGTCGACGGGACTCTGAAGAAGGCCCACGTAACGGGAGCCGTTTCCTCCTACGGAGCAGGCCCCGCCCCGCCCCCATCACGTCACCCAGAGTCTGTGCACCTGCCCTGCCAGAAGAAAACGCCACTACTGATGCAGAGACCGCTGGCGGAAAACCTCCTGTAGCAAGGCCTCCAGGAAACCCACGCAGATGTGACAAAAATCCTGCTGAAAATGCCCCCAGAGGAATTTCCGGTGGCGGCCAGGACTACATATGACCTTGAGGTATGACCTTGAGACTCTTCCTCCCCAGGCTGAGTGGCTCTGCGGACCTGCTCCCTGAAGCTGCCTCCCTGGTGGGCCGTGGGGCTTGGGAAACGATCGGCATTCATGGCAGAGAACTCACGGTCTCATTTCTAAGGCGGATAAAATACTCCTTATTTTATGCAATCAATATGCAAAAAAACGCAAGCTGCAAATGCTTTGGTGGCCTCCACCTCACAGCTGACTTCCCACAGACGGCCCCAGACAAGCCTGCCTCTCTGACCTCCGTCCAGGAATGAAGTGCACAGGAGACACAAAGGACTTATTGTTTCCACTTCAATTTGCCCGCAAAAACATTACACTTTGGCTACCACAAGTGACACTTTAGAAGTCATACATAAAACAATCAGTACATACCAAGGCCGAAGGGGGTCTTTGGATTGTTTGTCCTCTTAGAGATGATTTCCTTACTCCATGCCATTTAGGGATTTGCTAAGAGGCCACACACCGGCCCCAACACCACCTCCTGCTACCTGATAATGAACTACCCTTAATGTATTCTGGCCGACCTGCCAGTGACATAGTCACGATCTCCTACTTTGTTTCAGATGAGGGCACGGGAAAACGAGCAGCCGGATATACTGACGTCTACGACAAAGGCTGAGCAGCCGTGGGCCGTCCCGGCTCCCTGCCCCGAACCACAGGACACGGGTGGGCTGCGGGAGGCTGGTTCCCACCGTGGCGGGGAGCTCAGTCCTGGCCGGCGGCAGGACGGTTTGGGGGGCACAGCTCCGGCCAGCTCGCGAGATTGGCAGGCCAGGCACCAAGTGGGATCCCTGCTGCCAGGACAGCCTGGGGAATTCCCGGGCGTGGGGTCTTGTCGATCCTGTGAGTTCGGGGCACGTGATGGAGGGAGGAGCACGTGGTGGGGGTAGAAACAGTCCTCTGGGAAGAGTCAGAAAACCGGGGACGTCATCGTCTCTGCTCTGCTGCTCACCGACCACGCAAACCCTCATGGGGCATCGCCATCCTCCGTGGACCGACGGCCTCGCCTCCGCCGTGGCTGGGAGGGCCGGCCTCCAGGATCCCCCCTGCTCCTCTGACCCACCTGAGCAGGTGCAACTCTGCTCCTGTGACAGGCCTCCTGCTCCGGCTGCTGCCATGGCAACAGAATGTCTTCCCGGAGGTGAGAAATGGGTCCCAACGTGAGAGCAGTGGAGGACAAACACGCCTCCCTGAGAAAACCCTGCTACCACAGCCCCCAATTCAGAGCACACGATGTGCCCACGCCCAGGGGCCCCGTTCTGTCCATTAGAGCATGCACGGCGGGTCCTGTTTTGCGAAGCAGTTCTACCTCCCCAGGTCCTGTCCCTCCTGGTCCTGATTTACACTCCCTAATCCATTCACACAATAACTTAGCCACCGTCTACAGGTTCCCACAACGTTTTAAGCACTGTTCTAGACTCGGGATTACGAGCAACAGAGGCGCCACGCACAGAGCACCCACTGATAACCCAAACCCTCTTTCTCTGGCTAATGCACCTGCCTTGGAAGAGCCCATCCAGAAAGAAAAAAGATCAAGTACAAGGTATAAAATGACAAGGGATCTGTTCAGAGAAACTTTAGGGAAATCGAGGGGAATCACCTTCTTACCGATATTAGGCTGTGGTTTTCACTTATTTGATCTACTTCAACGAGAAAATTAAGTAAAGTCTGTGGCTTCCAATTACGTGGAGAGCATTTCTTTGTTTTTTCTTTTTTTTAATTTTTTTTCTTATTTTTGAGAGAGAGAGACAGAGTGCGAATTGGGGAGAGGCAGAGATAGAGGGAGACGCAGAATCTGAAGCAGGCTCCAGGTTCTGAGCTGTCAGCACAGAACCCAATGCGGGGCTTGAACCTACAAACCGTTGAGATCATGACCTGAGCCCAAGTCAGACGCTTAGCCGACGGAGCCACCCGGGCACCCCGGAGCACATTTCTCACTGCACGGATATTCAAGAATATTTCAAGACATTTCAAAAATATTTCAAAAGTTCAAGAATATTTGGATTTTGTCTTTGCTTTCTGTCCAGAAGCTGGACGGGGAAGGTAAGAGGGCAGAGGGTCCCTGAAAACACAGCAGAAAGCAGGTGGGAGCACTCTGGGAGGCTGAGGGGCTGTGGGAGAGGGAGGCAGGAGCTGCGGGTGGTTCCAGAGACACACAGAAAACTGGCAGGAAGACACCGGGGCCCAGTGATGGGTCTCAGATCACCAGGAGGCATCGGTGGCCCCCGTCCCAGGTCCTGGTAGGCACACACGCATCCCAGGACCAAGGCACATGCCAGAGGAATCACGCAGGCCCTGCACAACGGGGAAAGGTATACACGCTTAACAAATGGAGTCATTCCCGCCCAGCTCAGCAAACTGAGATCTGATTCCAGTTTCAGCCTCTCCCAGGAACACGGCCTTTTAAAAGTCCTTCCGAAATGCCCCGATCAGGATCAGCCCCGGGGAGGCCATCCGCGGGATCCAAACCCTGCTGTTCGTTCCCCCTGAAAAGAACCCGACCTGGCCTGAAACAAGCCTTCCTTTTCTTCCCCCGGTAGCTCCTTGACCCGCCGTCCTTCCCACGAACACCAGCCCCTGTGCGGCTGCTGGGACATCCGCTGGCTGCATGCCGTGCTGCCCGGTTCAGGGATCGCTCTTCACATTTACTTGGTTGGGTTTTGTTTTTCTAACGCTACGCACACACTCGTCATTTTCAAATGCGGATCGACGTCGCTGGGGTGGAGAAAACGTGAGCCGCAAGGGTCCTTCAGCTCATACCTGCTGCAACTGAGGGCAGAGATATGCACCAGGTCACCAACCGGAGGGGTCCCCGCAGCACCCGGCCCGAACGCTGTTCCAGTCACCGGAAATGATACCGCTGAGCAGATGCACAGACCAGGCGGCCTGCCCTCCAGGAGCTTACAGTCCACGGGGAAACGGAGAATGCGTCCGTAAGGTCGGCGGGTACAACGCACTGCATGTTAGTTAGTACCGTGAGTCCTGTGGGGGGGGCATTAACCAGGGAGGGGGAGGGGGTGCAGAGACCCTGTGCAGGGGTGCAGGGTGCTCCTTACGCCGGCGGGTGAAGGGGAGCCTACCGGGGAGTGACTGCAACAATCCAGGTCAGAGGTCGGGGCCTGTCCTGCAGGGAGGGCACAATGACAAACAGGACTGATGACAAGCGGTCACATTCTGGACAGACTCTGCAAGAAAAGCCGCTGGAAGGCTCACAGTCGGGTGTGGGTGTGAGAGGGGGCGGCGGGCAGCCCCAGGCCTCTGACCTAGCAGACAGGACAGGGCAAGGAGCTGCCACAGGAAGCCGGGGAGGGCAGGTGTGGCGCCTTCCGGAGCCACGGGCTGCGGGAAAATCAGCGAGACCCCTGAGCCCACCCGCTCCTCTCCCAGGAGGCAGGCACAGCGCTCTGTTAGCAGCAGAGAAGGCAGGCGCGGGCCTTCCTGCAGCAGGCTCCGTGTGCGGCCAAGGTCCAGACCTTTTCCTCAGATGGCCTTCAAACTCGGAATACTTTTTTTTTACATTTTTAAAGATTATAAAACGACCGAGTCACAAGCACACAAAGACACGTAAGCCAGCAAAACTCACATACTCACTATCTGGCCCTTTCCAGAAAAGTCTGCCGACCCTGCTTGTAGAGGCTGGCATCTCGGCTTCCGCGCAGGGGGCCAAGCAAGGATTCCTGAACAAGACTGTGGCAAGTCCTGCTGGAAACCCCCCACTGAGAGCAGGTCCCCGGTCAAGACCACGGGAGGACTGGAGGGGCCTGAGTCTCAAAAATGCCACTTAACACGTGCACCTGCCCCACACGTGACATGGTGGGTGCTCGTGACAGAGGCAAGCAGCCTCTCAAGGACATGTTGCCATTTCCGCACCTGGGCGCTCCCGCCACTGAGACCCACAGGCTCCCAGGATGTGTTCTAGAAGGAGGACCCAGGCCAGAGGGTGCAGCCCACACAGCCTTAGGTCTGAGGACACTCCTCAGAGGGAATGCAAACAGGAGCCTTCCACGCGCTTCTGCTCTCGGGGGCCAGGAGCCCGCACGGAGGGCCCCGCGGACAAACTCTGCAGCCCCCTGGGAGTCCACACACGTTCAGTCTCCTCGTCTCGCGATCTGGAAGCCGCAGCAGGTGACGCCTGCCGAACACAAGCGGCCGCCCCTGACCTGGGGCACGCCACACACGTGACAGAACGTTCCTGTGCCGTCTCCAAAAGGGACTCCGCCTCGGGTATCATCGGAGCTCACTTCTAACTGCTCGTAAACTGCAATCCGCTGTACACTGAGTTGCGCAGCACCCACGACGTTCTGGGACACGGGGCCGCAACCATCTTCTCGGTGTAAAACGGTCTGAGAATCGTGAAAGGGCCCCATTTTTTAAGTTTATTTATTTTGAGAGAGAGAGAGAGAGACTGCCAGCAGGGCAGGGGAGGCAGAGAGAGAGAGAGAGAGAGAGAGAGAGAGAGAGACAGATCCTAAGCAGGCTCTACACTGTCGCCTGGAGCCCGACGAGGGGCTCAAACCCATAAACCCTGAGATCATGACCTGAGCCAAAATCAAGAGTCTGAAACTCAACCAACTGAGCCACGTAGAAGCCCTACCTATAAAGGGCCCCACTTTGCTTTTAGACTACAAGGGAGACAAGCCTGAGAATCACATGTCACTCCAGCCGGACCATCACTGGGACAATATCGTCACTAAACTTTGTTTTCCAAAGCACAGTAGTCTACAGCCCATTTACATCCCCCACTAGCTTTCAGTCCTCTGATCACCCACGTAAAAACACGGGTACCCCCTAACCCCAAGTACCCCCTAACCGCTGCACCTCCAACCACCTGCACCCCTAACCACTTGCACCCACAACTGTCCACACCTGTAACCCCAAGCACCCCCAACTGCCTGCACCCCTAACTGCCCACACCCTCACCGCTCGAACCCCTAACCACCCACACCCCTAACCGCCTACACCCCTAACCGCCGGCCTTTCTAACCCCAAGTACCCCCTAACTGCCCGCACCCCTAACCATCCGCACCCCCTAACCGCTGGCACCCGTCACTCCCTGTCACCTTCCCCTCTCACCCACCCCAGCCATTCTCTGACACACACTATGTGTACCTCTTGGTCTGTTTGCCTTCTTCCCCCTGAAGAGAGTAAGCTCCACGACGAGGGTATTCCATTTGCCAGTTGAAAATCCTACTCAAAGAGAAATCCTGCCATGCGTTATCCTGTTCTCTCCTATACTGCCTCGCTACCTGGGTAGAAAAAAGTACTCACATCGATGGGACGATGCCTGTTTCACTGCGGTGGAGAGAATTCCTTTCCCCAGCCGCCGAGCAGCCAAGCAAACAAACTGCCCCCTGCACTGATAAAATAGGGGAGGTTCAAGACACCGATTTCCCCATCGAATCACACTGAATGGCGTCTCGCGATGCTCTTAGGATTAGCTGCCCTGTGCTTTAGCGTCAGTGTCCCCACTTCTACTCTGCAATTCATCAATCCGCCCTACCGAGGCAGGAAGTCCGCTTAATTATCCTGCCTTCACCCATGAAGAAGTGAGGCTGAAGAAGATGAACGATTGGCCCGAAGTCCAGGGTGACGAGTAGTAATTCCAGGATTCTAACCCGAGGCTTGCGAAGCCCACGTTCCCTTCTGGCACCAGACTCCCCGGCCGCAGCAGGTTCCCAATGCTTGCACCACCCCCCACCAGACCCCCATCTGCCCCATCAGCACACAAAGGGGTGACGTGACCGCCCATCCCGTGTCCCACCTGCTAGGAAACAGAAGAGGCTCCCCTCTGAGGAAATACACCTCTGACGTTTTTAGCTTCTTGCACCTGAGAAGAGTATTTGTCATCACAGAGACCCCTCCGGTTGTTAAATGAGGCATCTGGCTTGATGATGTTACGTAATGATAAGATCACTTGGCTGGCTACAATGCAGGAATCCATCCAGCTCTCAACCCCTCAGTCTTCCCACAAGGCCAAGGCCAAAGACCGTAAAAGCTAATACTCGGGGAGGCAGCACATCTCTCATTTTAATCGGAGTCTCCTAATGTCTCCATGAGGAAGGCTGGCCCTCGCTAAGTCCTCACACAGGACCACGAGGAGATCAGGAAGGGTGTGGCCACTACAGCTCCGTCCCGCAGTCAGACTATTCCCAACATGACTTGCATATCCACACCCCAGGCTCAGCCCCCCACCCACTATTCTAGAATTCACGTTGATGCAAGGCCATTCCAATCTCCCCCTCTCCTGGGCCTGGCCGAAGAGACCCCAAGTACAGATGAGCTTGCCAGACGGACAGACGAAGAGTCACGAAAGGGAACCGGACGTGTGATCTCACGACAGGGACAAGTGATCGTGGCGGTGCTGGGAACCCCTGCACGCCCCACCTGCTCCCCAGGCCTCACCCATCCCCACACTTCATCCTTCGGCTGGAGGATGCTGGGAGCTCTATTAGATATGAAAACAAACCACAAGACTTACTCAAAATCAGCTCTGACATGGTGGCCCGGATCCACGGTGTAGGAGCACAGCTGTAAGTTAAAGAGTATTCCAGGAGAGAAGAAAAGCCCCGGACGAACGAGGCCGGCGCTCTGACGGCAGAACCCGTTCACTGTTTCCTGAACGTGAAGCTTTGTTCCAAGCCCACCCCTGAGGGATTCGAACATAATCAAATAAACTGATGCAACCTTTCCTGAAAGGGAAACACAGACGCAAACTTCAAATTAATCCCAGGAAAACACCAGCAACAAGCCGGGAGCAGGCTTCCAGGAGGAAGCATTCCTGCTGGGAATTCCCATAATAACACCTGTCTGTAAATCGTATTTACTTCCAGCCCAGGGTTAGAACCTGGGTCCTCCCCCCCCCAACCAGGGCCAGTGCCCCTGTGTGCGAAGCCCTCAGCTGTGGAGAACACACAGAGCGGCCTCAGAAGGACCGAGTCGTGAAAGACCTAAATGAAAGACAGGAAGCCATCAAAATCCTCGAGGAGAAAGCACGCAAAAACCTCTTTGATCTTGGCCGCAGCAACTTCTTACTCAACACGTCTCCGGAGGCAAGGGAAACCAAAGCAAAAATGAACTACTGGGACCTCATCGAAATAAAAAGCTTCTGCACCGCGAAGGAAACAATCAGCAAAACGAAAAGGCAACCGACAGAATGGGAGACGATATTTGCAAATGACACATCAGATGAAGGGTTAGTATCCAAAATCTATAAAGGACTTATCAAACTCAACACCCAAAACACAAATAATCCAGTGAAGAAATGGACAAAAGATATGAATAGACACTTCTCCAAAGAAGACATCCAGATGGCCAACCGACACATGAAAAAATGCTCCACATCACTCTCATCAGGGAAAATCAAAACCACAATGAGATACCACCTGACACCTGTCAGAATGGCTAACAACTCAGGCAACAACAGATGTTGGCGAGGATGCGGAGAAAGAGGATCTCTTTTGCATTGTTGGTGGGAATGCCAGCTGGTGCATCCACTCTGGAAAACAGTATGGAGGTTCCTCAAAAAACTAAAAATAGAACTACCCTATGACCCAGCAATGGCACTACTAGGCATTTATCCACAGGATACAGGTGTGCTGTTTCGAAGGGACACATGCACCTCCATGTTTATAGCAGCAAGATCAACAATAGCCAAAGTAGGGAAAGAGCCCAAATGTCCCTCGATGGATGAATGGATAAAGAAGATGTGGTATATATTTACAAGGGAGTACTACTCGGCAATCAAGAAGAATGGAATCTTGCCATTTGCAACTACGTGGATGGAACTGAAGGGTATTATGCTAAGTGAAATTAGTCAGAGAAAGACAAAAATCCTATGACTTCACTCCTATGAGGACTTTAAAAGACAAAACAGATGAACATAAGGGAAGGGAAACAAAAATAATATAAAAACAGGGAGGGGGACAAAACAGAAGAGACTCAGAAATAAGGAGAACAAACTGAGGGTTACTGGAGGGGTTGTGGGAGGGGGGATGGGCTAAATGGGTAACGGCCATTAAGGAATCTACTCCTGAAATCATTACTTCAGTATATGCTAACTAACTTGGATGTAAATTAAAAAAAAAAAAATAAGAAGGACCAAGTCGTTGAAGCGATAATGGGTCTACAGGGACCATGTTCTCCTACAGACATAAAACTCTTGGGTCACTTGAGAATCATCAGTATAGAATTATGGGACCAAAACTAATACAACCGACTCTGTGCAACCCATGTTGTCCTCATTCACAAGTCCTCAGACATGCCAACGGCTGTGGATGGATTTCCTGGTGTTCCAGAAGGACAAAGGTCCAAGTTCTGCAGGGCTGTGTGAGACCAGGTCTCCGCTCCTGGGCCGCTCACCTGTGCGAAGATGAAGGGAGGAGCTGGGGTGCCTTCTCTGGGCTCCCCGCCGGCCGTGCGCCCACAACAAAGTGACCTCGGCAGATCTCCCCTGCATGCAGATGGCCAGGGTCCCCCCCACCGGTGTCAGGCCTCATAAGCCAACTCATCACCCTCTCCCCACACACGCTTCTCGGCATCCTTCCGGACTTTCCTCTTCTCCCCGGCACTTATCTGTCTTGTTCAACTTCCTTCGATTCTGTCCCCACTCCAGGATGTGCTCTCCTTGAGGGCAGCAATTTTCATCTGCTTGGCTCTCTCCCGCGTCCAAAGAACTCACACAGCACTGGCATGGCGGAGAAAGTCCATAGAAGCAGGTCCACACCGTGTGACGCTCCGAAACTCCTTTCCAGGGTAACCGTGTTGAAAGAATTACCTCTTCTATTATCTTAGAAGCGTCCTTCGTAACAGGGAGGATTTTTATGCCCGTGGAATAGCAACTACCTGGGAGAATGTTCTACATGACACCTGGTATAATGTGCTACATGGAGAGTATCTGCAGAGTGGAAGGCTCAATGACTACCAGCAGTTAGGTGTGATCTACTCTACAGGGAAATAAAAACACTCGTTTGGGCCCAATAAATTTACGTGAAAATTGCCCAAGGAACCATGTCATCACCCATGCTTTGGTGTGAACTCGTGTAGAAAACATGCCAGGTGTCTCTTCCTGGGAACGCGGGCGCTGGCTTCTGGGCTCGGGTCTGCCTTTTAGCCAGCTCCGTGACCGTGACATCTCTCAAGTGCTCCGCACCCTGATTTACACACATAGGAAATGATGGGGTTGATTTTCCACTTGTAAAAATCAGCTGCACGTTTTCTTTTCTTTTTTTTTTTTTTTTTAGTTTTTTTCTTTTAACGTTTTATTTATTTTTGAGACAGAGAGAGACAGAGCATGAACGGGGAAGGGGCAGAGAGAGAGGGAGACACAGAATCCGAAGCAGGCTCCAGGCTCTGAGCCATCAGCCCAGAGCCCGACGCGGGGCTCGAACTCACGGACTGCAAGATCATAACCTGAGCTCAAGTCGGACGCTTAACCCACTGCGCCACCCAGGCGCCCCATCAGCTGCACGTTTTCTAAATGATAATAATTTGGTTCGAGTCAAGGAGAAACCCATCAACGTGACTAACGGCAAGAAGCGATGACAGGCCTTAACAGGCAACAGGCGAGATTTACCCACGACCTTCAAGGCATTTCAATCCTTTGATCACGAAGCCCCATTTCTAGGAATTTGTCCATAGAAGAAAAAAATCAGGGGCATGAAAACGTTCATTACAGTATTTCTCACAATGTTATAAAAGCTGAAGGGCATAAACGTATTTTTTTTTTTAATTTTTTTTTCAACGTTTATTTATTTTTGGGACAGAGAGAGACAGAGCATGAACGGGGGAGGGGCAGAGAGAGAGGGAGACACAGAATCGGAAACAGGCTCCAGGCTCTGAGCCATCAGCCCAGAGCCCGACGCGGGGCTCGAACTCACGGACCGCGAGATCGTGACCTGGCTGAAGTCGGACGCTTAACCAACTGCGCCACCCAGGCGCCCCCATAAACGTAATTTTTTAAAAGACTATCAAACCAGTGAAAGCAGGAGAATGGAAAAGGGTGGGCTTACACGCTGAAGTTCAAAATGATACAGCACGTGGAAAGAGTTTTTTGTCAAAATCTACAAACCTTTACCTACATTTACCCACTGACCCAGATATCCCACTTCTACGCACGTGACCACTGACTAAAGAGAGTCCCAGTGGTCCTGTTCAAAATGCCAAAAGATTAAAAACAATGCGAGTTAGACACTGGTCAAATAAACCATGGAACGTCCACACTGTGGATACCACGCCACCGCAGGCAGAGCAGAAAAGCCTTCTACGCATTACAATGGAAAGATGTGCAAAAGACATTAAGTGAAAAGAGCAAAGTATATGCAGTGGTACATGTTATATACCAAACGTTGCGTAATCTTCATGCATACTCCCATTTCTTCTTGTTTGCATAAAGAGGCAGTAGATAAATACCCTATATTCTAATTTTTTTAATGTTTATTTATTTTTGAGAGAGAGAGTGTGTGAGTTGGGGAGGGGCAGAGAGAGAGGGAGACACAGAATCCGAAGCAGGCTGCAGGCTCTGAGCCATCAGCACAGAGCCCCATGCAGGACTCAAAGCCACCAACTGTGAGATTATGACCTGGGCCCAAGTCGGATGCTTAACCAACTGAGCCACCCAGGCGCCCTGATCCTAGTTAAAAAACAGTCTTCTAACAGGATGGAGAGGCTTGAGGGTGGAGAAGAGAGAGGCAAAGAGAACTTCCCGATATTTACAATTAAATTAATTTGCCTGTGAATGCTATGGGTAGCTCTATTTTGAAATTACAAAGATTTTAATGAAATGAACTTAAACTTCATAATCACAGTAGTTTAGGATAAGTAAAGGGTCTCTTTTCTGATCCTTCAATCAAGAGGGTCGTGTCTATTCATTCTACACACCTGCTTGCCTACTTAAAGTTGGGAAATGTCTGTCAGTATATATAAATTGAGAGAAAAGTTCCAAATGATATTTAGTAGCACTTTTTCCTCTCGGAGCTAGCTCTGAGTTCCAAAAATGTCAGTGGATATCTGCTCTCCTACGTGTCTCTTCCGAATTTAAAATCTGATATTTATTTCATCGCCAAAAGACTCAACATCCTCTGATCAGCTGCCTGTCAGCGTTGAGATTTCAGACAAGCGCCTGTCAGCTCAGGGAGTAAGGCTTTCGCAGTTCCAGGCTTTGGGGGAGAGTTTTTGGTTTTCCCACAAGGCAGAAAAAAAAAAAAAAGCCACGTTCATTCGAGCAGGAATTCAGAAATAATAATAGTAGCTCATGTTTATCGAGATCTCCTCGGCCACCAGCCACCTGCTCGCACGACGGCTTGGGGAGGTGGGGGCCGGTGTCCCGCATCTGGTGGAGGACCCCAGGCACAGGGAGCCCCGCGACGGACGAGCACAAACCACGGCCCCTACACGACGGAGTCCAGAATTGTGACCTCGTCCTCATTTCTGTGGTCCTCCTCCCGCTGCCGCCCTAAAGCCCAGTACAGGTGCCGAGCGTCGGTCGGCAAATTGTGTCCATAAAGGGTCAGACAGTATTTTGGGTTCCGCGGGCCACGGAGTCTCTAGCAACGACCGGACTCTAGTACTGTAGCACCCGGGCAGCCAGAAACGATTCCTAATCCGCCGTGGTCCCTGGTGCAGGGCCCCTTTGGGGAAGATCCTGCTCCCACCATTCCAATCTCTCCCCTTCTCCACACACGGGTAACTAACAGACTTAGTTAATTCGGTAACTAATTAACACCGTTAACTCATGTTAACAAGGGTTTCCCCCCCCCCCTAAAATTTCACTTCCTCTCCAAAATGCCTGAGCCTGCTGTGAAGACAGGTCACGGCCTCATCCTCTGAGCCTCACACAGGACTCAGACCCAGTCTACACAGAGAGAGAACATTCTATTCTGGCCACGCACTCTAGGGATTATTGTTCGAAGAAGTCCGGGCCTTCCCACACGCGGCCTTCATGGCGCCCGTCCAGTGGCACAGACGTCCACCCACCTCGTTCTCCACCTGGTGAATCTGTGTCCCCCTCTCACGAGCCAGCTGATGGAGTCTCCCGAAACCCCCACAGCACAGGCACGAGGACCCCCTGTGAGTCTCACGGGCCCCGTGTCCAAGGCACCTCACACACCACTTGCCTCCACAGTAAGGTTACAAGAATCTCAGGGTCAAAGCCATGACATCTGGCCCCATGCCCCTGCCTCTTCTGTGGCTTTGAGGACAACATGGCAGCCTTACGATCCCCATACACACAGAGAGGTGCAGGACCTGCCCTAAAATGAATCCAGCCAGACGGTGGTTACACAGGTCGTGCAGTTCTAAGACCCTCAGTCTCTGTATCCAAGGAGCCCAAGACGCCACTTGAGCCTCACACAGACAGCGGCCTTCGCGGAAGGCGTGCAGTCTCCAGGATCAGGGGCCGCCGGGTTTGAATCCCAGCTGAGCCAACATGTTACCACGTCGGCCGTGCTACCGCGGCAAGTCACGTAAATAAGGCTCACAGCTCCCGCGGCGCTATCTTAAATCGTATGACGCGCGCATCGCTTCATTTGATCCTCTCGCTGGCTGCGAAGGGCACACGCCTACCCCACGTCAGACAAGAGGGCTGAGGTGCTGAGGTTCCACAAAGTCTCCAGGGTTGAATATCAGAGCCCTGATTCCCCCGGGTAACCTAGGTCTCACGGCTCCGACCATGCACTCAAGGCCTCGGGGGCCACGGCGATGGCGATGTTGTCTGCTGTCATCGCCGGTTATTCAACGTGGGCTGTTGGGGTTACTCTACCCCCATTGGTCTGGCTAAGGTGAGCCAGAGAACTGGCCTCCCCACCTCTCTCCCGTGCAGCCGCACGTTCTCCTCTGCGAGTTTCGGCCAGGACACGGCCCAGGGGAGGGTCCCCTGACCTCCAGGTTGGACACACCCCGGAGACACAGCTGGCCGCCTTGCCAGCCATGGTCACAGGAACCACCTGCAGCAGGCGGCCAATGTCTTAGGTAAGAGTGTTCGTAAGCTGGAGGGGCCAGGAAGCAGAGGACCTAGAAAGGGGAAGGGGTGCCAAGGCGAAGCGAACCCCCCATTTCCACTCCAAGAATAGCAAACCGCCCAAAGAAGCCACCTGGGGCTGTCTCTGCTCACTCCAACCGGCTGGAAAAATTCTCCTAAAGGTAAAGATGACTTACAAACCTATGAAGACGTGCGACTTAAGACGGGCGGGGGTGACCGGAGGAAGTTATGTAAGATGCCTGCCGGAGGCTGGGGGAAAGCTGTCTCCCAAAGCCTGACAAATGAACAGAGGGGCACGGCAGCATTTCAGGCCGTCACTCGATCTTCCTGCAGAACGGCCACGCAAATGAGCGAGCGAGCGCGTGCCCGTGACCCCCGCCTGGGAGGAAGAGGAGGGGGAGGCAGAGGAGGAGGGGGGCCAGCTAAAATTAGAGTCTACTGAGCAGTGCCACTGTTGCTCCGGCTCCCAGGGAAACGGGTGGGCTCCCCTGGCTCCAGCCCGGTTTGCTCCCACTTGGGTGAGGCTGCGAGCATGGAGGGGAGAGCCGTCCCCCCACCCGGCTGCCGTCTCCCCCCTTTGCAAACCGGGAAGAAAAGAGGAAGAAAGCCGCATTCCGTTGAGCAGCAGCAGCAGCAGAACAGGAAGCTAGAAGCATCTCTTCTGTGCTTTCTTAACTTACGGGAGGAGAACATTCAAGGTCTCATTTCGAAGGTGGATGTGCGCGTACAGGTTAGAGAATGAGGAACGGCATCGGTGCCAAAAATGCGGCAGAAGAGCGAGGGAGGGGCCCTGGGAATCCTGTTGACCGAGCCCTCATTCTATAGAGTCCAACGTCGCAGGGCTGAGGGGCGCAACCAAGCCAGAAGACGGGACTCCTGATTCCCAGATCATTGGAGTTGCCGGCCCACCACACGGAGATCCCAGGGCTTAGCCTGAAGAAGAAGGGATGGCCCGTTCCTAGCAAGCCGGTCCGCGTGGCTGGAGTGATGGGCACAGGGCAGGAAGTCTGCCAGAGTGAAGGCTCAAGGAAAACGCTGAGTTATCCTGAAACTTCATCTGGTTCTTAGCCAGACGTCACCTAAGAACCCGGTTCATTTCTCAGCCTTAACCGTCACATCGCAATTTTATTTTTATTCCGTATTTTATTCCGCAACATTCGTGATCTCTCTGGCAACTACGCTGAACAGGATGAGGGTTATCCTATACACCAGACAGGCCAACGGGTGGGGTTCCCTCCCACCACGGCCAACCTCACCCCCTGCAGATCTCTCGGTGCCAAAGAGATGGGGCTGACTCAGGAAACGAGACACCTGCAGGGGGAGCGTCACAGACTCTTGGAAATGGAGGGAACTGAGAGAACACCACTCCCCACGACCCTCCCCGAGGCCCCGAGTGACTTCCGGGCCGGGGCCAAGCTCAAGCCAGCTGGAGTTTCTGCCACAAGGACCACAGAAAGGGGCGGTGGGAAACCAGCCGTCACCAACGATAAAGTAAAACAAAATGGTGATCGGTAGTTCTGACTTTCTCCACTTGCCAGATATCCTACAAGGTGCATGCTCTACTTTGTAATACGAAAAACGGGTAAGAGAACGTGAGAACGAGGAAAGAAATGTTTAGGAAAACAACGTAGGGCCAGGCGTGATGTCAGTGTACAAAACTCATGTCCTCGAGGTTGGTTTATTTGTTTTAAGAAACATTTTCGGGGCGCCTGGGTGGCGCAGTCGGTTAAGCGTCCGACTTCAGCCAGGTCGCGATCTCGCGGTCTGTGAGTTCGAGCCCCGCGTCGGGCTCTGGGCTGATGGCTCAGAGCCTGGAGCCTGTTTCCGATTCTGTGTCTCCCTCTCTCTCTGCCCCTCCCCCGTTCATGCTCTGTCTCTCTCTGTCCCAAAATAAATAAACATTGAAAAAAAAAAAAATTAAAAAAAAAAAAAGAACATTTTCGTGCACTAAGTTTTGTGCAGGCCATGCTTTGGAGGCACTTTGGCTCAACACTTTGAACAGGGCTGAGGGCACGGGGTGGGGGGGGGGGGAGGAAGGACAGGAGGCACTGGGCCAGCAGAGGAGTTGCCACAGGAAACCGCGTCGATGACCTTGTACAGGAGGAAGGACCTTATACATGAGGCCCTGGAACCCGACGGCCGGGGGCCTCACGGGCCTGCAGCCCCCACTCTCCAGGGAAACTTGGGCAGGTGACTGAGCCACTCGTGCCTCGGTTTCCACAAAACGAGTATGACACGTGGATTAGTTTGCTAGGGCTGCCGTAACGAAGGATCGCAGCTGAGTGGCTGGAACAATTTACCGTCCGGCTGTTCCGGAGGCTGAGCTCTGCGATCAGGTGCCGCAGGGCTGGGTCCTCCTGAGGATCCGAGGGACAGTCTGTTCCAGGCTTGCCATCTGCCTGGGCTTGCAGGGGCTATCTTCCTCCTGTGTCTGCCCTCCTTATGTGCCCGTCTCCAAACGTCCCCTTGTCATGAGCACGTGTGAAATGGTGGGTTACGGCCCGCCCCGACAACCCCGTTGCCACCTGATTCCCTCTGGAAAGGCCCCGTCTCCAGTAGCAGCACACGCTGACGTCCCGGGGATGTGACTCTGAGGGCACACAGCTCAGCCCACGGCGGCGCTCGCCTCAGAGAGCTGTCATGAGGGCCACACACCTGAGCAGCTGTGGCACTCCGCCGACGGTGCCCCAGCTCAGTCATAACGTCCCCCGCCCCATCACGGACGACGGGCCGTCACCACGGTCGCAGCCCCGAACCGGGAGGCAGGACACCCGAGTCACGCGATGCCACGGCCACGGTGTCCCTGCCCCGAGACCCCATCCGACCGCCAGGAGTGGGCCACCATCCGCCAACCTCACACGCCCTGCCAGGGAATGGCGTGGTGCTCAGGGGACACAGTGACGGTCACCACCCGTCCCGATGTTGGAGGAGGGTCACGTGACTCTCAGAGCCACTGGCAACGGCCCCACAGGTCCCAAACTGAACGCTCTGTCCTGAGGGACAGTGCTCGGCTTTTCCCTAGACGGTGCGGCCCCACCGCTTTGTAAACGACAAACTGACAGGTACTTATGGCTGCCGTTTCGTCTGTCTGGAGGAAACGAGCCACTTGTCGAGTGTATGCGCCCCCTGCGAGGACCGCGGGCTGGCCCTGCAGCGCGGAGGGGGCTCTCCCACCCCGAGTCCTGCCGGGGGAGGGTGGGGACGCGGGGCCTCGGCACTGCCTGTGCCACGGGGTGCGATTACTGGACTAGTGTTCCGCGCGCCCAGAATAAATCACCGGCTCGCCCCGGCTCAGGATGTGCATAGCAGTCGGGTAAGCTGGAGACTGCCGACCAGAAGTTTGTTCTGGCATCGATTCTGACCTGGCTTCCTTCTGTGCCCTAAATGTTCACCGTCCTCCTCCTTCAACCAAAATAAAATACAAACGAACTCTGCCAACATATTTTAACTCGTGAGTCATCCTGGAGGATATTCTCATTCTGTATTTTCTAATGCAAATAAGGAAAGCCAGACGGTTCCAGAACCTGTGTCCAGAGTGGCCGCGAGAGAAGACACTTGATGAAGGGACACGCGCAGGGCTGGGGGGGGGGGGGGCTGGATGCCGCCCTGCTGTCTTTCCCACGCACCACCCGCAGCGGACATCCCCACACTCGTCCTCTGTCCCCTGTCCCACAGCACCCTGGCAGTGGCTGGGCAGGAGGGGCACATGGTTAGAAGCAACAGACAACAAATCCCAGAGAATTAGGAATCCTTTCAAGGGACACCTGGTGGCTCAGCTAGTTGAGCATCCGACTCTTGATTGCGGCTCAGGTCACAATGTCACGATTCCCGGGATCCAGCCCCACATCAGGCTCTGCGCTGATGTGGGGAGCCTGTTGGAGATTCTCTCTCTCTCTCTCTCTCTCTCTGTCTCTCTCTCCCTCTCTCTCTGCCCCTCCCCTGCTTGTGCTCACTGTCTCTCTCTAAAATACATAAACTTAAAAAAAAAAAAAAGAATCCCTTCGAGAGGAAACCCTTTCCCCTACTCCCCAGACATCAACAACTCCCTGCATGCAGTGACGCATTTCTGGAAAACATCAGGGCTCCCTGAGATGCTAATCAGAGGCCCACCGAAACACAGATGCCAGAAGCAAACAGATTAGTGCTTTGAGTTTAAAAGTCCGTTCGCGTTCTTCAACGGGTCTGGTTCTCCCAGCAAGCTCTTCGCGTCACACCTGGGAAAACCGAAGCGTGTGGAAGACTTGACCCACCGCCCCCCGCAGCAGGGACCCTGAGACAGAGACCGACGCCGGTCGTTTATCTGGGAAGTGATGCAGCAACAGGGCTGTGGCTGCAGGGGTGTGGGGGGGGGGGGGGGCTGGGCCAGGCAGCCGGTAAGGACCTGTCCTCAAGCAACCGCCAGCGTGGTTACCAGGAACTGATCCCCCTGGGGACGGTGGGGGCTCCTGTCACACCCTGCTCACCGTCTCGGCATTCTGGAGGTGGAGAGGGTCCTGTCCCTACCTCCATGCCCGAGGGCAGGGAGGGCTCCAGGAGGGGCCGGGGTGCTCATCTCTACACCTGCAGCCTCCACAGGGGCAGGCCGAGGGGGGGCTCCTCACACCAAGTCCTCGGGCAGGAGACGCAGGTGCCCACAGCCAGGCCACGCCGGGGGGCGGGTCTCCCGTCCTGCCCCAAGCCCTGTCCTTCCAGGAAGCTTTTCTTCAGAAGGTGACAAGGAGCTGGGCTCTTCTGTGGATGGGGAATTACGTGTCTCCCGTAACATTTTCGGAGCCTGATGGGCGGTAATTTGTCAGAAAAGGCAGATTCCTGTTGGGGCAAGAATAACCCACAGGCACAGACATGGGTGAGAACGTATTCCGCTCCGTGAGAGGCCTGCTAAGAGCCTCCGGCCCTGGGGTGACCACGAGGAAGGAAGGCGCAAAGAATGGACCCCGGAGAGTCCCACGGTGGGGGTGGTGACCGGGGGCGTGCAGGGGGACGCGGGGACGGCAGTGTCGTGGCACCGTTAGCAGAAACCGGGCAAGAACGCGAGGGTTAACGTGGGGAAAGGTGTCTGTGCAGGGTAGAAACATGCATGTGCAAGCACAGAGGGCCTCCAGGTGGCGGCGTCCAGGCACCAGCGGCCCAAGGATCCCAGCAAGTGCAGATCCGACCGCCGCTCCTCCATGTCCGGCACACACAGCTCCTGCCCTGGTTACTCCTCTACCGAACAGAGAGGGTCTCTGGACCCCGCACAACCGCCTCCAAAGCACGGCCTCCCGGCAGTATTTACTATACTGCAGAATGCGGGGCGGGGGGGTCATGGAAAAGGGACCCAGCTTCAAATGTTCTCTTCATAATAGGCCGTTTGGGATATTTCTGGTGAGCGGGGATTCTGACAGTGGCAATTTGTCCTTCTCCCAAAACAAACCTCAAAGCCCAGCCTTTCAGGTTCTGGGAAGGCCGGGGCCGGCCCGCCGACGGGACACTGCCCTTCAGTCTTCGTGCCGGGCTGTGGTGGGTTCGGCAGCCTGGCTCCCGGGTGAGGACAACATCCCCCATGCGGAGAGTAACCCCAACGTTAAAAAATTCCCAAGCCGCCCTGGCCGATGTGCCACGATTAGATGCACTCACACGGTGGACCAGATCGCCTCTTTTTCTCACTAAATACAGGGCCTAGGAATGAAGGCAAAGCTGGTGCCTCACAGGATGGGCCACACAAATGTCTGCTGACTGAATGCCTCCTCTCGTGCTGGATGTGTGATTGGGGTGTTTTGGGTGTTTCCCTTTCTTTCTTTCCTCTTTCTCTTTCTTTTCCTTCCTTCCTTCTTCCTTCTCCCCTTCCTTCCTTCCCTCCCTACTTCCTTCCTTCCTTCTCTTCCTACTTCCTTCCCTTCCTTCCTTTCCTTCCTCCTTCCCTCCCTCCCTCCCTTTTCTTTTCTTAAATAACACTAAACGTTTAACTCTCGCAAAACCACAATGCACACCCTGTTGAAAAACAGGAAACAATAAATGAAACCACAGTGAACACACTGGTTCTTAAAACAGAGATTCCCTTTTTAATGTGACGAAACTTAATTACAGACAAAATGCTGTGCCCATTTTGCCGTTTACCTGGAAGGACAGGGGCATGGCTTCCTCTGTGGAGTCCTAAAGACACCACCCTGTGCCATTTTCCAGAAGTGGAAGCCACTGGCTGTCCACTCTGGGTCTCTGGTGAAGTCACATTCACATGCACTTGCTCTCCACATAAAACGCTTACATCCGTGTCCACAGTGTAAGAGGGGACCCGCCTCGCATAAGGCACTGGTCCCCAAAACTCCTTAAAGGCCCTAAATATACAGAGCTTCCCATATCCGGGTAATTGAGAGAAAAGGCCCTCCCTGCGGAAGGGGCCCGGGGCCGCCAGCCCACTGATCCGGCACTTTCCACCGGCCCCAGTGAGCACGGCTCTGCAGACACCATCGGACATCTCAGCCTCCTCACGAGATCGGAAAACCTGCCTCCTGCCACTGTCCCCAACACACCCCCGGACAGCACCCAAGGACACATCCCGTTTCCCTCCCGGCCACCTCAGGGACCAGTGTCTGCAGAGCATGTGGCGTTCCTGGTGACAATCCATCCTCCCAGCACGCGGCCAGTTGAGCTGCGCGACGACACTGGTCCAGACGCCACACCACCGGGAGGTGGTGCACAAGCCCTGGGAGGGCTCCTTCAGACGCAGCGAGCCAACCTCTGCACCGACTCTCCTCGCTGCCTCCTGGGGTTCGAACCGCAGACGGGGGCTCCCACAGGAGGAGAATCCGGGCGAGGGAGGGGGGATGCACTGTCCTTTACATCTCTGCTCCTCTGGCGGTGGTGCTCCTCTTGTGGTTGGTGCTCCTCTGGCGGTGGTGCTCCTCTTGTGGTTGGTACTCCTCTGGCGGTGATGCTCCTCTTGTGGTCGGTGCTCCTCTTGTGGTTGATGCTCCTCTTGTGGTTGGTGATCCTCTGGCGGTGATTCTCCTCTGGCGGTGGTGCTCCTCTTGTGGTCAATGCTCCTCTGGCGGTGGTGCTCCTCTTGTGGTTGGTACTCCTCTGGCGGTGATGCTCCTCTGGTGGTCGGTGCTCCTCTTGTGGTTGGTGCTCCTCTTGTGGTTGGTGCTCCTCTTGTGGTTGGTGACCCTCTGGCGGTGATGCTCCTCTGGCGGTGGTGCTCCTCTTGTGGTCAGTGCTCCTCTGGCAGTGGTGCTCCTCTTATGGTCGGTGATCCTCTGGCAGTGGTGTTCCTCTGGTCTAGGCCTCTTCATGAGATCTCCAACAGCTCTGCCCACACGCTGGTGACATGGGCCAGTCAGCGGGTGAGGAATATGAGACTCCAGCTCCCAAAGGGACGGTCCTCAAATGCACACCTGCCAACCACGTGCAGGCCGCGGGCCCTGCACCTTCCCCTCGTCTGGGGCTGCTTGGGGGCAGGAGCCACAGGCAATTCGTCCTAAAAACCCCCAGATCCTCACCCAGCGACTGCATATAAAGGGCATTCGACCCAGAAGCCCTGAGTTTTACCTCTAGATGTGTCATTAACCAGCTAGAAGGGTTTGACTCTTCAATTCAGAGGAAGGACACAGGGAAGGAAAGAAGGAAAAACACAGGAGAAAGAGAGAGAAGGACAAAGGGAGGGAAGGAAGTTAACCTACTTGGTTTATTGGACCCTCTTCTCCCATAATGTTCTTTCATTCTGTCATTTTGGATGGAGGCGGCCAGGGAGACGGCATCCACATGGACCCACACATTCAATTACACACATTAACTCTGAGAAGGGGATGGAGCGAGACAAAGTGGTTTCACGTAGGAAAATACGACGCCAAGGAGCAGTTGAACACGTGACAAGGAAGGTCTGGGAGCTTGGAGAGGGACACGGCCCCAAGGCCGAGCAACGAAGCAGGACAACGCCAGCGCAGGGAGGGGATCTGACCAGGGGGTGCCGCCCACTAACTCCGGGGCCCCAGCCAAAACCCAGTGGAAGTTCCTTCATCTCTAAAATGCACGGGCGTGTTTCAACCCAAAGACTCCTTGCTTGGCCAGAGAGGGTGAATGGAAGTCAGGCTCACATTCTGAAGTACTGAGTGCTCCCATCATCTGAGAATTCTCCGTGTGACCTCGACCCCCGCTCTCCAGACCTCTGTGTGCCTTTGTGGAAGGCAAAGTTCAGACAGAAATGTCCTCACGCATCTCACAGAAACTGGACTTCACGAGTCAAATGCTTCTCTGGGACTCAGAGCCTCATTCCAGGCCACGTACAGCTAATTCTTCTCCAGTCCTCTGCTTTAGCGCTCAGGACAGCCCCTTCTCAGGAAGGCCTCCTCATTCAGCCATCTTTTCCAATTACCATTATGCTCACGTGGTCTCTCTTCCACGGCCAACCCTACCGTGGTCCAAAGACCGCCCCCCGCCAAGGGTTCAGCATCCACCTCGTGATGGTGCAAACCACAGGCAGAGCATGGGGTTGTCCAGACATGAGCCGAAGATCTTCTGTGTATGAGCCCTGATGTGGGGCTCGAACTCACAAATCGTGAGGTCACGACCTGAGCCAAAGTCAGATGCTTAACCAACTGAGCCACCCAGGTGGCCCTATATTTTTCTCTTTAGAAACATCATGTGAGGGGGCGCCCCGCGTCGGGCTCTGTGCTGACAGCTCAGAGCCTGGAGCCAGCTTCAGATTCTGTGTCTCCATCTCTCTTTGCCCTCCCCCGCTCGAACTCTGTCTCTTTCTCTCTCTCAAAAATAAACAAACGCTGAAAAAAAGAGAGAGAAATAACACACAATGCATAAAGAAAACAAAGGCTAAATCCACAAACCAAGGAAGACATCAAGGACACCAGGTTTATCTCAAACACCAAAGCAGTTTTTTTAAGCTCTCCCCAATACCACACGCACACGCACACACCCCTCAAATTGGCATGACACTGACCGATGACCTTACACGATTCCTTCACTGCCAAGTTCAAAATAAAATGCGGACCAGTTTTTCCTTCGGTTGAAGGAAGTACACAGACCCCCCGTGAACGTGGGTGCCAGGACCCCGTGTGTGTGCAGACATTCCGGGCATTTCCGCGCCCATCGTGCAGAGAACAAGCTGACGGCTCCTGTAGCTTCCATCAGCCCCCCTCTGCACCCCAACTCGTCTGAGTCATGACTGCTCTCTGCACCTTCCAGACTGGATCAAGTTTCTTCGGCTGCGTGGGTTGGAGAACACCTTCCGGAATACACGCCGGCCACTCTCGTCGCCCTGCTGAAGTAGCAACCGGGGACCCTGGGAGACTCATCGCACGCTGCCGCTCTGACAGAACAAAAGCAGAGGCTCCCTTCCCAGCATCAGAAGCAAACTTTTGCTCGGCTGAATTTTCAAAACTAAGAACCGAAGCCAGATTCCAGGCTGGTTCTTGCTCCGGAAACTTCAGAGAGCTCGGCTCTGCTGTGAAGATTTCCTTCCAAAGGAATAAACGTCCACGCGGCCCATCCTAGCCCATCCCGGGGGAGAAACGGAAGAGAATAAAATCTAAGGGCGGCCTTGAGCCGAGAGCCACACCGAGGCAGTCTCCTTTCCTCCCCCCGCATTTCCATGCGGTTCTCCGACAGCCTCCGCCGTCACGGAACATCCGCCCAGACAGGACAGGCAGCCTGTACATTTCTAAAGAAAACCTGATTCTCAGAACCCCAGGATGTGAGGGCCAGGCAGCAGGTGGGTCTTAGGAAACCAAGGGTCACGGCAAGGAAGTGACACGGTGCTAACCACGCAGGCCCCGGGTGAGAAGCAGGTGCTGAGGTCAGAGACCGATTTCATGCCAGACAAGCCACGCGGAGTCCCACGGGCCTGGGCACCCCTCGTGCTGCCCCAGCCACAGTCCCACCCCCCCCCCACCCGAGGATGTGAGCGAGCCAAAGGACCCCAGGGTCTCTGCGTTGTTATTCAACCATGAGACTACTTTGTAGAAGCTCTCTGCACCCCACCTCTCAATTCCTCTGCTTCCTTTCTACCCTGTCCATCTCCCAGCAACCCCAGCTGTCTCCCAGGAGAGCAGGCTGGACAGTGGCAAGGCTTCCCCAACCCAGAGACGTGGGTCCCCGAGCCCCCTGGAGCTCCCTGCTGGCTGGGATGCTTCTGACGTGTTCACCAGCCTCACGGGGAGCTGGGTCTTGGCCACAGCAGCACCTTCTGCAGCATCCGGTGACCCTGGCCTCCCACGGGGAGGGGTGTGTGCCCGGGACAGGTCTGGGGCACTTCAGTGGGACAGTCACATGTCCTCCCTAGGGCACTAAGAGAACAGTGATGCCGGGGGCACCTGGGTGGCTCAGTCTGTTAGGTGGCCAGCTTCAGCTCAGGTCATGATCTCGTGGTTCATGGGTTTGAGACCCGCATCGGGCTCTGTGCTGACAGCTCGGAGCCTGGAGCCTGCTTCGGAATCTGTGACTCCCCCTCTCTCTCTGTCCCCTTCCCAGCTCATGTTCTGTCTCTGTCTCTCAAAAGATAAATAAATGTTAAAAAAAAATTTTTTTTTAATAAAAAAAAAGAACGGTCATGCCAGCAGCCAGTGCTGCTGAGTAATGACCGTGAGCCAGCAGCGGGCTCGTAAGGGCATCGTTTAGGGGGTAGTCATGGAGTGAAGTGGAACTCTCAGCTTGGTATCCGAGGGCCTTCAGACGGGCCCAGGCTCTTGGCCGTGGTCTCCACAACTGGCCCCAGCAGCACCCTGGACACCTGACCCTGGTCACGACCCTGGTCCTTTTCCCAACCTCTCCCTAACGGGTGTTGTGAGTGAACTGGCCTTTCACCACGCAGAGGCCTCGGTACATAACGCTGAGCTGCACCGGGCACAGGAGAATGGGCACTGATGGATAAAAAACCATCCAACCCCCTCACGGCCCTGCGAGCGGACCAAGGTGTGCGAAGCAAAGCAGGCAGGATTTGGAGCCGGGAAAACCGGGCGTGACGTGTGGGTCAGGCTCCTAACTGCTCTGTGGGCTCGAGCTTGACCTCTCTGGGTCTCCGTTTCCTAACATCCAAACCCAGGTGGAAATGCCCGCCTCTTAGGTCACTGTGGTTACACGTGCAAAGCGCCCAGCCCTTCGGACAACACGGAGTCCTCACTGTCCTTCCCTGATCACAGGAAGACCTTACAAGGGACGGCCGTCTCAGTCACCAGCTCATTCCAGAGTCAGCCCTACCCTGAAGGGGGGAGGGCGTTTAAACTTCTTCTCAAGGGAAAAACACCACGAGTGGCCCCCCAATTTTTAACAGAACACATCACGTCCTAACCGCAAGCGCTTCTGAGATGTGGTCAGTGAACGGGCTGTCTGTCCCCCGCTGTCGTAGATGTGGACAAAACTCGCCCTTCTGAGCACACAGGGGAAGGCCGGGACCCACGATGGGGATGCAGGTGGCCTTGAGTCCACGGGGCTCCCAGAACATCTGAGCCAGCGCCCACGGAGACTAAGGAGAGCTCGTCCCAGTGCCGCCTCCAGCCCCTGGCGTGTGGCTGGAGGACAGGGAGAGGACCGCCTGGGTGCCCCGAAGCCAGCAGCAGGCCGCGCACGGGAGCTGCACGCGGAAGGGGGGGCAGGCACAGGGTCTGAGTCCTCTACCCCAGCTCAGGCCGCACATGCTATTTCATTTGAAGAAAAAGACCAAAAAAAAAAAAAAAAAAAAAGTTCTGCTGCCTAAAGAAAAGTGTTCTGGAGGCATGAGGCCTGCGCGAGCGCGGAGGGCCCCGCGGGTCTGAAATACTCTGCAACCCCGCGGCCGTGAACAGGCCTTCGGTCTGGTAAGGCCGCCCACCCTGCCAGCCGGAACGAGGTCGGCGAGGAACACAGGACGCACGGATCTCTCCGAATGCTGCATTTCCAGGCACGTGCCACGCCAACCGGGGTAGCCGTCACCCGCGTCCATGGGCCAGGCCGAGCCCCGCACGTCCCCGTGGCCCCGCCGACGTTCACAGGAACCACTGCCCAACCGGGAAGGAGCGGCCGGCGGGACCCTCTGGGAAGTCAATTATGGTCACAGGGACGTTCCCAGAATAGTGGACGATGAGGCTTTGGCTTGGCCCAGAAAAGCCACATCAGAGTCCCCCGAACTGGCCCCTCTGACTCAGGAGAGAGTCTGCCGTGCGTCAGCTGACGGTGCGGGTCACGGCTGACCTCTACAACTTCCCCAGGGGACCTGGAGCTCCAGCAGCCAGGGGCTTCCCAAGTGGGTCACACAGATCACCTTCCCGGGGTATACACCCAGCGGTCTACACGTAGCTCAACCATTTGGGTCTCGAACTTTCTGTTTAGTAGGCTGCTCTACCAGAACTGTTTTTTTCCTTCCACACTGGGTATAGAGCTAAAGGGGTGGGGGAAAAGCAAAGGAAGGCTTTGTCCGTCTGTCTGGGCTGTCTGTGTCACTGCAGTTAGCGGACTACCTGGGATTTGTCTTGAAACATCCCTTATACTCTCTGGACGTCCGGCCAGCCTTCCCCCTGGAGCAGCAGGTCAGAGCAGTGAGGCTGCAAAGAGGTGGGGCAAGGGGCAGCGGTGACCAGGCGGCCAGCACCCCACGGAGGCCACGCAGGACAACCTTCCCAAGCCAGCTGAGTGTTTCCATCTGCCAACTTCCAGGCGCGACGGGCCGGAAGCCGTCGGCAGTCCACGCGCACCTGTCATCCTAACCCCCTGAGCCCGCGATGGCCTAACGGGGCACGTCGAGGACCAGGCGGCCTCGGCTGCAGCCTCCAGGAGAGAGGCCGAAAACCCAGTATCAGGCTACTAAAAACCAGACAAACCGGGACTGGGTGGTGGGCGGGGGATGGGGGGGGAGATGCCCACAGCACCTACCAGGTGGAATCTAGTTCAAAGACTGGGGAAGGGGTGTGCGAAAGAAGGGCACGTCTGTTACTCAAAAGGAAGCATTTGCAGAGTCGGTTCTCGGGAGTTCTCTAGGTCTCGGATGATGCCCAGAAGCACAGCGTCGGTCTCGGCGCTTAGAGAAATCAGTGTTATTTAATCCCGTGAGCACCAGCTCACGCACACGGGCACACAGAGCTGCTGGGAGAACACGGGGACAAACGACACAGGGGCACCGCTCCGCCCGCAGACCCTACGGTGCCCTGTGCACCAGCGCGTGGAGCCAGGACCCCCGATGCCGCAGAGGACAGCCGGCAGGACCGGCCTCCCCCGGACAATCACCGCACCGAGCTCCTGCCCCCCAGGACGGTCGTGCTCATGGCCACACTTTGCACACACTCCACACAAGGGGACACAAAAGGGAACCTGTATCACTGCTGCTCATTCTTTGGACAAACACTCAACAAAATGCATCCTGACCTCCAGGCGTCCTCTGAAAGCCCAGCACGCGCAAGGCCTTCCGCACAGAGCGCACGACGCAGTCACCGCTGAGGAAATCCGTGGCCCCGGGGCCCAAGAATGAAGGTTACGACAGAAGCAGGTACAGGGGACAGAGAAGGGGCTTCTGCACCAGACTTGCCCCGGCACAAGCTTCCTGAAGACCCCTGACTGAGGGGAGGGAGTATCCGGTGAAAAAGCACCCAGCCAGGTGGTCGCCGGGGCCCGGAGAGCACATGAGAGCGGCTGGCGGGGTTCAGATAACGAGTTTGAACTTGGCCCCCGAGGCCCTGGGAGCCACTGATGGGAGTTCTGAACAGAGTCTTCATGTTTGTCATTTTAGAGCAATTACTCCACAGCTTAGGGGCAGAGAAACCCAGTTAGAACTTCGCTGCAGACAAGTAATAATGTGGAAACAGCCTCCACGTTTTCCGTAGCATGTGGATGCAGTCAAAGCCGATCACGTAACGAGTAAGGGAGTGGACTGCACAACACCGAGCCTTCCAGAAGTGACGTGCTGAGTGGGGGCTGAACAGCGCCCCCAGATGCTATAGATCAAAACAGAGCATCTCGGGGCGCCTGGGTGGCTCCATCGGTTGAGCGGCCGACTCTTGATTTCAGCTCAGGTCACGATCTCACGGTTCTTAAGTTCAAGCCCCACGTGGGGCTCTGTACTGACAGCACGGAACCTGCTTGGGATTCTCTCTCTCCCTCTGTCTCTGTCCCTTCCCTGCTCATGCTCTCTCTCTCATTCTCTCTGTCTCTCAAGATAAATAAACATTAAAAAAAAAAAAAAAAAAAAAAAAAAAGAGCATCTCTGAGGATCCACCTGGAGGCAAGAGTGAAATGGAAAGAATCCGTGTGTGAGATTCAGCCGACCTAGACCCCACACCCAACTGCCAACTGGATTCCTGAGCTCCCGCCCTGCAAGCCTGCATACTACACCTGCCGGGCGGCCACAGGGGTGGGTGAAACGGTGTGCACACGGGGGCAGGGAAAGCACCAGAGGCACACGAACGAAGGAGAGCGGGAATGCGGGGAGCCAGGGGCCGCCCGCAACCATCCAGGCACATACCGTGCTCCAGACGCCAAGGACACCGGGGCGATTATGGAAGGTGTCATCCTCGGCGACTTTACAGGAAAACAAATGTTTCTGACTGCGTGTCTTCCCTCAGGAAAACAGAAACTAGGAATTTGCCAGCCGGCAGCCAAGACTCCTTGGTGTCAGACACAACTCTCTGTGAATCAGAGCCCCCTTAACCTGTAATCTGGGCTATTTTGGAACACCCCATAAGCCTTAAAAAGTTCTGGAGGGATCGCCTCGTTGTCAAAGGTCTCAGAGGGCCCCCAGCCACGTGGTATTTTTATAGCCGTACGGATTTTGTACTCACTCCGAATTTAACTAGTATTTAAGTGTGCTGATTATAGCTGCAAACACACTGCTTATTCCAGCGTGTGGTTGGAGAGGAGGACGGGGAAGAAGCTTTGGAAATTTACAGCACAGAAATAGCATGTGGTCTGTCTGCTGGAAAGAATCGATCCCTCTGTGACCAGCAGTGAGAAGACTAGCAGGGGCCTGAAGCAAACAAAAGGCAGAGAAGAGACGAGTCTTTTTGTCACCATGGCCCTGTTACGGGACACTGGACAGGCGTCTCCCTGGTCTGGCAGACCCCCGAGGAAGCTCGCAGCAGACCCAGGGCTGGGACTAAGAAGACACAGCAAGTCTTGGCTGGAAAACTGGGGTCACCCAGGCCAAAGGCCCGGATCCACAGGAGATCTGGATTTGAAGAAGCAACTCAAAGTGGACATGTGTAAATCACGTCCTACTCGGCTTCACGTGGGGTAGCAACTCTCCGGGGTTGTGGAAATGAGCCGGCGGTTGCAGAGAACCCAGAAGGGGCCAGGAAGAACTGAACTCTGGTCCAGCTACCAACCAACCCGTGACTCCCTTGGTGCTTCCGGTTTCTCTTCTGCTGAAACGTAGGGGTTAAATGGAAAGGGTTTTTTGTGGGTTCTGCTGCTCCCTGGCTTTGCCTGGGGCCAAGGCGGGGAGGCCATAGCTGGTGCGGGCTACAGGTGCCCCGAGCTTGTTCCGGTCAGAGCCTGCGCTGACTTTTATTTCCATTTATTTTTAAGACCTTGGGCTTCCATGAGACTTACTTGAAGAAAGAGGCCACTGCACCATCACCTCCCCAAAATAATTTTGGAAACCGCTGTCCGCAGAGCTCCCTGACTTCCTCTGAGCTGAACGTTCCACGATTCTACATCCAGACACATAGGTGTGGCCAGACAATGAAACATCAGGAGAAAAGGCACATCTGATGTGGCCCTAACAGGGTCTGGCGTAATGCCACAGACACCTAATAAACACACCTGATCACGAAACCCTGTGTCCCAGAATCTCAAGTCACTGACGAGAACACGAGCCAAAGAGGTGTCTTCTAAAGAAATACATCCCGTTGGCCTTTTCTTTCGTGGGGGGTAACGGGGCGAGTCTCCTTACCCATGTTGATATACTATAGAAAATAAAAGTCAAATGAGATTATAGAATCAAAACATCTACACTACCTTGTTGACAGCAACTAATTTTAACAGGGATGTTCTTTCTGTATGCTTGTATGACGTAAGAAGGAGCCGCTCTATTCACATACAGGTTAAATCTGGATCATTCATCTGGTGCACACTGACTAACAATATGTCTTTACGCTCACACTTGTTGCACACACTTCACTGGCAATCTACACAGAAGTCATGGAAACCTTGCCATCAGGGAAGGGTTTAGCACCCTCTGGGATGCTCCCAATACTGACATGGGTGTAGGACTCAAGAGGCCATACCTTTCGTAGCAACAAAGATGCAATTACTACAAAATAAAAATGAGAAACAGCTATGCCTCTCAATATAATGAATTCGATTCTATAAAGGTTTTTCACATCGGAAAATAAAGTCCCCCACCGAAAAGCGTGGCTGGCATATAAGCCTCTAAGTTAATCACAGTGTGATTGGCCAAGCTGTTGTGTATTTTAAAAACTGAGGATTTAAGAGATTTGCCTTCAGCTGTATGTATAACATGTGGTAAAATTTCAGTCGTATCCACTAAGAGAAGGGAAGTAGAATGTGTAACTGCCAAATTATGAAAGGGAAAAAATGCAGTAAGAACACAAAGAAACATGCCCTTAAAAAAAGAAAGAAAGGAAATAATATAAAAATACTTTGGGAGAAAATAAGCCAAAGATATTAAAGATCCTACGAAGTAAATGGATTACACTGGACAGCCAAAAGGAAGAAAAATGATAAAACCACATCATAAAATGGGAGAGATACACGTAAAACCTCATGGAACTGGAAAGACTGTAAATCAAATCACAGAGGAAGGTGATCCAGGAAAATGCTAACGAAAAGAAAACTATTGGAAAAATGAGAATTTAAAGCAAAAAGCAGAACTAGAAAAAAGAAGGTAACTATGTAACAGTAGAAGGTCCAATTCATTATGAGGCTACAGTGATTCTAAATTTGTATACACCAAATAGCTTCAAAATATGAAAAACAAAATTGACAGGGTTACTGAAAAAATGGCAAAAATACCATCAGAGGGGAAATTCATTACATATTACTTAATATAATAAACATACAAAATTAGTAAGACCACGGAAGGTATAAAAAGCACTATTAACCTAAATTTAATAAACGTCAATCTCATCACCAACAAACTGAGAATTCACAAACTTCTCAAAACTACATAGAACAGTTACAAAACCTGACATCACACACAGTCATAAAAAATGACTCCGCAAATTTCGAAGAATGGTATCACACGGACCAGGTATTCTGACATTAAGGCAGTCAAGACAGACATCGATAAGGAAAAGAGTCCCCACGCCTGAAAACTGTAAAAGACTTATCAGTAACTCATGGGTTTAGAACAAAGTATAGAACTTTAAAAAAATGTACGACTAAACAACAATAAGAATACTTTTTAAGAAAACCTAGGAGACACCATTAAAGCAGTATTGAGAGGGAAATTCATCATCTTAAATGCTTCTATTAAAAAAGAAGTCTAGGGGCGCCTGGGTGGCGCAGTCGGTTAAGCGTCCGACTTCAGCCAGGTCACGATCTCGCGGTCCGTGAGTTCGAGCCCCGCGTCGGGCTCTGGGCTGATGGCTCAGAGCCTGGAGCCTATTTCCGATTCTGTGTCTCTCTATCTCTCTGCCCCTCCCCCGTTCATGCTCTGTCTCTCTCTGTCCCAAAAATAAATAAACGTTGAAAAAAAAAAAAAAAAAAAAAAAAAAGAAGTCTAGGGGCGCCTGGGTGGCGCAGTCGGTTAAGCGTCTGACTTCAGCCAGGTCACGATCTCGCGGTCCGTGAGTTCGAGCCCCGCGTCGGGCTCTGGGCTGATGGCTCAGAGCCTGGAGCCTGTTTCCGATTCTGTGTCTCCCTCTCTCTCTGCCCCTCCCCCGTTCATGCTCTGTCTCTCTCTGTCCCAAAAATAAATAAACGTTGAAAAAAAAAATTAAAAAAAAAATAAATAAAATAAAATAAAAAGAAGTCTAGGGGCATCTGGATAGTTCAGTCAGTTGAGCATCTGACTCTTGATTTCCACTCGGGTCATGATCCTAGGGTCGTGGGACCAAGAGACACCATGTAAGGTTCTACCTTCAGCATGGAGCCTGCTTAAGATATTCTCTCTCTGACTCTCCCTCTCCCTCTCCTTCTCTCCATCTCTCTCTCTCTCTCTCTCTCTCTCTCTCCCTCTCCTCCGCTCATGTGCTCTCTCTAAAATAAAAAAATTTAAAAAAAGAAAGAAAAACAGTCTAAAAATTATAGAACTGTCTGTAGTTTAAGAAGTTAGGTAAGAACTACAGAATAAACACAGACTAGAAAGACAGACCAGTTACAGGTAAAAACAAAAATAAATAAAACACAAAGTAAAGTTAAAATAAAGAGAGGCAACAAAGTCAACAGTATTTTTCTTTGAAAATAGTAATAAGACATATACTCTTTGGCAAGTCGGTCAAGGAAAAAAAACGACATGGCCCCAAAAAACTATATTTGTGATGAAACACAGCCAGCAGAGACTTAAAATTAAATGAATAATGTTATGCTAATTTTAACTTGAAATATAGGGGATGTAAATATACACTAAAACCTTGGTTTGCGAGCATAATTCGTTCTGGAAACATGCTTGTAATCCACAGCGCTCTCATATCAAAGGGAATTAACTGCGAGAACCGTTGGCTCAGTTGTGATCGCATGGTGTTCGGCATCATGTACTACTCGTATTGTAAGACCTCGTTGGTTTATTTATCAAATTAAAAGTTATTAAAAGTATTGCTTGTCTTGCAGAAAAATCGCAGAACAAGTTACTCTCAATCCAAGGTTTTACTGTACTCCCAGAAAAATATAATTTAAGAAAACTGGCTCAAAAAGAAAGAGTTCAAATAATTTTATAAGCCTTGAAAAAAACTGAAGCGATAGAAATCCTCCAACAAGAAAAGGACTAGGTTCTTGTTTGCAGCTGAGTACTACCAAAGTTTCAAGAGCAGAAAACTCAAATCACATACAAAATCCTGCAAGGAATAGGGACAAAAGGAAAAAAAAAAAAAAAAGAAACCTCTTTCTAAATCATACATAAGCAGTTAAAGTAAGGAAAAATATAGGCAAACTCACTTATGAGTAAAGAAAAAAAAATTTAAACAAAGTTAAGACCAAACAGAATCCAGATGTGTATCAGAACTGTATTTAGGAGAGAAAAACCATAAAGTTGAACAAGCTAGATTTATCGTAGGAGTACAAAAGAGTTTGCCGTTGGAATAATTCATGTAACATAACATAGTAGGAGGAAAACAGTGGAAGCCATATGGCCATCTTAATAGATGCAGAACAGCCTTTGATAAAACTCAACATGCATTTATGATTAAAAACATAAAACACAACTCTGCAAAACAGAAACATAAGGGAACTTCCTTAACCTAATAAGGAACATGAAAAAGAAAAAGCGACAGCAATATCATTCTTAATTAAATTAGAATATTCCTTATAAAAATCAGGAACAGGGAAAGGACATCTTCCATTACTTCAACACAACACTGTATTAAAAGCCCAAACTCGGGCACCTGGGTGGCTCAGTCGGTTGAGCGTCTGACTTCAGCTCAGGTCATGATCTCGCAGTTTGTGGGTTCGAGCCCCGTGTCGGATTCTGTGCTGACAGCTCAGAGCCTGGAGTCTGCTTTGGATTCTGTGAGTGTCTCTCTCTCTCTCTCTCTCTCTCTCTCTCTCTCTGCCCCCTCCCCTGCTCATGCTCTCGCTCTCGCTCTCCCTCTCAAAATAAATAAGCACATAAATAAACATTAAAAAATAAAAAACTCAAAATCAGAGATAAGATCCTCGATGGATTCAGAAAACCCATTGTTGGCTCACTATCAATCGATTTAAATAGAACATGGAGGGTTTAGCAGAGCTGGTGGCCAGGTCTCTGAATGGAAATCCGAGTAACATCTACACCCTCCCCTCACCTCCATGTCCACGGCCAGAGACCCAGCTCTAGGCTACAGAAGATTCAACTCCAATGCCAGCTCTTAACATCCATGATTCTGTGATCCTTGGTATAGAGCACATCCTTCTGTCCCGTCTTATAGCAGAGCAAGAATCTTCCTCAGACCACGCACTTTTGATTTATTCTCTATTTTACTGGAAACTTTTTGATTCCTTTAAAAAAAAAAAAAGTATTGTGAAATGCTTTCTCCAGGCTAGCACCCCCTTCAAAGATTATGAAATACGATTTTTCCCCATCTTGAAGCAATTTATACACAAAACATCCTGTTTCTTCTTAATCCTCACATTCACTCTCTTACGCATACAGTGGAGAAATCACAGAATGCTCTTTCTTCCGATTTTTCAAAACCTCATATTGCATTTGATTTTCTTGCTGGGACAGGGTGATAAGGTTACGTTCTTTGGTGTTCACTCCAGCTTTACGCCAACGCTGAACTCAAAATGGACAAGGAGGATCCAGAACAAAATCACACAGCACTGCGTGGTCACCTTGCATGGCCTCGCTTCCAGGGACAGATGCCCAAAGCCCACTGGTACCCCTCCTGTCGTTCACCAACCCTGTCCATTCACGGTCTTAACAGTGACGGTCCTAACCTGTGCAAATAATTCATCAGATTTCAATACACGTGGCCCCTCTCATGGCTGGGCGCAGTGACCAACGGGACTCGGGAGATCTTCGGACACCCACAAAGCACCAGTTCAAGATCGATTTTGCATATAGGACATATCCGAGAACAGATGGTATGTCTAAAAATGGAACTCGCTTTTTTGTACTTCTTCCACACGTATGCCAAAAATCACATAATCATAAAATAAAAACTGGCGTTAGTGATCCACCAACAATTTAATCGGTGGATTTCCTCAAAAAAACAAAAAACCAAAAAACAAAAAAACACCTGCTCTGCACAAGAATGAACTATCGAGACATCTATCATTCAAGGTCCAATTTCCGGGAAGTACGTCAAAACAGTACGCTAAAGCTACAGAAATATCTTAATTGTACTCATTACTTTCTCTTAGAGGCACCTCGTTTAAACCAACACATTCAGGAAGAATTGAAAAAATATAAATTTTATGGGGTGCCTGGGTGGCTCAGTCGGTTGAGCGTCCAACTTCGGCTCAGGTCACGATCTCAGGCCATGAGTTCGAGCCCGGCATCGGGCTCTGTGCTGACAACTCAGAGCCTGGAGCTTACTTCAGATTCTGTGTCTCCCTCTCTCTCTACTCCTCCCCCACTCATTCTCTCTCTCTGTCTCCAAAATAAATAAACATTAAAAAAAATTTTTTTAAAAAGAAAAAATATACATTTTAATGTACCTTTCATACAAAATATGTTAGTGCACTGTTTTATTATAACAGGGCTTCATTGTATGTTTGTCCATATTATTTGTGTATTTAGTATGTTCCAATAACTGAAGAGACAAAGACCATTTTCACTGCCAAACCAATCAGCCCATCAGACTTCCTCCCTATCAGAAAACGTTTCACCTTATTATTCAATTCAAGTAAATGTGTCGATAGACAGACACTTTATACAACACTAGAAATAAATTATGGGACACACTCATAAAATCAATTATTAAAATCAGTACAGTCAGAATGAAAATGAGATTAAGGCAACTGAATTATGTTATCCCTTTTATAATAAATTATAATGACCCGATACTAATGGTTTCCTCATTGATATTTAATCAAGCTGTGTTAAATGTAGCTGAGATCGTTAAGTCATTTATGCAACTCTAAGGACAGCAGAAAGCATGATGTTTCTTTGGTAACTGTGTATGCAGGAGTCTGTGAGCTCTGTTGTTAGGCTTTTAGGAATGACCAAAAAAAGTACTGTATTTTTATTTTTTTTTTAATTTTTTTTTTTCAACGTTTATTTATTTTTGGGACAGAGAGAGACAGAGCATGAACGGGGGAGGGGCAGAGAGGGAGACACAGAATCGGAAACAGGCTCCAGGCTCTGAGCCATCAGCCCAGAGCCTGACGCGGGGCTCGAACTCACGGACCGCGAGATCGTGACCTGGCTGAAGTCGGACGCTTAACCGACTGCGCCACCCAGGCGCCCCAAAAAGTACTGTATTTTTAAAACCAGGGGTGGGGGTGGGGGAAGTCCCTTAATTTTGTTAGGTCACATGATCAAATGTTTCTTTTTGACTCTTGGCTGCTTCCAATCTTGCCTTCATATTGGAAGCACAACAGCCCCCAGTGAATCTGTCCAAAGCATTTTTTTTTTTTTAAATCCCATCACTACCAGGGCGCCTGGGTGGCTCGGTCAGTGAAGTGTCTGACTCTTGATTTCAGCTCAGGTCATGATCTCCATGATCTCACAGTTCATAAGATCAAGTCCCTGGTCGGGCTCTGCACGGACAGCATGGAATCTGCTTGGCATTCTCTCTCTCTCTCTTTCTCTCTCTCTCTCTCTGCCCCTCCCCCACTCTCAAAAATAAATAAATAAACTTTAAAATAAATACATAAATAAATCTTACCACTACCTTTCATTTTTATGGTTCTCCAATATCCACAAGATAGATTCTACCTCCAAATATTCAGGGCCCAGCACACGTGGCTCCCGGCACCTCTTCCTCTCATCTCTGCTCCTGTCCTCTCCCGTGGCAGGACAGCTCATGGAGTCTCAGTGGCCAGGGGACCTTCCTGTCCTCGGCAACCCCTCCTCTTCGCCTGGGCTTTGCTCTGTCCTGAGCTCAGGACACTGTTGACATTAGTCACAGAAAAACACACAAGCAGAATCTCCCCCCTTCCTCCCCTCCCGGCCCCCCGCACCTGGCCCTGCTCGGAAGGGATGCTCACAGGATGTCTGCCGATGACCCGTCCAGAGAAACCTGCTGTCCCAGGGCCACGTTCTCTCTCTTCCGACCTCTAGAGCCCACTGCCACCAGAACCGGCACGGGCAAGTTCACGGTGCTTACAGAGGATGAGCCCAAGGCCCTGCAGAGGCCCACACGGCAACGAGCACACAGGAAAAGTGACCCAAAGCTCTCAAACAAACAAAAAAAGGAACAAAAAATAAATACAAAGCAACTGCCACTACGATGAATGTGGAAAATGTGGTTGTGATGATTTATTCTAACAGAGCCTTCAGCCACAGCATCTCAGAACGGCATCTTTAACTGTTTCCCTTTCTAAAAATATCACTCGCCTAACCACCTCAGCCACTCTGAAACCCAAGCGAAGCAAAGCAGGGTATTGATATTTTCGATTCTAGTTAGCGTTTTAAACGACCTTTGCCTTAAAGCTTCACTAGCCAAGAGCAGAGGTGACTGAGCGGAGCCTCACAGCTGCAGCCAGCGCTCGGCCAAGGCCGAGTGGGAGTTTTTCTCAGCCCGAGACATCTTTTCTCGCCAATGACATTCTCCACTTAAGAAAAAAAACCAAACACCAAAACAGAATTAGCTTTCAGATTTAGCGTCTGCAGTCACAGAAGTGTGAACTGGGGGTGGTTTATGGTCCATGAAGACAGTTTCTCTTTATAAATCCTAAACATTTTAAAAGATCTTTTGCTCGTGCTGGAATGTCATTTTCTGGTATTTTGGCCTCTTGCACACGAAATCTTTTGTGACTATGAAGCCAGTTCACAGCTCCTGGAATTTGCTGGAACGTCCTGGGAGGTGGGTGTGGGCAGGGAAAAAGGCCCCCCGCCTCCAGGCCTTACAGTGCATTTTCTCGGGGGAGCCCTCCTGTCTCCCTTACACCTGACACTCTCCAGACCTCTGGGCCAGGAAAGATGTAAGAACCCCAGAATGTTAAAGTTGAGGTTAAAAAAAAGAAAAGGCCAGCAAGCGCACAGCCTCCAAGGCATGTGAAGGAGACCAACGATGGCAAATCTCAACGACGGCAAAGCTCAACGTTCACGTTTCCTCCTTGCCGCGGTTACCAGGGCCCCAGACCCCCCTCCGGCCCAGCAGAGCCCTGTGCTCCTGGCAACACATTCCCAAGACCGCCCTGGGGTGGTGTGGGCAGCACTGGTTTGTGGTAGGGGGTCCAGCAGGATGCCTCAGGCAGGCTCTCTGGTCAGACAGTGAGAGGCCAGGGCGGGTAACCAGGAGCCTGGCCAGAACGAGGGACTTTAGGTACCTGCAGGGGCCCCATGGTCCCCAGTGCCCTGCCCAGGGCCCACCCCAGCACTCTCTCAAGCGGTCTCTCAACCACTCCCACCAGCTCCCGAAGGGGACAGTGCTGGCCCTCCTCTAGGCCTCCCCTGCCCAGCGTCTGGCCCCGGCCCCCTCCCTCCCCCTCCCGCACACACTGTCCCAACTCAGGCCACCCCTCTCACTTTGCCCCCTCGGCTGGGCCAAACCAGAATTCAGCTCCTGGCCCCCGGGGCGCCTTCAACGCCCCAGCCAGCTGGCTAAAGAAACACACAAGCACACTGATGGGGGAGGGGGAGGGTCTCGAGTCAGGTGCGCGCTTCCTCCTGCTACCACGTGACCACTCTTTCTAGGCGGCTTTTCACTCCTCGCTGGGTCTCCCCAAACTCGCAATCCCCCCTCCGCCCGGGGCACTCTCTCGGCTGGCCACCGGGGTTTCCCATTTCACGAACACGATAGAAGCAACCAGAAGAAAACCGCAGGGCCTCCTCCCCGAGGGCCACCTCCCGGGCACCCGCACGTGTGTCCTCAGCCCCTCCCCCGCTCCCCCCACCCCCCACCCCGAACTTGTCCTCGGCCCCTCCCCCACCCCTAACTCTCTGCACTCCTCCTCCAGCAAGCGCTGTATTACAAGGGGCGCCTCCCACCTGCTCAAGAAATGAGGTCAGCAAGGTCCTTCCAACATTCCCAGCTTTTCAGTCTCTACTGAACCGCCGCCCAGGGCACAAGAGCCAACGCTTCCAACTGAAAGTTGACTCTCTTGGCCTTATTTACCCCGCCGGACACCACCCCCTATTCCGCTCCCTCTGCAGCCGAGCGGCCCAGAGCAGCTGTCAACATCCGTCTCCCGGTCCTCCCCTCGGGCCTTCTCTCCGCAACCACTCCAATGGCGCTTTTGGGCCCACAGCCACCAGACCTCCGTGTTGCTCCCAGAGCCACCAGTGAGCGAGCAGCACGGAGCCGACCGCAGAGACTTCTCAGCCCTCCCCTCACCTGCGCCATCAGCTCAGAACCCCCCGCTTCTGAGATGATTCCATGTGGCTTCCAGGATGCCACGCTCTTGGTCTCCCCCTGGTCTCTGGTTGTCCCCCCTTGGTCTCCTTTGCCGTCTCTTCCTCTCCGCTTGCTTCTCCGGCAGCTGGAACGTCCCAGGGCCCAGGCCTCAAAACTCTCCTCTCGCTGGGATCTCATCCGATCTTACTCCCCTAAATACCAACCAACCACAGGTCCAAGACTCCCACTACACCCCAGCCGGATCACCGGCCTCCACCATCGGATCTGTACGGACCTGTCCACTCAGCATCTGTCTTACAACCTCTCCACACGCTCAGAACCGAACTTCTACTCTTTTCGTGACCCAACTTCCTCTACCTGCGGACGTCCCTGTTTCCATGGGTGACAGCTCCGTCTAGTGACCGGCTAAAACCCTCAACACACTTCCAGACTTGCCCCTTCCTCTCACACCCCACACCCCTTCCGCCAGGACATCTTAAGGACCCTGTCTTCAAACCGTATCCAGAATGTGACCACTTTTCGCTCCTTCCACTGCTATCATAGAGCAAAGCCACCATTATCTCTTGTCTGAACGACTCTAATGGATTTCTCTATTGGCCTCTCAATGGTCACCTGGTTTACCCACACCTTCCACCCCTACCTCCCATATGGACACAGAGGCCAGAATGAACCTATGAAAACGCAATGCAGATCCTGTCCGTCCCCTGCTTCACACCCTGCACTGATTGCCCATCATAAAACCTAGAATTCCCCAACAGTCTGCGATGCTAGACACGATCAGCTTCCTGTTCAACCTCCCGACCACCCCCCAAACTCACTTGTGACTGCTGGTTTTCCTCCAGCCACCCTGCCTCCTTGGTGACTCTCCAGCACGCCAGTGGGTCTCTGCACCCACTTGTTCTTCTAACTGCAATGCTCTTGTCCCAGACACCAAGTGGTTAGTTAGCACAACTCCTTAAATCCGCGTTCAGATGTCAACTTTCTGATGAGCCCCTCCTGACCAACCCCCTTTCAAACGGCAACCTCCTCCACCCTCCAAAACTTGGTCTACTTTTTCTTCTCTCCACAACATTCGCGCCTTGTAATGAAACATACAATTTCCTTCTTCACACTGGCGGCTGTCTGTGGTCTGTCTGTTCCCGTCCCCACCCCCATCCTCCACTCGCACCCCCACTCAACTAGGAGCTCCCTGAAAGCAGGGGCTTGTGTCTGTTGAGTTCACTGTGTGTCCTGAGTGAGAACAGCACCAGGCACAACCCTTGGTTCTCGATGAGTGAATCAATCGGTGAGACCTTCGATACATCTTCTGAACCGGTTTCCTCGTCTACGAAGTGAGACGAGCAATATGGACCCCACGGGTTCTTACAAGCAGTAAATGAGGGCCCATGTGTAAATCTTCATAAAGTACTAATTACTATAATAGCTTAACATAATAGGTTGAGAACCATCCTCAAAATTAACAATTGTACTAGGCAATTGTTTCCATGGTGCAGCTTAAGAGGTATGGAGAAATCCACCCAGGCAGGGCTATAGTCTTTCTGGTGGCTGAGGTTCCACTAAGAAGACATAAATGAAGGTTTTCATTTTTCCAAATTCAAAATTACCTCCGAGAAGTCCTGGGGTAGGAAAGGAACGTCTTCTGGCCAAATCCTGGTGTCCTGCTACGCTCACGTGCACTCAGCTGGCCCCTCCCTTCGTGACCGGCCACCCTCACGGAAACGTGGGAGAAGGTCTCGGGCCCTGGGGTCCCTCCACACGTGGGGACCTGGAGCGGTCCACACTCGGCAGGGTGCTCGGCACCTGGGAAACGTGGGGACAGCACAGGAGCTCAGAGAGCAGGCTGCAAGGAGGAGGCAGAAAGGACACGACGCTGACTTCCAGCCTCCCCAGCACCAGCCTCTCAAATCCCCAAGCCCGGAGAGAAGGCTATTGATATGATTACTAGAAACTGTATCAGATCCAACATTTGGTAAGTATCCTGGTTCACTGGAGAGGTCTGTGGTATAAATAATTCCACCAAGGAGTTAACAGATAAATCCACCAACACAAGTAACTCTCAGATAACGAATCGTCCCCGATTCTCTCTTCTGTCCCCTCCTTTTCCGTTCACAGCCATTGGACTTCTCCTAATCGGATTCCTATAGGCAAAGGTTCAGGTCCACTGAAAAGCTTACAAATAAGACAAGACTATGTTGACTGTAATCCCTAAGGCAACCGCTAAGAAAATGATTTTAAAATATGTAAAAAAATAAACAACTGAATTAAAACGGTATTCAAGAAACCATTCAGCATAAAAGAAAGCACACTAGAGGAATAAAAGAATACAAAGGATGTAAGACCCATAGGAAATAAAGAGCAAAATGGTAGGCCTAAATTCTACCTTACTGGTAATTATGTAAGATGGTCTAAACACTCCAGTCAAAAGCCTGAAACTGGTGGAATGGAGCATCGAAAAGGATAAAATAGTTACAAATAAATGTATCGAAAGATATGTAAGGCTTGTGCAGTGAAAACTACCAAAACATCATTGTAAGACTTCAAATACCCCAATAAATGGAAAGACATCAGTGCACATAGGCTAGAAAACAGTAAAGACAGCAGTCCTCCCCAAACTGATCTTCAGATTCAAATGTAATCCCTATTCAAATCCGTTTCCCATTTTCTTTTCATTTTTTTTTTCAAAATCGACAGGCTGATCCTAAAATTCCTATACAAATCCAAGAGACTCAAAAATAGCCAAAAGAACCTTGAAAAAGCAAAGCAAAGTTGGAGGAGTTGCCCTTCCCGATGTCAAAAAAAAGCTACAGTAATCGAGATAGTGTGGTGTTGGCATAAGAACATAGAGATCACTGGATTAAAACTGCCGGTTCAGAAATAAACCCATACATTCATGGGTAATTGACTGTTGACAAGAATTCCATGACGTTTTAAAGGGCAAATGACAGTCTTTTCAACAAATGGTGCTGACGTGCAAAAAATGAATCTCGACACAGACCTTATAACTTTCATAAAAAATTAACTCACAATGGGTCAGACCTCAACATAAGAGCTAAAATTACAAAACTCTTAGAAAAAGATCATAGAGGAGTAAATCCTTGTGACCTTGATTAGGTACCAGTTTCTTAAATATATCACCAAAAGTGCAAACGATAAAATAAACAATAAATTTTAAAATTTCATGTGTCAAAAAACACCATCAATAAAGTAAAAAAAAAAAAACAAAGGGGAGAAAATACACACAAAACATATGTCTGACAGGGACCTAGTATCTAGATTATACAAAGAACTCATACAACTTAACAGTAAAAAGACAAATAACCCAAATCAAAAATGGGCAAAAAGTTTGAAAAGACATTTCTCCAAAACAGCCGTTCAATGTCCAATAAGCACAAAAAAAAGTCCAACATTCAATTAATACATATTTTGTATGTTGTATGTATTATACACTGTATTGTTACACAACGTGAGGTACAGAAGAGAAAATGTTGTTAAGAAAATCATAAGGAAGAGAAAACACATTGACTGTCCTGGACTGTATTTAGCAAAAGAAATCTACATATTAGTGGACCCGGGCAGTTGCAACCCATGTGATCCAAGGGTCAACTGTACTTTAAAATGATGAATTTTAACCTCAATGAAACTATCATTTAAAAAGAGGCGCACCTGGGTGGCTCAGTTGGTTAAGTGTCTGACTCTTGGTTTTGGCTCAGGTCATGGTCTCAAGGTTCTTGAATTCAAGCCCCGCATCGGGCTCTGTGCTGGCAGCGTGGAGCCTGCTGGGATTCTGTCTCCTCTCCCTGCCCCTTGCCCCCACCTCTCAAAATAAATAAACTTTAAAAAGGAAGGAAGGAAGGAAGGAAGGAAGGAAGGAAGGAAGGAAGGAAAGAAAGAAAGAAAGAAAGAAAGAAAGAAAGAAAGAAAGAAAGAAAGAAAGAAAGAAAGAAAGAAGAAAAAAAAAAAAAAACCTCAGGAGCACCTGGCTGGCTCAGTTGGTGGAGCATGTGACTCTTGATCTCAGGGTCATGAGTTCGAGCCCCATATTGGGTGTAGAGATTACTTATATAAACAAACTTTAAAAAACTGGAAAAAGTCTAAAAAGAGTAAGGCAAGATAACTCCTGAATTTCCCAAACTCTCTTTCCTCAAGTACAGTGTCTGCTCAGGAACTCAACACCAGCATCTGAACTTGGCTTATTTTTAGGCATCTCCGGTCAGGGAGCAAAGCACAAAATCAATTCCGTTTTTCTAGTCACTTCAAAGAGGGGCACAGAGAGCAGGCAACGTTTAAATCCGAGTAGACAGGAGATACATCCCGATGGATAAACCCACAGCTATTCCTTCCTCGCTGCTCTCTCCCATGACAAGCTTTCCCAAATGCATTCTCTTGCGATGTTCATGTCAGAGCGCCTGAGTCCAAAGCCTTCCATGTTAAGGCTCAGAGTTCGACCTGCCCCCAGCATCACCTGGCCCTTGCACAGAGCAAGCCTCTTGACCCGCAGAAAGCTACACCTCCTTGGTCCCGAGGCATCAAGATACGGACTCCAGAAAACGTGATCCCATTGTTTGCAAGTCTACTGTCCACATTTACTTGGCAATACATTCAGACGCTTCCAACAACGCACAATACAAGACAGTCTTCTACTACCTGCTTCTGCACTTTTCCCAGGTTAGAAGAGCCAGGAAGTAGAATTATAATCTCCGGCAGGAAAGGAAAAGCTCTCCGCTCAGCTGGTGCGCTGGCAAAGGAGATTTTTCTAGCTGCCTTTTACAAAGATTTATAAAGGGAGGCTGCATGCAGAGCTCTCAACCCGGGGATAGGGGGTGTGCTGTGAGCCCACGTGGCTTGTGGGCTGTTTGCAGGTTGCAAACCGCCCCCCTGACCCCACCTTTCCAGAGCCCCACTGCCAGGGAGCTGCTGGCCCCTGCACTGCCCCGGCACGACACAGGCATGAATGAAAGAGCTGTAGCGTCTCCTGCGGTGGCTTTCCTGTCCGTGTTGAGTAGGACTTGTGGCAGCCTCCAGCCGGGGTTCGATCACCCGGGTATCCAGCTCTCAGCAGTGCTCTGCCTACGAAGCTGCACGGAGAGTGAGTGGCCAGTCCCTATCCTGACATTTCCCCACAAGCCCTGCTATTGTTAGCGCACTGTTCTGCAGGGTACCAGGAACGCACATACTGCAGTGTAGCCGAAACACCAATGGTAGCTACTCAGGGATCCACCTTTCCTGCCCTCCTACGATCTGCTGAGATCCCGTGTAGGAGTGATACAAAAATGGATGGAATGTGGGGTGCCTGGCCGGCTCGCTCGGAGGACTGTGCGACTCTTGATCTCAGGGTCATGAATTGGAGCCCCACCCTAGGTGTAGAGATTACGAAAAAGAAAAACAAAACGTAAAAATTAAAATGGATGGGATACGACTTTGCTCTGAAGGAGTTCAGATGTTGTAGGAATCTTTACGTCCATCCGTTACCCTTTGAATGCTTAAAAAAAGTTAACTGTGTTAGTGGTTGCCATTTGAAGTGTTCGTTGCTGGAACCAAATATGCTGTACTAAAGTATGGGATGAGGCTTCTCCTTTTGTAAGAATACGCCCCTGTGGTAATTTCAATTTCATTAATTCTCTCCTTTATGTGAACACGGACGCTACATCGAATTATGAACAAAGGATTCGGTTGTTTGGGATAGCCTGAGAAAGCCAAACTGGCGCAAAACTATGCATTAAAGAGGTTACTCTACTCATTTATTTCTTTCACCAATTGTATGTCCGTCAATACATAAACGGGTCCTGTTAGCACGTATATATCAGATTCTTCTTCATTAAATTAATTCACCAAAGAACAGCTAGAATCACTGAAAAAAACGGGGCTAGGGATAAGCATTCAAAACCTTTAGAAATTTGATATATACGCATATGCATATATACACTTAGGTATTCTACATATACACACATATATACACTCGGATATACATAATGACATTCAGATATTAAATATATATACACTCAGATTTTACGTACGTACACATATATACATACACTCAGATATTACATATATACATACACTCAGGTATTATGTATACACACACACACACACACACACCTATATACATACACTCAGGTATCATAATGACATTCATATATTATATATACATTCACATATTGTACACATATGTACATACACTCAGATATTACATATATACATATACACACTCAGGTATCATACACACACACACACACACACACATACACTCAGGTATCATACATAATGACATTCAGATAGTATATGTACATTCAGATATTATACATGTACACATATGTACATACACTCAGATATTACATATATACATATACACACACAAGTATTATATTCACACACATGCCTACAGTCAGATATTACATGTACATACATATATAGCAGATAAACACCAGGACTGCTGGAGCCTGCCGAGGGAGCACAGTGGTCGGACACAGGGTGGCAGGGGGCCAGGAAGAGCGTTGCGCCCAGCCCCATGCAGCAGCCCAGGTGCAAGCACACAGCAGCAGACAACTGTGTTTTAGCCAAAGCTGGCTTTTGCCAGGTAACCAGGGAAGGAGGAGAAAGGACCACTTTCCAGAAAGAAAAGGAGTGTGGTTGTAGGTAAGGGGGCAGCAAACACCAAGAAGGAAGCAGGGCTGCTGGTCACAGCAGGGATGAAGTATTCAGGTGCACGAGGATAGCTACCATGGGGGACGATGGTGATCCGAGCGGGCGCTAGGCGTCCCGGTGTCAGAACCACCAGGTACCACTCCGGGAACAGGCAGCTGCCGTAAGACAGAAGCCAAGATGACCAGAAAGGAGGGCTAGGGAGAAACAGGAACCTACTTTTCTTTATTTCTTTGTGGACTTTAAACAGGATCCTACTTTTAGAATGATCTTCTGTGTAGACAGATACTGCAAATGCAGGAACAGGAAGGCAGACATGGGACTTGTTGGTATAATCCTCAGTAGGCATGGAGGAGGGCCAGGGGGGTCAGCATAAGGCTCAAACAAGAGGGGATGGGGATGAGAAAGTCTGATGCTCATGTTTCAAGGGAGCAGGGGATATTTAGGGAAGAAGAGGGGCAGTGGTCTAGAAGCAGCAAGGAGAAGAAAGAGGCATCAGCCCCATCCTGATAAATGTGTTCGCTGACCCAGTAGCAGGTGCACATTGGCAAGAACACAGTCACTGCACAAGGGCTGTATTCACAGATGAGAAGACAGGTAAAACCCTAGTCCGTGGCCAGACAGCTGGGCAGGGGCAGCCCTGCCTGCACCCTCTACCACGTGGCATCTTCTATGTGGATACTCTGTGGTCTCCAAACAACTAGAGAAAGACTGGTCTTTCACAACTAGTGTTGGGACATAGGCTGCACATGAGAAAAAAATGGGCTGTGTCTCCTAACAATGCCTTGAGGTAAAACCACAACTTTACCAGCAAACCTCAAAAGTAAAGAAGTCATAAAGATTTAACTATAAAAATTGGGTTTCTATATGGTAAAAAAAAAAAAAAAATACCGTAAGTCAAATAAGAAATAAGTGAAAAACTTGGCATCGTTCCTGTTATATGTAATAAACAATTAACATCCCTAATTGACAAAGGAGAAAAAGGAGAAAAAATAACAATAGAAAACACTGCAATAGAAAAGCTGGAAAAGGATGTGAACAAATAGACAAAGAGAAACAACATGAATAAGTATTTGAAAAGATGCTGGATCTCACTCCTAATTAAAGAAATGGGGTGAAAAGATGCCATCAGAGCAGCAATGATTAAAAATGCAACATTGCTGGATAAAAACTCAATATTGTTGAGTGTGGTGTGAGAGGAACTTCCATTTATTTTTTTAGGAGTATGATAATGGGTGCCATTTGTAAAATAAATTAAAAACAGATCCAAATATACAACATGAGTACCTTTGACCCACACATACCACCGTAAGCATTAATTCTATGGATAGACTGGCAAAAATATTCCCTATGTGTGTAAAAACATATTCTTGGTAGACTTATTTGCAAAAGCAAATACTGGAAATCTACTTAAATACTCATCAGGGGGGACAGGTTGAATAAATTATATTGTGTCATCCATACAAGTAAAGAATGAGCCAGACCTACAGGGGTTGGTATAAAAAGATGTCTATGACATAACAGCAAATAATAGGACACAGTACAATTTTTACAATAATCCAATCTGTGAATATACATTTAAGTAAGACACTCACACATAAAGGTTCTAGAAAAACGTAAAAGAAGAAAAAAAACTTGCTGATAATCACTTTAGACTAAAGGGAATTTTACTCTTCATTTTATTCCTTCTAATTTTTTTTTTAATGTTTATTTATTATTGAGAGAGACAGAGACAGAATGTGAGTGGGTTAGGGGCAGAGAGAGAGAGGGAGACACAGAATCCGAAGCAGGCTCCAGGCTCCGAGCTGTCGGCACAGGGCCCGACGCGGGGCTCCAACTCACGAGCTGTGAGATCATGACCTGAGCCGAAGTCGGACACTCAACTGATTGAGCCACCCAGGCGCCCCTTCATTTTATTTCTAATTGAACTGTTGCGTTTTTTTGTTCTTTGTTGTTGTTGTTTTTTTTTACTTTCTGCCTTTATAACTCTTAAGTTTTTAGAGCTAAAGATTTTTGATGTATTACCCATGAGATAACACACACTGAAGGAAAATAATTAGTTTTCTTTGGCCTCACCAAAGACCATGTTAAGTACAACACGTTGTAAGTCTGAATTAAAATCCCACAGAAAGACCCCACTGCTTTGCATTCTCGGGTCCCTGAAGCAAATTCTTGGTGTGAGGCTTGCTCTGACATCTGTGCGGAGAATAGTCAATAGAAGCTCAGGCTTCTCCTTGCTGTCTCTGTCTCCTCTGTCCCCCTCTTCGTGGTGAATTCACTTTCAGACTTGGTGTTAAGCAGTCATCAGCACAGGCTCGTGCTCACTTACCTCCAACTCCTTCCACACACAGACACAAAAGGAACCCAAAGGCAATCCCTCTGCTTCTCCCCAATCTTTCCATTCCCAAGCTGAGAATTTCTTTTAGCTGCTGCCTAACGTGGAAGTTACTGTTCCCCAAATCAACACAGATCTATGCGTTTCGGCCTGTGCAGCCACAATGAGTGGAGGCTTTCGCATGTGCCATCTGTTTGACTTTATTATGAATAGAGGTCTTGTCCAGCTTCAAGAAAGCGATCTCTGTCTACGGGCATTGTCACTAATGGTCGTGCACGCTGGGGGACAGAGAGCCCCACAGGCATCCCTTTAGAGCTGTCCTGCACTGACTTACTCCACCGTTGTCTCCTCTGGGGGAAAATAAAATACATTCTCCAGTAATGGAGACATTTGTGAAATTAGCTATGGAACAAATTCATTGGCTCATTGACTATCAATTAATTAAATGCGTTGTTTTTTTTTTAATTCTCCTGTTGTGATAGAACGCATTTGGCTAATTCCACCATCATTCCTGATTCTGAGAAATGACTCATAAAAAGGAATTTGATTCTCAGCTTTAAACCTGCTTGCACAAAGGGCTGACTGATTTACCCCACTGGATACTGAATTAGGAACAAAATAAGAAGCTTGTTATAGTACAGGCATTACTGCAGGGAAAGAAAAAAATGGAATGATGACATAAAGCATACACCAACTTTAAAGAACTTAGAAAATAATTCCTTTGACTATGTAGTCTGAAAACAAATAAGGTAGATTTTACGTGCTGATAGGGGGAAAAAAATCTCCAGATTAAGTAGAAAAAAGCAATAGGCCGTATTTCCCGTTTAAAAAGGGAGGTGAGGGGGGCTGGTGTGCAAGTATATGTAAGAAACTGATAGGAGGCCAAAGGCCTAGGGCAGGAGAAGGAAGTGCTTTGCATTGTGAAAGTTCCTGTACTACTGGGTTTTTCAATTTTTAATGTACTATATATTTTTTATTGAAGTGAAATTCACATAACAGAAAATTAACCATACTAAAGTGAACGATTCAGTGCCATTTACCACATTCACAACGCTGTGCAGTCAGCACTTCCATCCGATTTCAAAACATGTCCATCATTCCAAAATAAAACACATTACCCACTAAACAGGTATTCTCCACTCCCCCTCTGCCCAGTTCCTCACAGCCAGCAATCGGCATTGCCTCCATGGTTTTACCTATTCTGGATCTTTCATAAAATTGGGATAACACAGTCAGTGACCATTTATAGCTGGCTTCTCTTGTAGTTCATTTTTTTTTTTTCAATATTTATTTTTGAGAGAGAGAGAAACAGAGTGTGAGTGGGGGCGGGGCAGAGAGAGAAGGAGACACAAAATCCAAAGCAGACTCCGGGCTCCGAGGTGTCAGCACAGAGCCTGATGCGGGGCCGGAAGCCATGAACCGCGAGATCATGACCTGAGCCAAAGTGGGACGCTTAACTGACTGAGCCACCCAGGAGCCACTGTATTTCATTTTAAAAAACTAACATTTAGGGGGAACCTGGGTGGCTCAGTTGGTTAAGCATCCAACTCTTGGTTTCAGCTTCAGGTCAAGATCTCACAGTTTGTGACTTTGAGCTCCACATCGGGCTCTGTGCTGACAGCACGGAGCCTGCTTGGGATTTTCTCTCTCTCCCTCTCTCTCTTCCCCTCCCCCGCTCTCTTGCTCTCCCTCTCAAAATAAATAAATAAACGTTAAAATAAAATAAAGTAAAATAAAATAAAATGTTCTGACATCTTTAAAAAAAAAAAAAAAGAAAAAAAAAACCCTAACATAAATCAAATATTTCCTGGAAATATTTTATCCAAGTCATTCACTGTCACTTTTTTTTTTCAGAAATATTTGAAAAGCCTAATATCTGTAAACCCATTATATCACACCCCAAAGATGACAGAGAAATGAAACGATCCCTGCAAAGATTATCCAGAGAAGCATTTTCTGCTCAGTAGTGCAAAAGTTATCAGTCAACCGGAAACTTTGAACACACAACCTGTGCAGAATATCTTGCAAGGTGTCCTAAGTCGTTTAGAAGAAAGAGAATGCTAGATTCGGAGCTGGAAGGGAATAGAGGGTTCATTACCTCTTACTCAGAGGTCAGAAAGTCGCAGCCCAGACCCACAAAACTGGCTGGCTTCATGCTGCAGTGTGTCCTGTGTCCAGCTATGACCTGTCCTCTACCACGGCCAACGCCTTCAAGGGGCCTGTGAGGGCAGAGACGTGAGCGAGACAGAGGAGCACGTGTGGGTGTAAAACGGGGAGGGTGGGAGTCTGAAGTTTCAAGTCCAACACGTGTAGCACAGGGAGGCCACTGGTCGCATCCTCGCGAGAAAAGGTCGGACAAACCAAGAATCAAGGGGTTCTTGCAACCATCGGAAAACGGGGCAGAGGGCAACCCACCCCCCCAAAATCTGGCGAGAGGCGAGACAAAGAGAGTCACAGCCGAGATCTGCTCGCTGTCAGGGCCACAACTGACAGGAACACCTGCATGGCAATGGTCACGAATTGCTGAAGTCTGATGCACTAGCTCGAGAGTGAAAAGGAGACTCCGAGGAGCCACAGTCTTGAGAGAGCCCCACATATTTGTGGGTTTGACCCCCCCCCCACCCCAACCCGCCAGGAGTCCCACCAGGATCACACGGCAAAGGGCCAAGAACATCCCCAGCCCCAGCTCAGGCCGGGGGGAGAGTAACCAAGCGAAGTATGCGTGGGGTGGTCCACGTGACACAGTCTCCCCACCTGACGAAGGACAGTGACCCGACCCCAGCCCCACCTCCTCCTCAGCTCACCTGAGAAGCGGCAAGACGGCTCAGGAACACTGGAGAGGGCTGGCTACACAGGTCTGCTGGAAGCCTGGGGTTGAATCCTGAGAGTAGAGAACGCTTTCCTGCCCCTCAACTTAGCGCCCGTTCACAGGGTCCCATCTGATCACGATGGGTGACAGCTCAAAGAGCTGCAAGAAAGGGACGCTGCTGAACGAGGAAGAAACCCCCGAAGACCACAGGCCAGATGAAAACAGGCCCCTAGAGGACCTGGGGCATCCGGCACCCACCGCTTCTGCCCTCGAGGAACACAACTCAGCTCCTATCCAGATGAACCTGAAACCTCACACTGAGGTCACTTCTTACGCCAGATCCATCACGCCCAGATATCGACGACAATGAAAAATACACAAAGCAGGCCAAAAGGCAAGGAAAATCCCAATCTGCAAGGGCAGCAAGCATCGAAACCAAGCTCAGACAGGACACAGATACTGGAACCATCCGACAGGGAACTTACAAATAATTGGGATGAATGTGTTAAAGGCACTACGAGAAAAAGCAGACGAGCACACGGGTTATAACCAGCAGGGAGATGGACTTCTAAAGACAGAATCAAAGACAAGGGTAGAATGAAAACCCAGTTAAAGGATGAAGAATGCCTCTGTCAGGCTCACCAGTAGACTGAGCACAGCAGACAGAAAAGGCAGTGAGCCTCAAGACTTTGACAGAAAAGTTTCTAAACTAAAATACAAACAGGAAAAAATAAAAGAACAGCACATACAAGAACCGTAGGATAATTTCAAAATACATAACATACACATAACCAGAATACTGGGAAGAAAAGAGAGGATGGGGGCAAAAAATATTTGAAGCAAGAATGGTTGAGAAACTTCCCAAATCAATGACAGATGCCAAACCCTGGATTCAGGAAGCTCAAATAACAAAGCAGGGTAAAAAAAAAAAAAAAAATGTACACCTACATGTCACAGGCAATGGCAAATATCGAAGACAGAGTGAAAATCTCGAAAAAAAAAAAAAAAAGCCAGAGAAGGGGAAAACAGTGGTACTTTAGAGGAGCAGGAACAAGAATCAGGTCTGAGCTCCCTTCAGACACCATACAAGCAAGAAGAGAACAGAGTGAAATATTTCAAGCATTGAAAGAAGACCTACCAGCAACCTGAAATTCTATTTCCAGCAAAACTAGCCATCAAAAGTGACAAAAAAGAAACACTCTCAGATAAGCAAAAACTGACCAATGTGGGACCAATTGTGTTGCACTCCAAGAAATGTTAAATGTTCTTCGGAGAGAAGGAGAGTTCAAATGTTAGAAACTCAGAGGAACATAAACACAGGAAGAGAGAGAAGGGACAAGCCAAGTTAAAATACTTTATTTTTCTTATTTTAAATTGATCTGAAAGAAAATGGCTTAAACAATAACAACGACGACGTATTGGGTGATTATAGCATATGGATAAGGGAAATGAATGACAGGAAAGTCATCAGGGAAGGGAGACCAGAACAAGGAATACTCTGTATCTTAGATAACATTATTACATATCAAGCTGTAGAGTATTATTTGGAACTGGGCTTAAGTTTACTTGCAAATGTATATTGCAAACTCTAGGGCAACCACAGAAAATGTTAGAAATTAGTATAACTGATATGTTAACAGAAGAGATAACAAGGAATTATATACAATACTCAGAAGCAGAGAAGTCAGTAAAAAGAAGGAGGGGGGAAAAAAGAGCAGGAGTAATGGATAAAAACAATTACGAGGTGCCTGGTTGGCTCAGTCAGTGGAGCATACAACTCTTGATCTTGGGGTTATGGGTTTTAGCCCCACTTTGGGTATAGAGGTTACTTAAAAATAAAATCTTTAAGGGGTGCCTGGGTGGCTCAGTTGGTTAAGCGTCTGACTTCAGCTCAGGTCATGATCTCATTGTTCGTGAGTTCAAGCCCCTCGTAAGGCTCTGTGCTGACAGCTCGGAGCCTGGAGCCTGCTTCCGATTCTGTGTCTCCCTCTCTCTCTGCCCCTCCCCTGCTCGTGCACTGTCTCTCTTTCCAAAATAAATAAAAACATTAAAAAAATTTTAATAAAATAATGTCTTAAAAAATTGCAAACATGGTAGATATCAATCCAACTCTATCAACAATCACTTTAAATGTGAACCGTCTGAATACACTGGATAAAGGTTAAAGGAGAGATTTTCAAAGTGGATAAAAAAAGCAAGAGTCAACTCTATATTGTCTAAAGAAATACCCCGTAAATAAAAAGGCTCGGGTTAAAATGAAAAGGGTAAAGAAGGATATACCATAATCCAAAGAAAGCTGGAGTAGCTGTGTTAATTTCAGACAAAGCCAACTTCAGAACAAAAATCATCAGAGATAAACAGGGACATTACATAAGGATACAGGGGTCTGTTCTCTAAGACATGATAACACTAAACATGTATGTACCAAACAACAGAGCATCAAAATACAGAAGGAAAAACTGACAGACCTTGCAGGGAGAAATACACAAATCCACGATTATAGCTGGAGACTTCACCCCTCCTTTCAGTAACTGACAGATCCAGAAGGTAGAAAATCAGTCAACACAGAGCTAACCCAAGCAGCACTAACAGTCAACTTGATTTATTTGACACATAGAATATTCCATCCAACAGCAATAGAATGCACATTCCTCTAGCTCATAGGGAACATTCTAGGCCATAAAAGCTACCTTAGTAAATAAAAATCAAAGCCAAAATCATATAAGCTTTGCTTTCACATCACAATGGTATTAAACTAGAAGTCAATGACAGAAAATTGGAACATCCCCAAATATATGGAGATTAAATAGACTTTTAAATAACATTTGGGGCAGGGGCACCTGGGTGGCTCAGTTGGTTAAGCGTCCGACTTTGGCTCAGGTCATGATCTCACAGCTCTTGAGTTTGAGCCCCACGTCAGGCTCTGTGCTGACAGCTCAGAGCCTGGAGCCTGCTTCAGATTCTGTGTCTCCCTCTCTCTCTGCCCCTCCCCAGCTCATGTTCACTCGCTCTCTCTCTTTCAAAAATAAATAAACTTTAAAAAAACTTAAAAAAAATAATATTTGGGGCAAAGAAGAAGCCTCAAAAGAAATTACTAAACATGTTGAGCTGAATGAAAAAAAAAAAACTTATCAAAGTATGTATAATGTAGCAAAAGCAGTATTTACAGGGAAATTTGTAGTATTTTTTTTGCTTTGTTTATTTACTTATTTTGAAAGTGTACAAGAGAGCATGAGCAAGTGGGGGAGAGGCAGAGAGAGAGAGAAAGAGAGAGAGAGGAAGAGAGAGAATCCCAAGCAGACTCCATGCTGTCAGCCCAGAGCCCAACACTGGGCTTCAACCCATGAGCTGTGAAATCATGACCTGAGCTGAAATCAAGAGTCAGATGCTTAACCAACTGAGCCACCCAGGCACCCCAGGAAATTTGTAGTATTAACTGCATATATTAGAAAATCAGAACAATCTAAAGTCAATACTCCAACCTTTCTTTAGGAAACGAGAGTTAGAAAAGCAATTTAAGGGGCACCTGGGTAGTTGAGTTGTTAAGCGACTTTAGCATCTCATGGTTCACGGGTTTGAGCCCCACATCGGGCTCTCTGCGGAGAGTTCAGAGCCTGGAGCCTGCTTTGAATTCTGTCTCCCTCTCTCTCTTTCTGTCCCTCCCCCAATCATGCTCTTTCTCTCTCAAAAATAAAATAAACATTAAAGACAATCAGAACGATCTAAAGTGATTACTCCAAACTTCCTCTTTAGGAAAAAAGAGTTAGAAAAGCAATTTAAGGGGCGCGAGGGTGGCTCAGTCAGCTAAGCGTCCGACTCTTGATTTCAGGTCATGATATCACGGTTCATGAGTTCAAGCCCACATGGGGCTCTGTGCTGCTGGTGCAGAGCTTGCTTGGGATTCTCTCTCTCCCCCTCTCTCTCTGCCCCTTCCCCGCTGGCTCGCACGCGCTCTCTCTCTGTCTCTCTTTTTCTCTCAAAATAAATAAACTTAAAAAAAAAAGGGAAAGCAATTTAAGCTCAAACAAGCATAAGAAAAGACATAAATTTTGGTGCAGAAACCAACGAAATCATAAACAGGAAATCACGATCTGTTTCCCTGAAAGATGAATAAAATTGATAAACATCTAGTCAGGCTAAAATCGTGAAGGGTATGATGGGTACAGAAGATGTCAGGGGTGTATGCCTTCCATAAGAAGTTGTGGCGAACTCAGCCCACGGCCAGGTACACGTCCTGCGTCCACCAGCAATGCCCCATTTGCTGGCATCGTCACTGAAAATTTGAAGGAAAACCACCACCAAAAGAGAAAAACAGGGAAAGGAAGAAATACGGCATCATTTCATTTAGCCTGCCCTAGTTTTAGTTGAAAAGCTAGAGAAAATAATAGCAGCCTTGATGGGCCTAATGGTTTCCGTTTTCGCAGACCAGAAGTGCAGTATTTTATTCAACCAGAAAGCGTTTTCCAGATGAATCTGGGGACAGCAGACAGCGTTCCTGGAGTGTCCGCAGCCCTCCCCACTTCCTCACATCTCGCACCTGCCAAACCCAAGGGGTCATCTGTGAATCTGCTTTTTGGACACGCCTTAAATGGTTTCTCTAAGTTTTCTTAATCACGGTTGATTTCATCCTTGCAGGAGCCCGGAAAAGGCAGTCATCCAAGTACTCTTCTCACTTTTTAGATGAATAAGATGGGAAGTTTCCAGACAGGTTCAAGGTCTTTGCCGAGGACCCCGTGGGCACTGACTGGAACAGGATCCAAAGCCCCGGAGCCCCTGCCTGGCGGTCGTGCTACGTTCCCCGCGGGGGAAATGTGTGCGTTCCAATGGCTTCTTTCCCATTGATCGATAACAGGGTGCCTTCTCCTTGTTAATTACCCATTCCTCGTCAAGCCCACGGCAGCGAAATGTCCACGTCCGGCCGGAGACAGTTGACTTATTTGTTGAAATATCTATCTGCTGCTTCTGAACCAACAAAATGTAGGCAGGTGTGTTGGTGGGCAAGATTTACAATTAAAAAAATGTTAAAAACAAAATCACGTATTTCACCATAAGACAGAACCACAATAAAGAGTCAAAAGTAGAAGAAAACGCCACGGTCCTGATGAGTTATGATCCCTTTCCTCAGCATATTTTCCAAGGTTGAACACATGTTGTACATGGCAGTTCAGTCTCCTGATGGCTTTCGCTTCATGATATATTACGAACATTTTCCCATGTCCACAATCTCCAAAAATCTTATCTCATCAGAGCAGGATATTTACATAACCATACTTAGATGTTTTCCATTTGGGGCTGTTGCTTAAAAAGACAAACAAGAGAAACATTTGGGCCTAAAGATTTCTTTTTGTCCACATTTACTATGGCTTCCTTGAGCTACGCTGCCCAGAGTGCAACTGTCTGAAGTATTTGCGGTCCCGAATAAAAATCATGCATTTAAAAAAAAAAAAAAAAAGAAAATCATGCATTTATCCTTAAGCAGTCCCCTCCCCCACCCCAGCCGTATTTAGGCCTAGAAATGCCTGCCTTCTGCTGAGGCAGCATAATTTATTCTTAACCACTTCCTGCTCTGCCTCAGAGCCCACTTCGTATTAGCAAATGTGCCTTTAACCTATTCCTCTTAGAAATTCTTTTACATAAGAAGTTCATCTTTACCAAGAAAAATCTTTCTGACCATTCAAGTTATTTATTATCACATAATGGTAGTTACGCTGTAACCACACTGACTTCTAGGGAAACAGTATGGTGTAGATAACGTAGACAGAGCTCATACACGGAAAGATCCATATATAATTGAAGCGAAAATCACACAAACTACATTTGTGGCATCCAGATGATTCTCTTTACTAGCAGCTCGGCTAAGGGTGTTTGCCACTGGGGTCAGTTTATAGATGCCATTACTCTTAAAAATCACCTTAGAGTAGGCTTTAGAAAAACCGAACACATAAACCCTGGGGCAGATCTGAAGATCCTTTGTATTTTTTAATGTATCGAGTTGAGTTACAAGTTTAATATACTGGGCACCTGGGCGGCTCAGTCGGTTGAGCGTCCAACCTCAGCTCAGGTCATGATCTCAAGGTTCGTGGGTTCGAGCCCCACGTTGGGCTCTCTGCTAACCTCTCAGAGCCTGGAGCCTGTTTCGGATTCTGTGTCTCTTTCTCTCTCCGCCCCCCCCCCCCCGCCCCCGCTCATGCTCTTTCTCAAAAAAATGAATAAATATTAAAAAAAATTTTTTTTTTTTAAGTTTAACGTCCTGAAGCTAAGCGGACCAGGTCCTGTGCTGGGAATCCCTCGAGGAGCCCAGCTGGCAGCACGTTCACCCCAAGAAAGAGTGACAAATAAGTGTGGAAGTCTGAGTCCCAGCTCAGGCGGGAGACGGGCAGGATGACTGGGACAGAAGGCAGCAGGGATGCAGGAAGGAGCAGGTGACGCGGAGGCAGTGGATACCCTGGGATGCCCTGGACCACAGGGGCGTGTCAGGTGACAGCCAGAAACACAGCCAGCCAGGGACAACAGGACAGAGAGTGGAACCAGCCAGGGGAACCCACACGCTTCCGAGATGCAGAGGAAATCACTGGGAAGCTATGAAAGCAGGGGTGCCCTGAGGAAAAGTGGGGGTGCCGTGAGGAAGGCACTGCTTCCAGGAATGAGGCAAGTGGCAGGGAGGAGGTCGGGGAGAGCTGTCCTGGGCGAGGGGCTCACCAGGTGGAGGGCAGCTCAGCTTCGTATTCTAAGACTAAGCTGAGATAGAGTGACAAAATGTGGGGACAGGCTTCTCTCAACCAGCCTTTGCTGGGCTCTACCATGTGGGAGATCCGGAGGACGCTTGACTTGATCCCTGCAGGGGGGCAGGGAGAGGGCCAATGTTCCGGAAAAATCACAGCAGGGGCTGTGAGAGTGACAGGTGGACTCCCTCTCCAGGGAAGGGGGACAATCAGGAGGTCCTGTGGCAATTAACCTGCTTCCAAGCTGACAGTGGAGGCAAATTTCAAGGACCGTGGTGTTAAGTTGGTCCAACCCGACCCCCTCGTTTTATACACTGAAAAAAAAAAAAAAAAAAACAAAGTCCGAGGATATGTGCATCTGAATGGATACTGACCTGAGCCCAGTCCCCTGAAGAGTTGAATCTGAATGACACAGGCTACATCCAAGGGAGGCACAAATGTGCCAAATCAGGCAGGAATCTCAAGTATCTGGGGCTAAACTCAAGACATTGTCACTGCAGAGTGACAACGAGAACACGGCCCAAATCAGGGCCAGACACGCTACTGTGCAGCCAACCGGTGTTGGTGACCCCCGTCCGAGGACGCACGGGCCCTCTATGGGGGGGGGGGGGGGGAGGGGCAGGAGCTGTTCAGAAGGCCAGTGGACCTCCAAAGAAAGGTATTCGGCCCTGTCCCTCCAGACCAGCGCTATGGCAAGTACAGTAAGGAAATATGACGTGAGCCACATCTGTGATTTTAAACTTTCCGGCACGGTTTTTTAAAAAGGAAAAATAAGCAAGGAAAATTAGGGTTAGTCAACACTGTATGTAAATAAAGTCAAATTATCTCAACATGCAATTGATACAGAAGTTATTACTGAGACATTTCACACGTGCATATTCTGTCTTTCACAGTAGATCTTCGAGACCTGGGTGCTGTCTACACTCTACACTCACAGACCGGGTCCCTTGGGACAGGCCACACAGCACGGGGCTCGGAAGCCCGTCGAGCCGGCAGCTACCGCCCAGCCAGCCCAGCCCTCCACCTGCGCTCCCCTCTGCCTGTCCGGTCCGGTTTGCTTCTGCTCCACCAGGAGGAGGTCCTGCCTCCCCTAGATAAACACCATCTTCCAGGGAACAGCCTTGTGTGCTCGGCCGGCGGGACACAGCCCGAGCTGGTTGTGAGCTGGTCCCCTGGAGAGAGTCCGCACCCACTGCATGTGGCCAGGAACCCAAAGAAAACAAGGTCACTGTCACGGACGCAGGGCGTGGGGCCAGCGGAGAAAGAGTCTCGGGAGTGATTAAAGTATTAACAGATAAGAACTGTCCCCCTGGCCACCATGCTGCTATGGGAAGAGCACGTCCATTTCAGAATAAACTGAAAACGCTTCCTCCTGAGACATGTTCCCGTCTGCATAGTCCCCAGCCCAGTACCTGGGTGAGGGCTCAGTGAATATTCATTCAACATAAAAACAAAACAAAACAGCACGCACCTTAAGTGTTGAGCTCCTTCACAAATAGGGAAAGTGCAGGGTGAGCGGTGATGCCCGATGAAAAGGGATTCCTGTGTGTCCCGACTGGTTGTTTTTACGCCCACGAAACTGGAATTTATGAAATTCCAAAAGCTTACGGGGCGCATACCTGCCTGCTGATTACAGAACAGCGCACCCCATCTGTTCTGGAAGGGCCTCGCCGGCCCCCTTCCCTCCCTCGCGCCCCGTCCTCGCCTTCCCCCCTGTACTCCTTCATCGGCCTTGGAACCGAGGAGGTTTGCCAAATGAATGGACAAAAGAACAAAAGAAGGAATGGACGAGATTGCTTTCTGGCCTCAGATGTCTTTGAACGGGGAAGACGCCGGGTTAAGTTCCACAGATATTTAGCCGGTGCCGGACGCACAGGCATACAGAAATCAACAGGACGGGACGGTGATTTCCTTGGTGCCCAGGGCGCCTGAAACCACAAATACTCAGAGGAGACTCAGGTGTGCTCACCTTACATTGGCAAGACACCAAGAACACGTAAGCCGCGTGCACCTTGGTCTGGGCCTCGTCCCCTGAGGACTCCTGCCTATCACAGAACAGGCAAGAGGAGCAGGGACGATTTATGACAGCACAGTCTGGCCAGGCACCACTGGGGCGCTGGCTTCATGGTCTGTCCCGTCCAGCCTCTCAGGGACGGTCTTCCAGGTTCTGGCTGCTTCTCACCTGCCGGGCAGCCCGGTTCAAGGAGACGCATGCAGAGGCAGCCGCGGTGCTTTGTTTATTGCGTTTGGTTCAAGTTTATTTATTTTGAGAGAGGAGCAGTGCACGAGGAGGAGGGGCAAAGAGACAGGGAGAGAGGGAGGGAGGGAGAATCCCAAGCAAGAGCCCGACGCGGGGCTCGATCCCACGAACCATGGGATCGCGACCTGGGTGGGGATCAAGAGTCGGACGCCTTGAGCCACCCAGACGCCCCCGTACCATGGTGCTTTGGGAAAAGCCTGTTCTTCCTTGATAAAAAGGACAGACGCGGCCCCCCTCTCACGCCACCTCAGACACGGATGTGAGCCGGTAGCTGGGGAGAGCTGGCTGGACCCCGGGGGTACCCAGCATGAGGGCAAAAGACAGCATACTGCGGACGCAGGTAACAGCAAGAGCGGAACCCGGTTCTGGCCAGCAGCACGGAGCGGCCCCCGTGCCGTCGAGGACCCAGAAACACGCTAAGTGCGTGTTAACAGGTGCTCCGTTGCAGGCCAGACATACAGTAACGTACGAATGCACACAAGCGTGTAGGACCTGACGCTGGTAGGGGTGCCATGGGATGAACCGTGTCCCCAGAAGGGACGCTGAACTCCTAACCCCCGGTATCTGCGAATGTGACCTCGTTAGGGGTCTCCGCAGGCGGTCGAGTCGAGATGTGACCAGCAGACTGGCGTCCAGCCATTGCTGCCTGTGTCTGTCCATGCCGGGACCCCCACAGGATGGGTGGCTGGTAAACAGAAGCGTTCACTTCTCGCAGCGCTGGAGGCCGCAAGTCCAAGATCCGGGGTGTCTGTGGAGAGCCCGCTGCCCAGTCCAGACAGCCATCCACTCACTGTGTCCTCACAGGGCCGACGGGGCGAGGGAGCTCCCTGGGGCCTGGTGATAAGGGCGCTGATCACGTGGATGAGCGCGCCCCGCTCACGACCTAAGCTCGTCCCAAAGGCCCCGCCTCTCACCCCATCGCACTGGGGATGAGGTTTCCACACAGGAATTTGGCGGGACACACACTGAGCGCACCCTGACCCAGAGGTGGCTTCTTCAGGTGCCACCAGCCGACGGATAACAACACCTTCTTTTCTTCCTTCTTCCACAACGTCGGGCCCTGTCCGCCACCCCTCTGGCCTCGGGAAACCACAGGGCCTGGAATCCCAGGGCCTGCGGCTAATGCCTCGTGGAGACACAACGCAGGAAGAGGTGAGTGTGATCTCAGCGGAGCGGTCTCATCCACACGGGGCACTGGGGCCGCCTGCCTGTCAAGCAATTAGGAAGACGTACACATGGTTTTAGCCAACAAGTTCAAGATCAGGGTCAGAGCCTCCCGGAAGCTCCTAATTCCGCTGTGCTAGCGCGTGCGTGCTACCAGGACGCACAGTGTGGCCATCGGGGCGTCGGGAAGCGTCGGTTTACGGTTTCTCCGCCTGCTCGCTGACATAACCAACGGCGGCCCCCAGGGTCCCCCCACGCCTTCACGCCTCCCGAAGCAAAGCCGCTCCCGGGCGCCACACCCTGTGTCATGCCACAGAATGGGAGGCGTCACCGCAGACCAAAGGAGGGTGCAGGGCGCTCAACAGACTCCTCAGAGGCGGAGAACACACGGAACATTCTACACGCAGCGAGAGGATCTCCGCAGCTGCTCTGGGATTCCTCCGGGCGAAGAACCGTGCGATTCAGGGGCCCACAGCGCATTTACTCGACAAACACTCTTCCTGGGAACTCTGGCCGCCTTTTTACCCAGAGCACCCCAGTCTCCTACTAGGAGCTCTTGTCTTACACTCAAACTGACGTCGTCTGCTGTCTACACAACTGGAGGACCCAGGACCGGCAAGGTCTTCCTCCCTGCATCCCTGAGCGACAGGGCTGTGGGCTCCAGCCCTCCCTTCTCCGACCCCAACCGACCCCCACCTGCCCAGCGTTCGGCTTCTCACCGTCCTACAAGCGCACTGCTCAGACTCACCTCCCAAAGAGAGAACCCTCTCGATTTGCTCAGGTCAAGCTGGAGTACAGAACGTAAACTGGAATCCGATTTCTTCACCAACAATCCACCCAAGGTTTCCCTTCTGAGCCAGGTTTATCTTGTATTCAGCCACTTAACAAAAAACACGCATTTAGAAACTGCATGACGTGCGCAGAGAGAATGCAAAAGTGAGTAAGTTCTTACCCTTGTAGGGCTTACGGTTTAGCAGAGGAAATAAAACGGTTACATAAATCACTAAAATTAGATTAGAGAGTTTCAAGGGCAATCACAGGTTCTGAAGGAAAAGTTGCCATGGAAGCACCTGGTAGAGAGAACATTTCGGCCCGCGGATGGGAGACAGAGAAAGCCAGGACTTGGCAGGGAAGAGGCTGGCATTCTGTCCTGTGCTCCACACACCGCCAGTGTCCCATCTGCAAGATGCCAGCCCCCGGTGGGTGGATCTCCACGATCCCCACGTTAATGATCCTGCAGCTTTGAAAAGAAGGCGGTACGTGTGCTGAGCCTGGAAGGACCGCTAGGAATGTGGCCCACGGAGATGGCAGAAGAACGTTCCAGGGCACACGCTTGGAGACCGTGGGGTGTGGGGGGAACCGCACTGGGGAGGCGGGCTGGGGCCAAGCGATGAAGACTCCCGGAGGCTCAACCAAGGTTGCACCCCCCTTAGTCGACAAGCAAGGGAGGTAGCCGAGGGTGTCCCAGCAGCAAAGTGACAAGACATGATGAGGGACCCGGGTGGGTGTCACACAAAGCTTCCCAAGAAAGTCAAAAAATACCTGCATCGTTCTGGCTTCAGAACACCTATCAAAGAGAAGGTTTTACCCGGATGAAGAGGAGGGTGCCTAACGCAGGGGTCTGCACGTTTCTGTGAAGGGGACGTGTCCCACCACCCCCAACCAGGGGAGAGTGACGGCCTCCCTGATCAGCAGGCTACCCTTCCCGCAGGGTAGGAAGCCTCGATGGGAGGAGGGGTGGGCGAGCAGGGGAGGGCAGGTGGAATTCGGGAGAGCTGCAGACAAGCCAGCCGCCGGGGGCAAGTAGGAAGGACCACACCCCACCCACTGCTGGCCCCCTAACACACGTCCTGGATGCGGACGGACCAAAGGGAGGGCGGGCGCCCTCCCTGTCTGCATGGCTGACAGATCATTGGAGGTCTGAGAGGCATTCTCTCCTGGTCTGACGCAGCCTGCACAGGCCCACCGCCCTCCTGATAACCTTAACACGCTGCCTCCCCCAGCATTAAGTAAACACACCCCGTTCCAAAGAACTGCACCCAAAAAGGTCCCAGGAAAACCACGTAGTGGGAGGCGTTCCGAGGACAGACACAAAACCCCGCGGAAGCAATAACCCGCCTAGAGCCACCATCCGTAGCAACTCTGTGGGTCTGGAATGTTCCCCTCTGCTCTGCTGGGTCTGGGCTCAGGCTCCCACCCACAGAGCTGTGCCGTGGGGGCAGAAGCTACCGAAGCCCACACCTACAGAGGATGTGGCTGATGACCGACTGGGAGGTTCTCAACAGCAGGCAGGCTGCTACGGGCCCGGCCTTGCTCAGGGGGCCCTGAAGACAAGAGGCAGGTTCCTGGATTGCTGCCTGTGGTTCCGCTCACCTTCTTTGAACCGAATCTCCTCCAGCCCACAGACCTGGTGGGTGGGAAGGGAAATGGGAGGGGCAGAGGCTCTAAAACTACACAGTGAGCCCATCCCCTCCCCACCCCCCGGACGGGCAGGAGCTTCTAGAAGACACCAGAAACGAAAGCACCTCTTTTACTGCCCGGAGAATCTTGGTTGGAACAGCCTGCAGAGACAGCCAGCCTCCTGGAGAACAAGACCACGGCAGAGCCGTGGGCTCTAAGCTCCCAGCCCACCCTGGCTACTGCCTGCTGTTCCCAGACCCAGATCTGACCTTGGGCCTCCAAAGTGGCCTGGCTAACCCAGACTCATCCTTCAAGTCCTTGGCATCACCGGCTCTAACGGGCAGACTCCTCGCCACGCCCCACTTCACTCTGCATTCCAGCCCCAGCCATAGAACAATCTACGAATGTGCTTCCGCCCTCAACATCACAGAATATACCCTTTCCTGAGGACTCTGGGTCTCACACAGGCTTCAACATGTACCAAGTGCATGGCCTTGGCCAACCCAACGGCTCTCGGCTTCACTTCCCTCCCCTGTAGGTCGGGGACAGCAGGAGCGCCTGTCCCGCGGGGCTGTGTGAACACTGGGTCCACTGCTAGGGCCCGACCAGCACCTGCTGATACAGGACGCGCTAACTGAACGTGAACTACGCTTTCCTCTCTCCCTACGGCAAACGCTAGGAGACTGAAATGTTGGTCGACACACTACCTCACACCATCCGGGGGGAACTTATTTTTCTCTGTTAACAGTACATCCGGCTTGTCAACCTGCTCTGCAGAGGACGTCCTGCCCTCCGAGTCCACAGGCCATCTAGGAAACAGGTTCCAGTTCAGGTTCTACATTCCGGGAATGAAGGAAGATGGACATTCTCATCACCAAGAACCACCCTCTCCAAAGCCTACCTCTCAACATAATCATCTGCAAGGGAAGACGCTCTTCCTGATAAATCCTTAAAATTGGTTGCATCTGGGGAATTATCCTGCAAGGCTGATTCTCCCGGAAAAGCCGTTTAAGGCAGCCCACTGTTCTTTCTTGGTTTTGGAAATCATTCAGGCCAACACCTGAGTTTTACAGTTGAAGGAACTGGGGCCCCGCAAGAAGGTTAGGACACTCGCTCTCAGTCCCGTAGCGGGGTCAGAGAGTTGGGCAAGCTCTGTCCTTCTGGAATAATCCCCAGCAGGTATGTGAACAGTTGCTGCAATTGAATTTCATCACCTAATTAAGAAAAGCTGTTCATGTGTGTCAGCAATGCAGAAACAAAGGACAGAGGAGGCTGGTCCCGAGAATGATGACCTCAAACAACTTTTCTAGTCTTAAGGAAAGGCACCTTCAACTTAGTCCTTGGATCTCCAAGGTAGGAGGCTACCCGGGTGAATATGGAGAGGGTCCATCCTCCTTAGAAGCATTCCATTCTGTTCATGGCCCCCTGGCTCCCTCTGATGTCCCACCTCCAGAAATCTGGGTGTGGGGGGGGGCACTCCATGCTTGGTCAGATGACCTGTTAAGAGTCTGAGCCTCACTGTCATCCTGAGTGATTCCAGACCACCAGACCCCCAGAGGAGCTGACTTTGTCTCCACTGTCCCTAGCCCAAGCACAGAACAGAAGGAACAGCAGACAGGAAAGGGGATGCCGGGCCCAGACTAGCCATAGCCCTTGTGTGCGTGGGTCCCCAGGCTGGGGTCGCAGGCCTGTCTCCTCTCCCAGTCACAACGAGTGGCTGGGCTAGGAATCTGTAATGACCATCCAGCTCTGGGATCCTCAGTCTGCAAGGATACGACCCCCTCCTGTCTCCACCACCGGAGAGAAAGGCTCTCAAGAAGAGGAGAAATTTGAACAAAAGAAGACAGCGGGGCCAAATCATGAACCACAACGGAACAAAGAAGCGACGTGGCTCCTAGCTTCTGGCTGAGCCCCAAGTTCACCCGCCGAACGTCAGCAGCTTCAGCTGAAGAGTGCGTGGGGTCCCTCCCAAGTCCCCAACCACAGCGGGTCCACAGGAGAAGCACCGTCCTCTAGTGTAGCCGGGACGCGGGAATTACACACACTATCACACCAGGGGCACCGAACACGCTGATCAAACACGCATCTGAAAGTGGCCTTCCGTCTGTCAGGACCCCATCCAGGCACAGCCTGTGGGTGCCCACGGTGTGCCTTCGTGGCCTCAGCTCAGCCCTCAGAGTTTGAGTCCGCCCTTGGGTAGCTCTCCAGGCCCACTGGCATTGGTGTCAGGGCCCCTTTAAACACGTAAACTTCCAAACTCCAATTCTGCTGGATCTGGAAAATTCCCACCCCATCAAAATTAGGTTATGTGCGCCCTGTTTTCTCACGAGGTCTGCAATCCGTGCCCGACCTTTGAGAAGTGGTGGAGGGGGAAGCCCACGCCCCAGTAGGTGGGAGGCGGGGAGGTGGGTCGGATTCTCCAGGCGGCACACTGCACCAACACCCCCGTCATCACACAAAGCAGCGTTCAGCTCGCTCACTCCCCTCCACCTCCGAAACCCTCAAGGGCTCCCACGGCCACTGGATCGAGACCAAAGTCAGCCCCGAGTTTGAAAGATGGTGACTTGTCTCCAAATTTCCTTTGCATTCTTTACAAATCATACAAAAACAAAAACCATAAAGTCAACCAGAAAAGTAGGAAACACCAGGTGCCTGGTGCCAGGGAAAAAAAATATCCCTGCACACCGTGGTTCCCGCCCCGCTGCTGGGCCAGGCAGATCCCTCCCGCCAGGTGCATTCCGGACACCCGGACCGCCCCGCCTTCCAGCTTTGACTCAACAGCCCTCCTTCACACGGCAGCCCGACCCTCCTCTCCCTCCCGGGGACTCCAGCTCCACAGGAATCCGCACCAACTTACTTTGGGCCCTGCCCTTTTCTTCAGCACACAGCTCCTCCGCTGGCCGCTCTCTCCTAAGGGCACCCCCCCCCCACCCCGCCCCATTCACTAGAATGTGTCCTTACAGATCCCCAGGCCCCGCTCCCAGCAAAGAGCTTCCTTGCCAGAACTGTTCATTGCAAGATGTCCAAGTCAGATGTCTTTCTGGTGCCGGGGCCAAGGCCCCCTCCCCCAGGGCACCCACTCGGGATATTCTTGGGGAGCTTTATCCAACCCTTGTCCGTTACCCGGACTTCCGCCCGGCGCAAGACAAGCACCGGGTATTTGTTGAACGGGCATTATGATTATTATTATTCGCTGCAAAGAAAGGCAGAGAGAGAACTTTGGAAGTGACCATCCTAGACCTGACTATGGAGATCACGAGGGTACAACAGGGAGCCCCTTGGTCCCCGGGACAGGAGCCTGGCCCGAGCGCCCAGGATGGTGCCGGGGTGCTGGGGGTGGGGGGGGGGGGGGAGGGAGTGCGGCGCCGGAGGGCGGAGCGCCCAGACCCCCGGGAGGAGAGGGCGCGGCGGGAGGGCAGCGGCCGCGGTCACCGGGGTGCGGGGATGGGCAGAGCGGAGGACGCGCGGCTCCCGGCCGCCCCGGGCCGCGCCGCCCTCCCCGCCGCCTCCCGCGCGCGGCCGGTTCGCGCTCGTCCCACCCGGCGGCCCGCGGCCCTCCCCCCCCCCCCCACCCCAACCCGCCCGACCCGCCTGCCGGAGCGCCGGGGTCGCCGCGCTGCAGACCCGCGCCCGGCGCCGGGGCCACCGAGGGACAGGGCAGGGCCAGGGTGGCGCCCTCGGCCGGGAGCCTGAGCGTCCCCGCCCCGACCCCAGCGCCCCGGGACCCCGGCCGGGTCCGCCCCGCCCCGCCGCATCCCTCCTTCCCCCCCACCCCACCCCCGGCCGCGCCCCGCTCCCGCGACGCCGACACAAAGCGACGCGCGTCACCCACCTGGTCCCGCGCGGCCGGGGCTCCGGGGGCTGCGCCCAGGCCGGGTGTCCGGCGCCGCGTGCGGGGTGCGCTGTCCGGTGCCCGCGCCCGCCGGAGCCGCCCTTTATCCCCTGCCCGCCCTCCAGCGGGGCGCACCGGCGGCGGGGGACAGAGCGGGCGGCGGCGAGCGGCACAAAGACGCGGGCGCCCGGGCTCGGCCCGCGCCCCCGCCCGCCGCGCAGCGCCCCCTGCCGCCCGCCGCGCGCCCGGCCTCCGCCCTCCGCCCTCCGCCCTCCGCCCGCCCGCCCGGGGCGGCGCCTCCGCCCGCCGCGCGCCCGGGACCGCGGGGTCCCGCCTCGTCTGCGGCCGCCGGGACCCGGGAGGGGGCGGGGGAGGGGGGAGGGGGGCGGCGTCAGCCGGCTGGGAAGCCAGCGGGTGACCCCCTCCGACCCTCAGCCGGGTGACCGGAGAGCGCCGCCCCCGGCCAGACCCGAGCCCGCAGGACGGCGGCCGCATCCCTGCCGGCTGAGGACCTGGCGGTCACGGCCGAGGGCCTTTCTCCGCCGGCGTCACGGAGATGCCTCTCCATCCCCGCTACCTGGTTGCTCGGACGGATGGAGGAGAGCCGACCCGGACGGTCGGAGACGCGAGACCCCCGGCAGAAGCAATCCACTTCCTAGTCTCAGGGTTTCTGGCTTGTTGCTGTCGAAGACCGTTGACGGCAGAATTCCTGCAAGATTTATTTTTGCCACTCCCTTTGGTAGCTAGAAGTTCGCCAAGTGTTAAATTATATGCCTGTCGGGCATGCAGAGCCGAACAAAACTCGTTGGTGTGTGTGTGAAACAATGCCTCCTTCAATGCAGAGACTGGGTTCTCCAGAATTGTGGGTCAACCCGCCACAGGATCTTCCTTCCTTAACACCATCCCCGCCACTGTGGGCTCAGAATTCTAATGCCTTCCCCTACCGGCCCCCTGTGCTTCCTAACTTCTCCGTGCTTCCATTGTCTTCGCTGGAAATGCAGGTGTGTGTGTCTCAGGGATCCTCCGAGGGGTTAAGTCAGTCAGCTACGCACAGAGCAGTATGCACGTAACTGATAATGCCCGACTCTAAGGACAGCAGTGCCCTTGGCTGTTATCTCTCCCCTTTACCCCAAACAGGTACAGTACAAGATTCTCAACTTCCTTGACTTTGTGTATAATTGATCTTCCTCTATGGCATACACGTCTGTTTTTCAAAAACATAAATCTGTCTCATCCACATTGGGAAGTTACTCCGGTAAATATTTCCCCTCCTCAAAGGTACCCGTATGAACGTATGAATGGGTACCTGACTCCCGAGGTCTCTCAAATTCCTCATGGAAATGTCGTTGATCAGGAAGGAGGCATTGTGAGATGAACCCTAATACTTTTACTCCAGATGCTCGGTAGGAGGTGAGAACGGCCCAGCACAGGGGCCGGAGCCTCACAGAGCACATAATCACCTTTCCCGGACTCTGTGTGACAGGACCTACAGAAGAATGTCAGGTGGAAGGGCGGTTGTGGATCCACGAGGGTTGGAAACGAGCCTGCCCGCTCCGTGATGCCTGGGTCCATGCTGAGATGCAGACATGAAATCGAATCAGAGGAGTTGAGAAGGAGCATCTGGGGCTGGAAGGGGGTGTGCTCTTAGCCGGGGGTACACCTGAGCTAGTAAGTGTTTACGCAGTGACTTGTATATGACTTCATTCCCGCTCTGACTTTGGTAATGAGATCATCTGAGAAAGAGGACATCCTCATCGATAACATAACTTGCATCCAATGCGTCTAGAATAGAGTTGTTTTCTCTAGAGGCTTCCCGATCAATCGCCTCTTCTCCCACCCCCCAGATCTCTGAACTTGTGTAATACTGAGCTTGTTTCTGTGCGGACCATGGCATCTGTCACACTCGTGTTTCGGATATGTACCGTCTGGTTGTTAGATCTTAAGATTCTGTAGAACAGTGATGAGGCCGTTTTTCTCTGTACTCCCCCATAGGGCCTTGGGCATACTAAGCCCCCAATAAATAAAGAGTGAAATCGTCCACTGTGAGTTCTAACCTGGGAGCACCCATCCTGGCTCTCTCCAGCAACGAGCTGCCTGGGTCTCTCAAGGTCATTTCCACTCATTGCTGTTTGGCTTCCAGTCCGATCCCTTCACAGGTGGTGACGTTGGGCCATCTCCCCCAGAGGTTTTGTCAGAGGTTTATCACGCCAGGCCCATTTTATTTTATTTTATTTTTTTAAATTTTTTTTTCAACATTTATTTATTTTTGAGACAGAGAAAGATAGAGCATGAACGGGGGAGGGGCAGCGAGAGAGGGAGACACAGAATCGGAAACAGGCTCCAGGCTCTGAGCCATCAGCCCAGAGCCTGACGCGGGGCTCGAACTCACTGACCTCGAGATCGTGACCTGGCTGAAGTCGGACGCTTAACCGACTGCGCCACCCAGGCGCCCCACGCCAGGCCCATTTTAAAAGATACCCATTGTTCCTAAGTGTTTGTGACGCATCATTCCCTCACGGAACAAGTGTCTTTTTGATTACTTACTGGAGGCAAGATTCTGGGCTCGCTGGTAAACAGGCTGCTGCCTAAATGGTCCAGAGGCCGGAGAAACGCAATTCCATTCTCAAGTTTCTCCTCCGGACACAAAATTGAGGGAAGCTCCAGATTCACCCTCGTGGATTAAAAGGAAAACATTTCAGACGCCGGAGTTTGTGTGACTTTGTAATCACACATTCTTTAAGTACAGAAAGTTCACATTTCTTTAATTTTTAAAATCCGTTTGGATGCCATGCCTCGTTTCAAAGAGCGTAGCCAGCAACTAAATGTCATTTATTGTTCTGCCTCTCTTGGCTGGGATACACAAGAATCAGGAGCATCTCACGGTTCGGGGAGTGCAGGATGGAACCCACATTTGCCCTCAGCACGTGGCCAGGTCCCCTGACAGCCTCCCCCAAGCCGTGCTGTCCCTTTTGAGCAAGCTGGCCACAGTTTCTCTTCCACGGGGTCAGCTCCCCAGGTGGCCCAGGTGGCCTGCGAGGGACAAGGCAATGCCAGATCCCTTCCTGCCACTCTCAGGGCATCCTGGGAAATCTCCCCTGGCGGCCACTCCTGCCTCCCACCTCTCAGAGGCCTCTCCCTTTTCCCCCAACCTACACATCCCAAAGAATCTCATCCATGCCCAGAACGTCCACATAAGACAGGATGCAGGGAAATTGTCCTAAGCTCTGCCTTCAGCTTTGCCAACACCCCGGAGCCGGAAATACTATAAGACTCAGCTCTTTTCCTAGACTACCTGGAGAGAAGGTACAAAAAAAGCAAAGTTACATTACGATCACTTGAAATACGTGGTCGAAGCAAAAGAGAAGCATAGCTTAAGGAAGAAAATCAAAACTTCAAGTAAGAAAATGCAAGTGGAGAGAAAAATTCATCCCTGTGGTCCCTTGACGGCACTGCTGTGGATGGAATTGCGTCCCCTCCAAATTCTTATGGTGAGGTTCTAACCACGGCTAACTCATGATGTGACCTTATATGGAAATAGGGTCGTTGGGGATGTCAGTAGCTCAGATGAAATCATACTAGAGTAGAGTGGGCCCCGATCCAACGTGGCTGGTGTTTTTCCGAAAAGAGTAAGTTTGAGGACAGACGTGCACGTCAGGGAGACGCTACTGTGAACGTGAACATGAAGGCAGAGGTTGGCGATGCTTCCGCGAACTGGGTCTCGCCAAAGATCGCAGGCCAGGCGCCAGAGGCCCAGAGGAGGCTGGGAACAGATTCTCCCCGACAGCCAACCCCTTCATCTCAGACTTCCGGCCTCCAGAGCTGTGCCGTGATACATTTCTGTGGTCTGAGCCATTCAGTCCCTGGTGTTTTGTTCCAGGAGCCCCAGCGACCCTGTACAAGCCCCCAGAAGGTGCCCAATGTGTGACTACAATTCAGACAATAAGCGTCACAACAAAAATAAAAACGCCATATACAAAGGCGGTAAAAATTAATGGGTGTGTGAGGATGAATTAAAAGGACACCGCACAGAAGTAGGAGTCAGGAGGTTGGGCAGAGGGATCTCTCGGGCCCTTTCACTCCTGGTCATTGCCAATCCGGCTGGACAAGAGGGGCCTGGCAGATGGATGCTCCTTTACCGCACCCACCTGCCGGAGGAAGGAAGGTCTTCTCCTCCAGGGCAACAGCCCAGCCAATGAGAAACCGTCACATCTCAGCCCTCGAGGAGCCACTACACTTCCAGCTCCTCGTTTACTCCAGTGGACTCTTTACGTACAACGGCCTTCCCAACGTCCTGGTGTCCTTGTACCTTTCCTTTGTTTGTGGACTTGCCTATGGTTTTTGCCATAGCTTGCTTGTCCCAGATGGCAATTTTCTGCTATTCCTGAATAAACTCGTTGTTGCTTGTACAACAACTGGCAGGTTTTTTTTTTTTTTAATTTTTTTTTAACGTTTATTTATTTTTGAGACAGAGAGAGACAGAGCATGAATGGGGGAGGGTCAGAGAGAGAGGGAGACACAGAATCCGAAACAGGCTCCAGGCTCTGAGCTGTCAGCCCAGAGCCCGATGCGGGGCTTGAACTCACGGACCGCGAGATCATGACCTGAGCCGAAGTCGGCCGCTTAACTGACTGAGCCACCCAGGCACCCCACTGGCAGGTTTATTTTTAAGAGTAACAGTCGTAAATAAGAAGGTTGCTGTGTCAATAACAAAGTAAAACTGTTGTGCTTGGCATCTTTTGCAGCACACAGGGACGTTTTCTGCCCTGTTCCCCACCGCACTCCGCTCAGGAAGGACAGGTTCTGGGCACGTAATAAGTATTTGTTGAATGAAGTAAATGAATCTCATGAACTACGACTTCTGTGTGGCTCGGACATAAATGCCGTAGATGTACACAGACGTTGAGACCAGGGAGCAGGTTGAGTCTAATCTTTTCATTGCACATCCAGAAACACCAAGGTTTAAAGTGGCCTTTGACGGCTCCAAGATCACCGCCAGCTAGTGGCATAAATGGTGCTATTATTCAAGGTTCTTGGCAGATTCGGAGTTCTTGTGACATTTTATTACACTGCTTTTCTATAGTGATCAATAGAATATGGCCCTTGTGGCTCAACAAAATTTAAAAGGCCTTTTTCAGTTCGGAAGGAATGATTAAGTTATATTCAACATTCGACGGACTTAATTGCGGGCAGACATTTAATGCTCACTAAATATCCCTGTGTTTCTCCACATTTCCCAGCCTCCTTGCAGTTAGGTGGGGACACTTGACTCATTTTGTTCAATAGACCGTAGGCAGGAGTTTCACTTTGGGGCTGAGACAGAGAAGAATTTCAAGACCTCCACCTTGCCCACCCCTACCATAGTGATGATAGACCCACCTCTTGAGATGTTTGAATCACAACGTGAAATCCGCCTGGATCTCGGAGTCGCCTCTTCGTAAGACAATTCCCGGGAGAACATAAATTCCCATGTGTCGAGCTATTGAAATTTTAGGGTGCATTTGTGACTGCGGCTTGGTCTCGTGTAAACCAACTGACACGTTCAGTATAGACTGGTTTTGAGTAGCAGCGATTCGTCGTTCGGCGTCTTAAAGAGAGCCAAAGTGTGCCACCAAGGAAGGAGAACAGATTGTCAAGTGTTAGACACGAGAGCGCATTTGAGGCAGGTAGCAAGGAGCCAGGAAACTCTGGGAACCTGGAAGGAATTTAGGGATCGGGTTGGCAGTAAGGAAACCGGCAGTGTGTCAGGACAAGAGGTGGGGTGCCCAGAGCACATGCATCCTGGACGTGGCCACGTGGTATCATGTCTTAGAGGTACAGAGGATGGAGAGGCGGGTGTGGGACATAGCACCGCATCCACTGGCCGGGGGTTGGGTGAGTTTCACAGGTGTAGTGAATGCCACAGCGACTTGTGTGGGACCACAACACTCACTCCCCCAGCTGCTGGGGGTACGTGGGAGGGGGGTGACGGCACACCTCCCAGGAACTGTCCTCTCCCAAAGGAAGCTGCTGCACCCACATTTATACCCGCTTTCTGGAGGCAACGACTGGTCCGTGCCAGGTTAAAGACCTGCCCTGCCGCCCTCACCCTGAGCCAGTCCCCTAGGGTCCCAGCCCCCAGATCCACCCGCTGAGTCTCCACGGCGGATGCACCCCAGACCTGCCGTTCACCACCCTCTACAGGGGGCGGTCCTGACGGCATCTCCAGCTGGCAAACAGCCATCCCGGAACCGCTTCACGGGGATCCGACCAGTGTAAGTGATGGCCCCTGAAGAGTTCCAGCCACCGCAATGGCGAAAATCGGGTAACACCTTCCCCAGGACGGACCACCCGGTTTGACAGGACAGAGGGTTTGTCCGTTAGAAATGAGGGTGGCAGCTGGGCGCGGGCCTGGGATCCACCCGTGGATGGAAAGGTCTGGGGCCGGGACTGTGGAGAGTAAGAATAGAATTTGGGGCTATGCAGACCCTTTCTGGGCCTAAAAAGACGTAGAGAGCTCTTTAGAGGCGGTTTTGTTTGGTTTCTAAGAAGGGTTTTGTTTGTATTTAAGTTTTATTCCGCTGTGATTTTAAAAGTACTTAGTGGCACCTGGGTGGCTCAGTCGGTTGAGCGCCCGACTTCGGCTCAGGTCATGATCTCGCGGTCCATGAGTTCGAGCCCCGTGCTGGGCTCTGTGTTGACACCTCAGAGCCTGGAGCCTGCTTCGGATTCTGTGTCTCCCTCTCTCTCGGCCCCTCCCCTACTCGCGCTCTCTTTCTCCCTCTCAAATAAACATTAAAAAAATTTTTAAATAAATAAAAGTGGTAGTCTTAAGATGGTTCAACCTCCTTAAAATGCAGACAATCCATGAACACCTCTCTTTCTCTCTGTCGACACACACACATACCCCACCACCAATAACAACACAACAACACACCCATGAATTCCCTACCCCTTGGCGGCCTGGCAAACCTCTCCTACTATTTCAGACCTCGTCCCAGTGATGCCCTTGGTAACTTCCATGACTCCTTCGGATGCGTTAATCTGACTGTCCTGTTCTACCTGCCCTTTTGCTACGTTTTCGTTTTCCGTGTGTCTGGAGCCAGACGTGGCCGCGTGAGAAGTTACAACGCAGGATGTGGCATGTCTCTTTCCCCATTTTGTGTGTGTCCAAAGATCTAGCCTCCCCCTTTCCCCTTGGCTCCCTCGCCCCTCTCCTATCCGGGCACGAAAGTCGGACCCCCGGGGCTGTGTTTCTGAGAACTTTTATTCCAGGACCACAGGCTCAGGACGTATCCCATTTGCCCGAAAGAAGACACACCCTCACAACACCTAACCCTCGGAGAAGGCCCCACGGATTAAAACAAATAAGCAAACAGCAAAACAGAAGCTGAAGGCAGGTGTGGAGTCTGGGTCCCTGGCGGTTGGGAAGGAGGAGGGAACAGGTCTCTCCCTCATCTTGGCTCTGACGTTGGTCTGCGCTCTGAGGAACTCGGGTGCTGGAGAACAGAGGGGTCTCTGCCGTGCGAGGACAGGCCAGGGGGAATCGCATACCCGTGTTAAAAAAAACAAGGTTCGACTGAGTAAGTCTGAAGATCAAATTGGCTTTATTAAGTGATTCCTGAATCAGGAAGCATCCCTTTAAGCCAGCGGGGAGATGTCCCAGCAGCCGCACAGGGGCAGGTGTTCGTGGGAAGGACGGCGGGTCAAGGAGCTACCGGGGGAAGAAAAGGAAGGCTTGTTTCAGGCCAGGTCGGGTTCTTTTCAGGGGGAACGAACAGCAGGGTTTGGATCCCGCGGATGGCCTCCCCGGGGCTGATCCTGATCGGGGCATTTCGGAAGGACTTTTAAAAGGCCGCGTTCCTGGGAGAGGCTGAAACTCGGAATCTTAGTTTCACCTTCAGGAGTCACGTGACTCCACTTGGGGCTCGTTTCGTTTTTTAACACCTGGAACCAAATCAGCCAGCACCTTGATCTTGGATCTCCAGCCTCCACAACTGGGAGAAACACGTCTGTTTTTAAAGATCCGTCCCCCCACCCGGTCGGTGGTATTTTATTATGGAGCAGTAAGTTATCCCTCCTGAAAAGACACGGTTCCAACTTCACATATTCTCCTGTTCTCTGACTCCTCCGTAACAACTTGCTTGCGGGAAAGAGCTCGCAGAAAGTTGATTACAACCCAAACCTCAAGAAGTGACAGAGGTCAGACTCTTCAGTCGAGGAGCTAAGGGGGTTTCAGAGTGTGATGCTGTGATTTATACATAATAAGAAATAAAGGCGCCTGGGGGGCTCAGTCGGCTGAGCCTCCAACTTTTGGTTTCCGCTCAGGTCATGATCTCACGGTTCGTGGGATCGAGCCCCGAGTTAGACTCCATGCTGGCTGTGCAGATCCTGCTTGGGGTTCTCTCTCTCCTTCCATCTCTGCCCCTCCCTCGGTCTGTCTCTCTCTCCCTCTCTCTCTCAAAATAAATAAGCATTAAAAAATATTTTTTTAAAAAAGAAATATATCTATGGCCTTTGTCCCGCTTCCTGGTACAGAACTCCTAAAACCCTCGGAATTTCCTAAGGGATCCTATCCTAATGAGAGGGATAAAAGTGTATTTTGTTATGTTAATACGGTGACTTCAGAAAATCTCGAAGGCTAGGAGCTGGTTGCCAGGGGAGACAACCCTGTGATTGGAAGGTGGGATCTTTTCTTCCCACCCCCAGGCATCGGGGAGGGGAGAGGGGCTGGTGATTGAGTTCACTCACCAATGGCTGATGATTCCATCAATCACGCATCTGTAATGATACGCCATAAAAATCCGGAAGGACAGGGTTCAGAAAGCTTCCAGGTTGGGGAACATGCAGAGATTTGGAGAGACCAGTGAACTTGAAAACTGCATGGGGGCTCCTCACCCTTTCCCATGGCTGGCCCTACGCACCTCTTCCATCTGGCTGTTCCTGAGTGATAGCCTTTTATAATAAACCAGTGATCTACAAAGTAAAATGTCTCTCTGGGTTCAATGAGCCGCCCTAGCAAATTAATTGAACCTGAGGAGGGATTGTGGGAACCTCCAATATATAGCTGTTGATTCTCTGGATTTGGGACTGGCATCTGAAGAGGGGTGTGGGGGGTCGGTCCTGTGGGAGGGACCACTTACCCTGTGGACCTACCGCTATCTCCAGGCAGAAATGTCAGAGCTGGGCTGAATTGTGGGGCACCCACAATGGGAGAGTGGCTCAGTGGTGGGGAAAAACCTCGCAGATCAACTTGGGAGCAGAATCAGGCAGGGATAAGTTGAGACGGCCCTGAATGAAAAAATACTTCACCTTTGGGGGGTCTCCCACATCCTCCAGGAAAGAGCTTGCACAGAGAAGCTGATTTATAATTATAATTATGTTTATATTATATATGTATATAATTATGTATTATATATTTTATGTATATTTATATTTTATATAATTATAATTATAATTATATTATATTTTATATATATTTATAAACTATATATATTATATATTTTATGTATATTTATATTTTATATAATTATAATTATAATCATAATTATAATTATAATTATATTATATTTTATATATATTTATAAACTATATATTATATATTATATATATTTATAAACTATATATATTATATATTATATATTATATATATTTACAAAAAATATATATTATATATTTATATATTATATATATTTATAAAATATATATCATATATTTTATGTATATTTATATTTTATAGAATTTAATGTAATTATAATTATATTATATTTTATATATATTTATAAACTATATATTATATATTACATATATTTATAAACTATATATATTATATATTTATATATTATATATTATATATTTATAAAATATATATATATTATATATATTTATACATATTATGTTGTAATTATAATTATTATTATGTATTTTTTCTAGATAAAGTGACTTCCCAGAACATGTGATACATTCACATTCATAAACAAATCTGTAAGCAACTCAAAACCCAAACCCAGGGATTTTTTTTTTTTTTTTCAAATCAACTGTGGTTTTTGGAACGACATTGAACGTCCTTCCGTCTATTAGTGTGAACTGTGAGGAACTGGCTTTTCTCATTAAGGTATAAGAAAAACCTTCAGAAGGTTTTATGTGGGAAACAAAATTGAGAATGAACTTAACTCTCTTAAAAAAATAGGCCTGACCGGAAAGACCTGAAGCAAATTAGCAGTTACCTCTGAGTGATAGAGTTATGGATAATTTTTCTTATTTCCTTCATTTGGCTTTACTCTGTTTTTCAAATATACTCCCAGCGTGTATCGTTTTTAGAATCATGAAGGGGCATCTGGGGGGCTCATTCCGTGAAGCGCCTGACTTCGACGCAGGTCGGGATCTTGTGATTCGTGAGTTCGAGCCCTGCGTTGGGCTCCGTGCTGCCAGCTCAGAGCCTGGAGCCCATTTTGGATTCCGTGTCTCCCTCTCTGCCCCTCCCCTGCTCACACTCTGTCTCTCTCAAAAATAAACATTAAAAAAAAAAAAAAAAGAAGAGGAATCTTGAAAAAAAAATGTTAAAGCCTGAATTTTGGAGCCCATCTCAAGAGCACCTGAGTTGGGCTTGCTGGGGGTGGGGGGGGGGGTGGGGGGGGTGTTGGGGGTGGTTCTGCACAATTTGCCCTTTCGTTCACCATGGCTGCATAGGGCACCTAGCACCAGGGGCCTGACACGGAGTCGTGCACCCCAGATGTGGCCTGGACACACGACCAATGACCCGAGCTGCTCCTTGAGACTCATTGGCTGGAAGGAGGCGCTGGATCTGCCCCCTGACCTCTGGGGCTGGAGCCCAGGGTTAGCGAGCGTCCAGGAGGGTGAAAGTCGTGAGGCCACATCCCCTTGGAAGAAGCGAGTGCTGTAACCAGAGGTCCGGGGCACAGGCATGTCTGAGAGAATGCTGCATGGCCGAGGAGGACCAGAGCAAGAATGGAGGGCACGAGGGGGACACCGGGGCCAGGAATGCAGAGCACTTGGCTGTGAGAGTCTGGAATTGGGAGCTGAATGAGACCGGGACACGTCGAGATGCCCCGAGGGAAAAGATGAATCACTTATGGGAGGGACGGAAGGGAGGGCGCTGGCCGGCTGGGAGGTAACAGCTCTTCCTGTGGAGCAGGAGCAGGGCCAGGGGGTGCCTGTAAGGAAGGGGTCAGGAACCGACTGGACGGCCGGGAACCAGGGTGCCAGGGGTGCACCTCCTTGGACCCCAGGGCCAGGCACCTGCCTGCCCCTGGGACTGCCGGACGGCTCACACTCCGAGCGCCGAGCTAGGCCCACTGGTGCGGAGGCTGGTGCTACCCCTGACGTGACCGGGTTTTGGACACCTGGCCCCCAAGACGCCGGTTTTCATTTTAGAATACAAAGGCCATTTTCTCCGGTGACTTGTCTCCTCTCCCTCTGGTTGGTGATCGGGTTGTCTGCAATGTGCTTATTAATTATTGATAACCTTGTTGATTTTTAAACTGTACTTGCCTTTAGCAATGGCAGTTTGTAAAAGCACACGATTACTTTAAATACACACCCAGGAGAGGCTTCGTTATGTTGGTCCACTGAGAGAGGAGGCAGTGTACAAACAATATTTTAATATATTACAACGTCTTACAATACATCAGATCAATACTCCAGAGCAGCACATATGAAGAAAAAATATATTTTTTCCCCCTAATAATGGAGACCTTCTATACACACTCAAGACAAAGCTTTAAAATCTTATGGCATGATTGGTCTTCCTCTAATCACAGCTGATTAAACAGTCTTTCAACCAGAGGGTAGCCTATGGGAGGAATTATTGCCCGATAGAGTCTCATTGAGACTTCGCTTGTGTTAGTATCATGTTGTGTCTCTCCCAACACAGGGACTGGACTCCAGACCCCAGCAGAGAAGGAACAGGAGCCTGCATTTCAGATGATTCAGCTCATGATCTCACTCCCCTTTAACCTTAAAAGAAAATAGGCAACTTTCGCACCATCTATCACTAAATGGCAGAGTTGATTCATACTTTTGAAACCAACATGCTATTACTATTGTCTGACCTTTCTAGGTTTCCTAAGACAAAATTCTATCATACCACCACCATGTAAACATTAGCAACACTCAAAAGCACCACAAAACCTTTGTTCTTCCCATCGAAATGGAGATGCCTCAGTTAAATTTACCATTTGTTTTTTTTTCCCCTTTTTGTTCACTATTTTTTTCCAATTCCAGTTAACGTACAGCATCGTGTTATTTCAGGTGTACAATATAGTAATCGAGCGATTCTATACATTACTCAGTGCTCATCACGAGACGTGGACTCTGTTTTTTTTTTTTTCAATAAAAAAGACTGTGTTTCACAAAACTGACACTCATATTTAAAACTGAAAATATAAAGCAAAAGGTTCTGTAGTTCAAATCTGAATTTTACTCAGTGTTAAATGTCCCAATTTCTCCCCCTTAAAAATGAACATTCAGATATTTTAAACATTGCAGATCCTAACGGTGCATAAGGAAGGGGAATAGTGATGCAAAAAACAGCCGGAAAATAGATGTAGGATGCTTATTTCTCTGGTGCAGTTTTGTTTTGTTTTGTTGTAGACTCCCTTTGGGGAATGAGTAATACAATTTCCTGCATTTTGAGTTTGATCAAATTTGAGAGAAATTCATTCCAACGCAGAGGATTTGGACTTTCAATTTAGATTTTGTTTCATGATTGAGCACCTGCTGTCTACCAGACAACGTCTTCGGTGCTTTCACATTCATGAACTTCGTTTGCTGAACTTACTCTTGTTGAATGATGTGAAGATCAGCAAAGTGTGGTCATGTTATGCAAAAAAAAATTAGAAGTGTTTTATATACTGATTATATATACTAAGGTCATCATAGCTTAGTTACGGTCATAGCTTAGATATGTTCAAGGCCCATACAGGGAAAAAGCTTTCTAATTCATTTTTCTCTTAAAATATAAAACAAAAAAATGGAAAATGCAGGACAGCCCATCCTATTTTATTTTTTATTTATTTAAAAAGTTTTTATTTTATTTTTTTTTAACCCATCCTGTTTTAGATGGGACACAAATATATTTCCTTTGTACGATAGTGACTTCAAATTTGAAGTAGAAATATCTTTTCCGGGAAAAAAAAAAAAATCACAAACCAAACTTTCAAAATCACCGAGTCTGGAAAGTAGATTATGAAGCGAATCTCTGTGTGGCTGCTTCACAGACTCGGGCAGCGTTCAAACGCCACCTAGTGACCGACACTGGCATGGCAGCTGGGTTACAATTTCTCCAGGCTTGGGCAAAAAAAAATGGTCCATGATTTTGCTTTTTTGAAACAATGATAGGAAATTATTGTTTTCCAGACAATGAGATACTGTCTAAATTACATAAACAAACTGTTTGTGATATTTCCCCAAGTAGAGAATCTTTTCCCCTGACCCAGTTTAAGTGATATTTTCCCAAAGAAGCTAAGAAAAAGAAGGCACGGGTTTTCTCCTCTTCGCCTAGATTTTTTTTTTTTTGTGACCCAGATTATATCCTTGTTTCAAGTGATTCAGAGTTAGTTGAGAAATATTATATTGAGCCATGGCTTCATTTATGTAAAATCCAGGTACATTCTAGGCGTTTCCCTTCATTCTTTCCTACACAGCAACCCAGTGCCTTTTCCTAACAGATCAGACCAATCTAGTAGCCGTGATTTATCACAGATACAGGGACAACTGTCTATTCACATGCACTCATACGTTGTTGCAGGGAAGATCCCGGTGGCTTGGATAACAGGTGCATACAGCAATCTGAACCCTGACCCCTTTGTCATGAAGTGTAAAGTGTGTATTTGTTTTGCTGAGACTCTTGGAAGAGAAAAGGGACTAGCAGAGAGATCTAACATTCACGGAATAGTCAGCATGGGCCAGGGGCCGTGCAGAGCGTGGGCAGATGAACTATCTCCTTCTAGGCCTTTTCTGAACACCGATGAGATCATCATCTCCTGCTCTCTGAAAACATCTGTTGACTATTTCTAGACTTCTGGGTTAAAAAGTCCAAGACCACGGGGGTGCCTGGGTGGCGCAGTCGGTTAGGCGTCCGACTTCAGCCAGGTCACGATCTCGCGGTCCGTGAGTTCGAGCCCCGCGTCGGGCTCTGGGCTGATGGCTCGGAGCCTGGAGCCTGTTTCCGATTCTGTGTCTCCCTCTCTCTCTGCCCCTCCCCCGTTCATGCTCTGTCTCTCTCTGTCCCAAAAATGAATAAACGTTGAAAAAAAAAATTAAAAAAAAAAAAAAGTCCAAGACCACGATGGTATGAAGGCAGAAAGGACAGAGTTACAGTGGGCAGACTAACCAGGGGAGGGATTGTGTCGTTGTTCTAGATGTGAAAATTGCCATCTCAACATTTAGCAAAAAAACAAAAAACAAAAAACCAAAACCAAAACAAAAAAACAAACAAACACAAAGCCCCCAACTCTATCAAATGAAAGGTCTGATAAAAATAGCTTCCAAATTGGGAACACGGGAGTCGCAGAAAACCCTGCTCAAAAAACTAAATCCTAAATAAGCTAATTAACTAAAGTTAAGGGTTTTGCCTGATCTATGGATCTTGGTGATCCAGGATTTACCGTGGAGAATCAGGTAGCAGGTGCAACAGAAGATGGGATTGGGGGCCGTTGAGAAATGCAGCAGGAATTACTGCTGAGCACGGCCAGCACACCTCAGGTCTGAGCCAGCGTCCCCGCGGGCGGGTTGAGGGCTGGGTCCACTTCCGGATCTACCAGTCCAGCTTCAGGTCTGCCTTGCTCCACACGTATTTGCCTCCTCGCTTTAGAAACATCTTTTCATCAAATCCACTGAATTTTATAGCTTCTTCTACGCCAACATCCAGGATGGACTTGGAAGGATCCTTCCGCCCGTTCCTACAATTCAGGAAGCGCATCTAGAAAATTCAGGACAGAAAGGGGATATGTTTGTATAACTGATTCCTTGAAACTCAGTGTTGGGGGGTTAATCCAGAAGGATGTTTGACCCTGGAGCCATTTCAACAAATATTTAGCGACAGCTGTTGGCCAGACACTACACTGAGGATGCCCACCTCCTAGAACACTCTTTCTCTGCTCGGAGAGCCCACTTTAACCAACAGAAACACATTAGATCGACGAGCACATGATAAACCAAATTACATGCCTGCCACATGTCCCTCCATGGGTCGGGGGGAGGTAATGTTTAGAAATTGTAAGGTGGGGGGGGGGGACCTGGGTGGCTCAGTCGATTAAGCATTCAGACTCTTGGTTTGAGCTTAGGTCATGATCTCATGGTTGAGCCCCTTTGGGCTCTATACTGGCAGCACAGAGCCTGCTTGGGATTCTTTATCTCCTTCTCCTCTCTCCCTGCCCCTCTGCCACTCGTGCTGTCTCTCTCTCTCTCAAAATAAAAGAATAAACTTAGAAAATTTTTAGAAACTGTTAACTGGAGAGAACGGTGTTATAAATGCACAGAAGCATGACACAGGCTGGCACGTAGGTGATACTACTGGAATGAAAACTGTTCACGCACAGATATACAGGTGTCAAGTTAATAAAACTTTCTTTTGAGAAAGGGAGAGAGTGGGATAAGAAAGGAAATACCAAGGCGGGCAGGCACCAGACCGAAGAGTCTTATATGCCCTGTCAGGCGGGAATGAGGGCTTCACCCTTCTTAACACCCACCATGTCACTAAGCACCTTACAGTAATATTTGATGATTCAGAATGTTCTTAAATTACCAAAAGCAAATTTTGGTTCCACTATGTTTGTGCCAACTGTGTCGAGGCCAGAGAGTTTGTAAAGGAGCATTGGTCAAAACCCCCTGCCTATCATGATACTCCAAAAACAGAAATAAATTCTGTTTGACCTTTCCTCTCTACCTTGAACCCTCTAACACTGGACATTAGCATCATTGCCTTTCTCCTCATGCCCCATAAAGAGAGTTTGTCCTACTGACAGACCATGAAATGGCTGTGAAGCATCATTGGTTAATTTGAAAATAATAAAATACCAAAAGTCAAAATGAGCATTTCTCATTTTGACAAGTTCCATGCATACGTTAAAACCATTGTTCTTGTTGGAGTTCATTTCTTTTTTTAATGCTTTTTTAAATTTATTTTTGAGAGAGAGAGACAGAGACAGACGGACCAACAGAGCGTGAGCAGGGGAGGACAGAGAGAGAAGAAGGAGACACAGAACCAGAAGCAGGCTCCAGGGTCGGAGCTGTCGGCACAGAGCCCGATGCAGGACTCGAACTCATGAACCTCGAGATCATGACCTGAGCTGAAGTTGGGTGCTCAACCGACTGAGCCACCCAGGCGCCCGTGGAGCTCGCTCATGTCTTAGAAACAGGTCTTTGAATGGACTTGTTTGTCCTGTACTAGAAATATTGGCAATGGTTTATGAATCTAGCCAAAAAAAAAAAAAAAAAAAAAAAAAAAAAAGACGAAAGAAAAAAGTAATTTGTTTTTCAAATTTGAGAAGGGGAATATTTTCCTTCTCTGGAAGGCAGAGCGGGTAGCAATCGTGTCAGTGACTTCTGGAGAGGAGCCACAGGTAACCTCTTCTCACCAAAGCCAAGATTGATCAGGGGACAAGCTGGCAACATCAGAGGTATTAAAGGTGATGTGAGGTATGATAGGACCTTCCTCCAAAGTACCCTGGGTGCCCTGGTGCTGGAGAACCCCCAGCCCAAGACAACAGGACACGCAGTGTCACTTTCTATGTGACACCCGAGGACCCATCGCCCCACGGGAGAAAGCCTGAGCCTTTAAACTTTATAATTCATGAGAAATACTCACATACTCATCCAGAATAAGGTAGGAATCTTTCATCTGCAAAAGAGAAATTAAATACAAATTTAGTTTCAAGTATATTTTTCAGTATGTGCGCTCAACGGTCGGTCTTACGGGGTTTGCGTGTTTGTGTTTTATTGCTTCCGGAGTCTGCATTTCTTATACCACGTGAGTGTCTTTGGCTCTGCCCCTTACGAGGGGATCCATCAGTCAGTGCCCCTGTCCCCACCTGACATACATCTCCAGGGGCATCTCTTATAGTTTTCAGCAGGCTGGATTCTCCGCCCCAGGCTGAAAGGGTCAAAGGACGCTGTGAGAGCTTCTCCGAGGATGAAATCCCCAGGCTAATTTCCCCATTTTCTCAAGCTGTGGGAGAGCCTTGTTTTTTATTCAGTATTCCCAATGGCTATTTTTCCACCATGCATGGAATTTCCCCCATTTTCAATGGAATTAAGCTTTAAGGCTATTAACCTGGGAGTCTGCGTGCAGATTTTAATGTTACCTTCATTACCCGTAACTGGTTTTACCTTCTGTAGGTATATGAAAGGTGTCCCTATTCTCCTAGAGGAAGCTATACCTACCCTCTCGAGGCTGCATCCTTGGAACAGCTCCCACCGCGGGAACGGTGGGCGGACACAGAGTCCAAGGACAGGGGCGGGGGAAGGGAACCTGAAGGTCTTTCAGAGGCCCTACAGCTGGCAGGTGCAGGGCTGGTGGTGGGTTCCAGCCCGAGGCTGCACCCTCCCATCCTCCTCGCTGAGCCCTGCAAAGGAACAGTGTGTGGATCCCTTGAGCTAGAGAGGTCCCTGCTTGGAACCATCTCAAGACGTGACCATGTCTGCTCCATTATACCTTCTGGTTAGACTCGGGCACCAAGCAGGACACGTCTTTGTGGCGGTCTAAGAATCCTTCAAATTCTTCATCGCTGATGATGAATTGTTGCGCTTCTCTCAAGGCGTCTTCTCCAGAATTCTCCCCCTCAATGAGGAGACATTGGAAGACCTGGAAGGCGAGGAGGGTGTTTGCTTAGCAGAGAGTAGCCCCCCCCACCCCCCCATGTTTGCGCCCCAAACCTCACCTCCCCAGACCCGGCTACATGCCCTCTATGCAAGGAAGAGTCCTCCTACTAAAGAACATTCTAGAAAGACATCGCTCTGGGGCCCTCAACGTCAGAAAGTGCAAACGGTCTGAAAATATAAAACTGGTCGAGTTTGTGTTTGAGCCAGTCTGACAGTCTAACCTTTTCAGACCACCAACTAAGTGATGTTCACCGCAGGGCATGAGAGTATGAAGAAAATAGACAAATCATTTGTGATCCACCAAGAAATAAGTATGTTCGAAATGTTGTCTCTGCTGACTTCAAACATCCCTTATTAAGCCCTCTACACTATGTGGGGCTTTTTTCAGTAGATATACAAGGATAGTTTCCAAAGCCCTTAATAGTCTTTTAACGTTCTTTTAAGTGAGTAAAGTGCGTGTGTGTGTGTGTGTGCGTGTGTGTGTGTGAATTATTATTCCGTCATAAGGAACACCATCCTCTGAGAAGGAAAAAACTGTCCCAGGGACCTGAGCAAGGTGGTAATCGGTGACAGCGGATCAAACACAGACCCAGCACAGAGCCCAGGGTTATAGGGTTTTCATGTAAGGGAGGGGGGATTACGCACAGCATGTAATTAACATTTTAGCCAGCTTAGAATTAATTTTGAAGCACCCTACATGTTGCCTTCTTTGCTCACTCTATTCCCACCCCCTTCTTCTCTGCTCCCTAGTCCTTAAACATCCGTCCCCGCGGACTCTGGTCACACGGTAGGTTTACTATTTGTTTTCCTGGCTTGTCTTGCTCTGTAGCCTGGGAGCTTCCTGGGAGGGGACACCTCTCATCTTTGTCCCCACGGCACCCATCCCCAGTCCAGGCACAGGGTGAGGAGGGAGAGGAGGTCAGAGGAGGTCTCCACACAGGTGGGAATCCCAAGCCGGCTTGAATAGCAGGTGCAGTAAAGACATGCAGGGACTTTGGCCCTGGTGACTTTGGTTCCAGAATCCACCACCTTCAGTGGGGCTGGAGAAGCAAAACAGGGGGAAGGGTGGTGGGATTGGATGGGGAAAGTCAGGTACAGCCTGCTCTGTTGTCCCCAGAGCAAGCCTGAAGGTGATGGCAGACCCCCTGTGGACGAACACTGAGGTTTCTTCCCTCCTACTCTCGTTCAGTGCTGGAGTACTGAGCACGGGGCCTCCCGTGGAGGACGCGGCCTCGGGGGTCCAGGCACCTGACCCAGGGGTGCTACGTTTCATCAGTTTGCGGCCTGCAGATGCCAGTGATCTGATGCCAAAACTGCTTTTCAAACAGACGGTAGCTAATCTGCTCCCTCCAGAAAACTCAGGATTTTGAAAAGGCGATTCTGGAGTGACTCAGCACGCAGAAGCCACAAGAGGAGTTACAAGATGGGAGGAAAGAAGCTATGGGATCAGGAAGCTACAAGGAGCTCCCAGCAAACCAAAGCCAGGTATGTATGTATGTATACACACACATACAGGGAGAGAGAGAGAAGCTAAAAAGAGAATACTGAGGAAGACAGTAATGGAACAGAGATAGGGGATCAGGGAAAAGGAGAGTGTCTGGCAGGTGGCTCTAGAAGGAAAGTCTAAGAGCTTTGAGCCTCGCCTCTGGTCCTCGTCCATCCCCCTTGCTGGACCGCAGCCTTCGTTCCTGCCCCTGTCTCTCTTTCTTGGCTTTTCTCTAATTCCTTCGGGGCATGGGACGCAGGTCCAAGAAGCTGCGTTTCAAACAGTTCCCTGAGTTGAGTCTGAGGAACAGCCAGGGGTAGGAAAGTTTAATTTGTCGTTATCTGCAAGTGTCTGTCCATGGTGGGTGCTGTAATTACACCTCGAATTGGAACGTTAGACTTTTTAGTAGCTGATGGAGGGATCAAAAGCACGAATCTTGGTGAATGAACTTTGCTGCAACTTGGGGATGGTGTTGCCCCAATATCTACTAATAATTCAGTGAATAATATATTAACAGAATTTATGAAGAACGTATATCCATTTATGAATAAGCCAAGAGTTTTAAGAAGAAATCCAGTATTACTATATTTAATAAATAAGTATCGGTTAGGTGTTGTATGGATATATGCTTTATTTTTTTAATGTTTATTTTCAGAAAGAATGAGAGAGCGAGGGAGGGGCAAAGAGAGAGGGAGAGAGAGAATCCCAGGCAGGTTCCATGTTGCAGTCTCCATGTGCGCGGGGCTCATGGTCATGGACTTTGAGATCATGACCTGAGCCGAAGTCCGACGCTTAACTGACTGAGCCACCCAGGCGCCCCACCTATGGATGTATTTTTTTAGAACACCTGCAAGCATTGACTATATCTTTTGACCTTTATCCTCCCAATATTCCAGAAGGGAATCGGTTCCAGTTTTTAGAAGGGGGAATTGAGGCAAAGACAGCGTAAGCAGCCTAAAGTTTAACAGGGCTGGAAGAAAGCATGAGGACCCGGTTTCTTGGCTGGCTCCTTCAGTCCAGAGTTCTCTCTAACCTTAACATTTCGGGTTTCATTGACACAAGCGTCTCCCAAACATTTTCTGAGTTATACTCGGCAGAAGCGACACGGGACACGGTACTTACTTTCCAGCGGACCGGGTTCAGGGCTTTAATCTGCTCCCTCATATCCTCATCCACGTTGAATCGATTAATGACAGAATTTATTTTGAAGGCCACTCTATAATCTCTACACCATGTCCTCAGTTTTTGAAGATTCTCCACGTGGTTCTTCTTTCCTTGGCCACGACCAATGAGGACGTTGACTTGTTCATCAAAGCTGTCACAGGAGATGGCAAGGATGTCCAAATATTCACCTGAAGGAAAACGGGCATCTTTAAGCTTTTCCATTCAAGGACCAAACCTTTTAGGCCATTTATAGGTTTTTATGATAAAACGTATCTTGTTTGTATCTAATTTTTCATTTTTTTTCAAGTTTATTTTATTTGGGACACCAGGGTGGCTCAGTCAGTTAAACCTCTGACTCTTGATTTCAGCTCAGGTCATGATCTCACGGGTTGTGAGTTTGAGCCCTGCAATGGGCTCCGTGCTGACAGTGTGGAACCTACTTGGGATTCTCTCTCTCCCTCTCTCTCTCTCTCTTTCTGCCTCTTCCCCCACTTGCTCTCTCTCTCTCTCTCAAAATGAATTAAAAAACCTTTAAAAAGTAAAGTTTATTTTATTTATTTTGAGAGAGAGAGAATGTGTGAACAGGGAAGTAGCAGGGAGAGAGGGAGAGAGACAGAAACCCCAGCAGGCTATGCACTCTCAGTGCAGAGCCTGATGTGGGACTTGATCCCACGAACCGTGAGATCATGACCTGAGCCTGAAATCAAGAGTCAGATGCTAAACCTGAACTTAAACTTACACTGAGCCACCCAGGTGCCCGAAGCCCAGACATTTTCCACCACCCACTCATTCTCCGGCCACATCTTCACAGTGGACTAGGTTTGAGCTTTCCTCATTATTAGGACTTTGCAGAATTGGTTGCAAAGTTGATTCTAAATATTTTTTTTTTCAACGTTTATTTATTTTTGGGACAGAGAGAGACAGAGCATGAACGGGGGAGGGGCAGAGAGAGAGGGAGACACAGAATCGGAAACAGGCTCCAGGCTCTGAGCCATCAGCCCAGAGCCCGACGCGGGGCTCGAACTCACGGACCGCGAGATCGTGACCTGGCTGAAGTCGGACGCTTAACCGACTGCGCCACCCAGGCGCCCCAACAGATAGTCTATTTAAATGTCTTCAGCAGCCGCATATGTAGCCAAAGGAGGGGAGGACAGTTTTGGCCCAAATGCTTCATTGATGAGACTAACAGAATGACAGTTCCTTCGAGATTTAACAATTGAGCATTAGCAGCAAGCCATAAGGGTTTATTCTGCAGAGTGGTGTCACTGTCCCCTGCTAGTGGCTAAGCTAAAGCCACAGGTGCCGATACCTGCTCACTTGGGACGCACAGAAGAGTCGCGGTTGCTAATATTTTCTGTTATCTGTCTTGCCACGCTTGTTTACGTGGAGCCCTGCGGCATGAAAACCTCTAACTGCGTGCCAGCCTTGTAAAGATATTAGAGTTTGGTTTCTCCTCCCTGCCCAACCACCCCCCCCCCGCCCCCCAGCCTAAGGCCCCGGGATGGAAGGACCCAGAACTAACACTCGCAGCGGCCACGACTCCCGCGTGACGCCAGGCAGCTCACCGTAAGTCCTGAACCAGCGCTCCCGGATCAGGCTCCCGTTGCTGACGATGCTCACGCTGGGCAGCCTTAGCTCCTCCTTGCAGAACCTCACCAGCTGGCCCAGGTACTCGCCCCGGTCATGAATGAATGGCTCTCCCCCCGAAAAGTTGATCTTCTCCATCCCTGTGAGAGGCCCGACGTGAATCTTTTATCCCCCCCCCCCACTGCAAAACACCCCTTGTTGCTTTAACCACAAAAGGGCTGTTTTCTCAAGGTAACAAAAACGAAATGATTATCTCCCCCCTCACCCCCAAGCCTGGCTTCCCGTGCTTCCCACGGCAGGGAGGGACTCACACACACACAAGCCGGGGCCTACCCCTTGGCCCCTGCTTGAACACGGATGCATCTTACTAGGGAATCAGTTACGCGGGTGAGAGACTCTCTTAGGAGGCAAAGGGGGTGCTGAGTCAACACAGGGATGTGCAAAAACCTCCTCCATCGCATCCAGAATGGTCTTTCTTGGCATCTTCTCAGGCCTAGACAGCCCCGCACGCTGCCCTGGGGAGTCCCTTCCCTCTCTGCCTGCTGGATGCCTGTGGTTCCAAAATTCCTGCCCTTTCCTCTCTCAACGTACTCCCTTAGTTTGGAAAAGGCTTTCGAAAAACAATATGCAAACTATAGGACTTATGTTTCAAACTACACCTGTGATCAGTTGTTTGACCAGGTATATTATTCTGGGTGAAATCACTTTGCCCTCGGGATTTTAAGGGCATTACTCGTTGTCTTCTAGGTTTTCATACTATTGTTCAGAAGCCTGATAACACTTTGATTCGTAATCCTTTCGAAGGACATGATTTTGTTTTTTTCCCTTCCAGAAGCTTTCTTTCCAATGTCCCCAAATTTCAAGGTGATGTGCCTTAGTGAGATCTGTCTCTATTCACTGTTCTGGCCACTTGGCAGGTCCTGGATGGAAAAATACAGCTCCTTTGGGAATGGGAAGTTTCCCCTATTTTGTCGGTAACTCCCACATCTTCTCGAACCTGCTTTTCTCCCTGGAGGTTCTGGTCTGTTGGTGCTCCGCTTGTAACCACCGCGCCCTCGGGCTGTGTCTCTGGAGTCCCATTTTCTCAGGACCTTATCTTTTAGTCTTTCTATCAAAATTCTAATTTTGGAAATCCCAGTGTCCACTCTCCAGACTCTCCCATATCCTGACTGTTTTCTCAGCATTGTGTTACTTCTTATGCATAATAATTTTCCTCTCATCTCTCTGGGATGATCAGTTACAGATTTTTTTTTTTTTTGACGTTTTCCTCTATTCTCTTTGCTGATTTGTTTTGGCATCTGCCTTTTACTTTGGGGTTTCTATTTGTCCCTTCTAATTTGAGTGAAGCATAAAAGAGCGGAATGGAATTTCTGTGATTCAGGAAGAAACCACACAGATGGAGGGTTTCGGTACAGAGTGACAGCGAGAAATGGACTTATTCACTGGATTATGCCCCACATGCCGGTAGCCTTGGTGTTTCCTCTGGGCCATTTTGTTCTCCTGGAGAAGGACTCTTAATCTCCTGCTATGCCTGACCACCTGGCTGCCTGTACCCTGGAAAGTACCAGCAGGCAGGTTCTCAACCCCCGGCCTTCAGTGTGGGTTCTCCTCCCGGCCCCACCTGGGGTCCCTGAGCACAGCCTTCGTGGTCCAGATCCCTCAGAAAAGAAGCGGCCTGTCATCTGCGGGACTTGGAGAGGGACCTCGTCTGACCGTGGTGGGGAGAGCCGTGGAAGGGCCTTTGGCCTATTTCCTCCCTCCCGCCTCACCCCCTACTTGTGGATCAACGCTGTGCTTCTGCATGATAACATGCTTCCCGTCTTTGAAATGTCCTACATTCCATGCAGCAGGCTGGTGAGCCTCTTACAGCCACTGCCCTGCAGACACATGCTGAAGGCGTCCAAGAGCCATAAACCGTTTAGGACAACAACCTGTGGATTTCCTTGTGGGCTTATGCCCCTTCTTTCAATGATGCTATTGGAACTTTAGTGGCATGAAGGAAAGATTGGAAGGATGTTCAGTAGAAAGTCCAGAAGGTCTAAATACATTTAGAATTTCTGCAGCGATATTGTCATAGTGGAGTTCATTTCAATTCAGTTCAGTTCAACTCGGTTGATATTCCACTGGCAATATCAGAGCGGGACGTTTCCAGAATGAACCCTTAATCGGTAAGCAACTAGCTCCACTAAGTGAAGTTTGAAACGCACGCTTCATGGGACTCTAAGGGTGCTGATAGCTCAGGCAGCGGACAGCCTGCTCGGATTAGAGACAGAAGCCACCACACTGCAGAGCATGCGAAGGAAAGGGCACAGGGTGACAGGCTGCTGAAACAGAAGCGTGTGTGGGCATCAGAGGTCAAAGGAGCAAGCATGAGACCAGTAAGAGCAGCAAACAGACGGAGTCATTGGAATAAAATAATTAGAAGCACCAAATAAACTAACGGAGAAGGCTGGGGATCTTCTTAAGGGCCAAACAGCACAATCTGCCACAAAATTCCCTAAGAATTTTATTTGTGAACATCCATTCAACAAACTTGGTCCCTACAAAGTATGGAATACCGTGCCTGGCCATTTCATTTGTGCAAACTCACTGTAGCCCAGCGTTTAAAATGCTGTCCGGACCCGGTTTTGAGGTCCTGGCTGAAAGCTGGTCATCCTTAAATTCATCCTTAAACTCATTCAGCAAGGAAGGAATCATTACCCTGGTTTTTATTATTTATTTATTTATTTATTTATTTATTTATTTACTTATTTATTTATTGTTTAAAGTTTATTTTTGAGAGAGAACGAGTGAGCGTGTGCGCACACACGCGAGTCGGGGAGGGGAGGGGCAGGGAGAGGGAGCGAGGGAGTCCCAAGCAGTCTCCGCACTGCGAACGCAGAGCCCGATGTGGGGCTCAAACTCACCAAAAGCAAGATCATGACCTGAGCTGAAATCAAGAGTTGGGTGCTTAACCAACTGGGCCACCCAGGCGCCCCATCCTGGCTTTTAGTTGCAGGGTTGAAGCCCAGAAAGGTTCACGAATTATTCACGAATACAAGGCTAGGGAAAAAAAAAAAAAAAATGCTGAGATGGATGTCCAAGCTCCAAAGCCTTCCATTTTGTCAGCGGGGCGGCCCTTCACCCCCGCCTGCCCAAGCTAGTCCCGCCTGATGGCAGACCTGATGTCACCTGTTATTCTTTTCAACACCGCCGTTCACGCTCCGGTGGGCCTACGACTGGACAGTGATAAGTTCTATCCCCTCACTGGTGAGGGCTAGGAGCCTGGCTGTGTGGCGGTGGTTATATTTAATAAAAACATCATTATTCCCTAAAGTGTGGTTAAATAGGGTCAGACAAACTAGAGAGCGTGAGACAGTGTGTTGGCCAGTGGCGTGGCCCTTGATGAGTTTGAGGGTAAGACGTAGAGGGGATGAAAGGAAGAGAGAGTTGAGGGAACGGGATGTGGATGCGTAGTTAAGATCTTAGATGTGGAACAACGACTTCACAATGATCTTAACATACAAGGAGTGATCCTATTACAGCCCAGATCACTACTGACCCCCAGAGTCAGTAAAAGCGAGAGGAGTCAGTAATATTCTGGAGAAGCATCTTCAGCCGGAGTAGTACATTTTAATTGTAAACATAATTTGCATTTAGATTTAAATTTTTAATCACCACCAAAGTAGATTTTTCCTATTTTAGTCAGAAATCTCACCTACAGGGCACATAACCTATACTACACCTTAATCATTTTAAGTAATTTTGGTTTTATTTACTTAAAACTGAGAGGTCACCATATAAGGGTTTTAATTATAACTGAAGTAGTTTAGGCCCTATTAAGAAACATCTGAGCATTTGCTTATCTGTGCCTCGTAGCTACTTTTTGAGGTTGGCATATGAGTTACCTTTACACACATTTTAAAGATTAGTTAACTTACGTTCAGAAAAGTTAAATGTCTTGGCAAGTCACATAAGTGCTTCAGCAAGAGCTCAAGTCCTGCCTTGCGAGTCAAGAGTCGGAGCTCTTTCCAGGATGCCAGACCTCCCTTCATTTGCTCATGTCTCCAAAAACACTTATTACCCCCCTATTACATTCTAGATATTCTCCTAGGCACAAAAATACACAGAATGCTAACATTCAGCCTTGGAACTCAAACCCTTTGGGGACCCAGATATTAAAAATAAAACAACCTGGGGTGCCTGGGTGGCTCAGCCGGTTAAGCGTCTAACTTCAGCCCAGGTCATGGTCTCATGGTTCGTGAGTTCGAGCCCCATGTCAAGCTCTGTGCTGACAGCGTGGAGCCTGGAGCCCGCTTCGGATTCTGTGTCTCCCTCTCTCTCTGCCTCTCCCCAGCTCATGCTCTGTCTCTCTCTCAAAAATAAATATTAAAAAATTAAAACAATGGAACGAAAGATAACTTAAAAAGTGCTATAGTACACGTTCGTAGCAGGCACCGTGGGATCACAAATAGGGAGAGAGGGCATTCCAGAAAGAGAGGATAGCGTGATCACAGGCCTGATTTATGCAGGTGGTGAGGGGGAATGAGTATAACATGATGTGCCTGGAGCATAGGGCACTGAGGGCATTGGGGTGAAGGATGTCGAGGTCCCCGTGGGGGCAGCAGAGACGATTATAAGAATCGCAGCAATCCAGCTGAGAAATGGGGAGACCCTGAGCCAGACCCCACGGGAACAGTGAGGTGGGACTCCACTTGGCTGAACGGTTGTGGATGGTTGAGCAAACACCACGGGCAACAAAAGAAATCAGATCATTCCATTACGTAAAGTACAAAATCAGGCAAAAGCCATCTGTCTGTTAGAAGACAAACTCGGGGTTACCCTTGTGGGGGGCGGGGCAGTGATGGAAGGGAGACGTTTCTGGGTGCTGGGACGCTGTCTGAGCGCTGTTTATCTGGGCATGGTTATTTTGTGCAGTTCACTCAGCTATGCCCTCAGGACGGGCACGACATTGTGTATGTGTGTTATACTTCTATAAAAAAGCAAAACAAAATGACAACAGTTAGCAAGTTGAGAAAAAGTTGGCAAGTTGAGAAAAAGTTGGCAAGGTTGCTGAAGTCGCCAGCTTCCCAGGAGCTCCGGGAAAGACAGGAAGACCAGGTGAGAAGGAAGGACGGATGTGGAGGGGAAGATGCTGCCTCAGAATCACGTACATGCCGAGCCTTCTCTGAGATGCTTCCACTAGCGTGGAGAAGCTCAGTAAGCAAGTCTTGAGATCAAAATCATTGTTGTATTTGTACTGCAAATAGTTTCTTTACAGTTTCATGGGAGAGGGGCGCCTGGGTTGGTCAGTCGGTTAAGCACCCGACTTCGGCCCAGGTCATGATCCCACGGTTCCTGGGTTCGAGCCCCGTGTTGGGCTCTGTGCTGACAGCTCGGAGCCTGGAGCCCGCTTCGGATTCTGTGTCTCCCTCTCTCTCTGCCCCTCCCCCACTTGCGCTCTGTCTCTCCCTGTCTCTCAAAAATAAACAAATGTAAAAAAAAATTTTTTTTAAGTTTCATGGGAGGCACACATACATAATCCAAAGTAAGAGACTGAAACATTGTAGTTCCCAAATCAGAGCTTTTGTCTTTGTTTTCAACTTTCCTCATTAATTCTTTCTGGAAAACCCCCACTGCATTGGTGCTTTGGACAAACTCAGAAAGTAGAACCGTCCCAATCTGCTTCTTGGCAAACGGGGCGGGGCCACTGGGAGCCGGGCAGGTGCAGGGACCTCTGCTCACCTGGAGGCTGTAGGAGGGATGGGTTTGCAGTCCCTCCGGGCTGCACCAGCCGGCTGGTTCCGAAGGCCCAGGCATCCCCCCCAAATTCACCCCAATTCTCCCTCGCGGGACGGACGCTCTGCAGGCCCTCTGCCACCTGTGCACATCCCCAAGCCCATGGCCGCGCCCTGACTTCCTCCCGGGACCGGGGACTCACCGGCTTCCTGCAGCAGCCGCAGCCCTCGCTTGGCCTCATCCAGGGGCAGCACGAAGGACGTCTTGGCCGTGTGGAAGCAGAAGCCACACTTGTAGTTGCACTGGCGGGTGAAATGGTAGTTGACGCTGGTGGGGGTGGTGGGCTGGTCCGGGCCCTGCCCGCCATCCCCTCTGCTCTCCTGCGGTTCTCCCCGGCCCGGCTGCGGTGGCCAGGCGCTCTGGCCCCCTGGTAGCCAGAGTGTGGCCCTGAGCCAGAGGACCCAGGGGACCAGGCTGCTCCAGAGGGAGCGCAGGGGCTTCCTGAAAGCGCTCAGCAGCTTTCCAGCAAAAGCCACGGGCACCAGCATCCACATGGTGGCCAGGCTCCCTGAGGCTCTCCTGCTGCCTGGAGACAGGGCTTATATGTGCCAGGAGCAACCTGTCACATGGGCTGGACGGACACACTTCTGACTAACTCTCGGCTGAGCTCAAGTTTCGATTTTCCTGTTTGTGAAAATGAAAGTTGGGGCGGGGCCAAGGCTGAAGGCTGGGGCTCGGGGCCAGCATCGGCCCGGCCTGGCCTCACCTTTCACCTGTTTTGGGGGCCGGCACGGGCCTTCTCACTGGATACAGACCAGGACCTCGCTCTCTGTCCGCCTGGCCCTCCGTCCAGCAGGGAGCCGCAGCCCGGACAGAGATGCCGCGGCTCTCCAGGCGGCACGTTCCTCACACATGACGCTTCCTGCCGCCGCCCCCAGCGAGAGTCTGGTGTGAAAGCCACAGAATGAATGGCACGGGCGGCCCTTGCAGGGCGAGGACAGGACCCGTGGGCCTCGGCGCCCCTTGCAGACCGTGGTCCAAATGCACAGGCACATAATAACACCCATCTTCCATCCACCTTTAGCTGTCCGTCTCCACCTTCTGTATTTTCCCAGCGTTGAAACTCAGACACTTACACTCTCCTGCATTTTATTGATTGATTGATTGATTGATTTAAAGTTTTTTTATTTTTAGTAATCTCTGCAACCAACATCAGCCTCGAACCCACGACCCCAAGATCAAGAGGTGCTCGCTCCTCGGACCGAGCCAGCCAGGCACACCATTTCTATTTTACTCTTTTTTTTTTTTTTTTTTAAATATATACTTATTTTTGTGACAGAGAGAGTGGGGGGAGGAGCAGAGAGAGAGGGAGACACAGAACCCGAGGCAGGTTCCAAGCTCTGAGCTGTCAGCACAGAGCCCGACGTGGGGCTTCAACTTGCCAACTGTGAGGTCATGACCTGAGCCCAAATCACACGCTTAACCAACTGAGCCACCCGGTCGCCCTGTTTCTATTCTACATTCAAAAGACCATAGGAAAGTCAGAAGCTTTGTTAAGGTTCTTGTTCATTGTCAAGAATTACAGCAGTTTCTTCCTGATTTTCAGTTTCCTAGAGAGCATTGTCGAATTTTGTGCTGAACCTTTTTTTTGCTTTAGCTGTTTTTAATCAGAATTGTCTTAAAAATTCTTTTTAATGTTTACTTTTGAGGCAGAGAGAGACAGAGCATGAACGGGGGAGGGTCAGAGAGAGGGAGACACAGAATCTGAAGCAGGCTCCAAGCTGTCATCACAGACCCTGACACGGGGCTCGAACTCAGGGACTGTGGTTCGAGCAGGTGGTCTTAAGTTTTCCTGAAGCTCATGGAAAGTTGGGACAGTCCTGGTAGGTAAGCTTCTGGAGCCACAAATCAAGCTCGTCACGTACTGGCTCTGGGGCTTTGGTAAGTTACTTCATTTCTCTGGATCTCCGTTACCTCATCTGTAGGTCCAGATAGCTCATGCAGCTTTTTTTGTGTGTGAAGACTGGAAGTTCTCATTTCTGTGGATCACGTCAACTGGGACGGTGTGTGGAAAGTGGCACGTGTTCACTTGGGGCTGGCTATTGTTATTCTGGCGGTGTTGTGTTCTAAATAGAAACAAAGATGACTTTCACTTTACTTGGAAAGAAAACTGAAAGCAAATTCAGCAAAATAGCAAGCCTGTGTGTGATGATTTCTGGTTACACACTAATGGATATAACGCAAGTGCTTGAAATCTTAGGCCAAAGCATTGTAAAATCTCACTGTTGTATGGCTCAATCAGGAAATACTTTTTCTTCCCCCCTGGATCACATGTGTTTGAAGAAATGAAAACCAAATCGGTTTACATTTCAAATTGAGTATCAGGTAAGGTACAGAGGGTGACCATGTGGGCTTTTCAAACCAGACCTTTTAAGGTCTGAATCCTAATTCAGCCAAGAGTGTTTCATCTGGGGTAAATTTCTTCATCTGCCTGATCTTGTTAACACATCTGGAAATATGGATGTTAATGTCACACTCACACAGGGCATTTTAAGGATTCAAATGTATATTCAGCACCGAGAGTAGTGCTTGCGTGATAAATTAACCATATCTAGCATACCATACAGAGTTGTGCACCAGGCCCCGGCCTACACTTTGCATGCACTTACTTATGTTCCAGCTGGAGAAGCTCACGCCACGCAGGGAGTGTTTGAACTGGGATGTAACACCTGGGAACCTGCTCAATGATAATTATCAGCACGTTAGTTTAGTTTTTCCTAAATCTGTTCTAAGCAGGCCAGTTTCTTTTATGCATTCATTTGTCCCTTCCTTCCTTCCTTCCTTCCTTCCTTCCTTCCTTCCTTCCTCCCTCCCTCCCTCCCTCCCTCCCTCCAGGCATTCTCTCTTTCCTTCCTTTCTTCTTTGCTTCAACAAGTGTTTATTGAGAACCTCCTACTTTTCAGAGAAAACCTTGGTAAATGTGAATAAAATACAAATCAGATAAATAAGCCCAAGTTTTTCCAGCAGAGAACTCACAAAAGTCAAGTCCTTATGGTATTCCTTGAACATATGTCCTATTCCTTCCAACCTGTCTTTTCCCACCCATTTAAGAGTCAGGTTCAGGAGCGGTAGACTTTCTTATTCAAAGTCAGGGCCTGCACAAGCCAGGGAGGGATTTCTTCCTCCAACTGCTCAAGATGGGGGTGGGCTGGGGGAAGCACAAGGCAGCCCCGTTTTGGCTCTCTAGTGGGAGTTGGCCATCTCTAAAGGCATCCACACGCAACTGGAAAACAGTCAAATGTCATCGTCATTTTTCTGTAGCCAGGGACTTTTTTTCCTAAACACCTGAACATCTGTAACGTACTCCATGCTCCCTGATGTGTACCGTTTCCTACAGGGATGTCCCAACAGCGGCTGCAACACATCAGCCGAACGTAGAATCCGTTCAGTTATTTGCAGACATCCTAACATCTCTGTGGTAAGTCTTTTTCTCACGCATGCCATACGTCAGGACTACCCATCAACTACTATGCATCCCATACATCAAAAGGTACACAATTTGTAAATGCACAGCACAATGACTCTCTGGTAGATTGAACACATGTATGTAATGAGCATCTTGATCAAGAAATAGAACTTTGCCAAGAAGCCTCCAAGACCTTCCCTCAGGCCCTGAACCCTACCTCTGCCCCAAAGATAACCCTGTCCTGTTTTCTAGAAACCGTACTCTAGGTTTGCCGCTGTTAAAGTTCATGTGGATGGAATCACAACATGCCTGCTTTCTGTCAGGACTTTCTCACTCAATGCTGTTTGTAAACTTATCCATGTTGCTGTGTTTAGCAGTAGATTGTTCATTTTCCTAGCTAGCATTTATTGATTCTATTGTTTGAATATACCACAATTCATTTAATTATTATTTAAAAAAAATTTTTTTAACGTTTATTTATTTTTGAGACAGAGAGAGAGCATGAGTGGGGGAGGGCAGAGAGAGAGGGAGACACAGAATCGGAAGCAGGCTCCAGGCCCTGAGCCATCAGCCCAGAGCCCGACGTGGGGCTCGAACTTACAGGCCGCGAGATCGTGACCTGAGCTGAAGTCGGACGCTTAACCGACTGAGCCACCCAGGCGCCCCTTATTTTATTATGATGAACGTTTGGGATATTTTGCTATCACACCATGAATATTCTTGTATATGCCTTTCGGTCAACATATACATGTGCGTTTATGTTGGGTATATACCGAGGAATGGACTCATTGCCTCATGTGGTGTATGTGTGCTCCCCTTGAGCACATATCTGCAAAGAGTTTTCCAGAGCGCTTGAACCAGTTTACATTCCCACCAGAATACTGTAAGAGTTCTAGCTGCTCCACATCTTCCTTCTCATTTGGCACTTTCACTGTAAGATTTTTGTTTTGTCTGGTTTAATTTGGCCACCCAGTGGATATGTAATGGTAGCTCTTTTTAGTTTCCAGTTCTCTGATGACTAGTGATATTAAGCACCTTTATATATGTGTATTAGCCATCTCTTTTGTAAAGTGCCTGTTCACATCCCTCGCCCACTTTTGTATTGGACTTCCTGCATTCCACCCTCCCCTCCCGCCACAGTAGACTTTCTGTATTTTTAGTACAGATTTTTAGAAATTCATTGTTTATCATGAACTTTCTTGGTTACACACATTGTACATATCTTTAACTCTTTGGCTTTCTTGTTCACTCATTTACTAGTCGAAACTGAATTGATTTAATGAGTACAATTTTATTAATTTGCAGAGCTGTGGTTTTGTGTATCCATGTGAGTATTTAAGGAAATGAAATGGACTATTAAAGTGCTTCAAAATAAGATATTGTTCCTTGAAATTTTTACTTAGCTGTCTTGTGTGTGGGTATTGGCTAAAAGGATTCATACGACTCAGGAGCAGGTTATACTCCCTGTTAGGGTTTATTCTAGGGAAGGGATGCAGAGTGAAAACAGGAAGAAGATGAAAACTCAGACTGAGTCTGGAGAGGTCTGCACAGGCTTCTGAGCCCTTGGCCTGAGTTGCTCAGGACGGACTTTCTCTCAAGCAGTACACTACAGGGACAAGTACAAATTAGTTGGTCAGGGAAGCCTGCTTGAGTCTCAGAGTCTGGGTTTATGTGGAGGGCTAGACGTGTAGGTGCATTCAGCTGCGACTGGCCATGGTCACCAAATCTAAGAAACCCAACGGTGAATGAGGCCCTCATCAGCAACCTTGGTGTGTGCAGAACAGTGCTGACAGGCCGATGTGGCATTGCCCCGGTATAGACACAGAATCATCAATGATTGGTAGAAAGAACCTTTTGAAGGGCACGTTTCTAGGGTTTGGCCAGGATCGATCGTGGCTCTGGTCTCCCCTGGAGAGATGCTCTGAGTGAGCTGTGTTGACTCTTTCTTCAGGGGATGGCGCATAAGCTCTATTAGTGAGAAAATCAACTCCACAATACGATAGAATATTTTTCAGATTGGAAGCTCACAAATGCATCCAAAAGAACTTTATGAAAGAAACAGAAGGCTTATGGACTAGAGGGTTTACCTGTTCCTTAATAAAGCAGTTACTTACTAAATGTGTCTACTTTGGGGTCCTTCATTACCTTCTTTCCCAGGGTTTAGATTATAGAATCATCACTCCTTCCCGGATCTATTTTGTCAATTCTTATTTTCCAACGTCACCGCTTATTTTGTGACATTCAGACGTATTGATGTAGAATTGTATGTAATAGTCTTTGTTTTTGGAGGCCTTCGCAATCTGTGGCTTTTTCCTTTCTTGGATACCTATGCTGATTGCATTTTCTTTCTTCTTCTCCATTCGAATAGTCTACCTAGAAGTATATCTACTTCAGCAGGTTTTCCAAAACCAATCTCCTTTCCAACATAAATATTAGTGTTTTCATTTACTATTTATTAATTACTGCATTTATATTTATTAATTCTTCCTTTCTGCTCCCTGCCCCTCCCATGAACAGAGGGGCCAGGATAGCTTTAGTTTTCCCATTTAATACTCCAAGTGTTGAAAACTATGACTTAAAAAAATTTTTTTTCTAAATGTTTATTTATTTTTGACAGAGAGAGAGAGAGAGACAGAGAGACAGAGAGACACAGAGAGAGACAGAGCATGAATGGGGGAGGGGCAGAGAGAGGGAGACACAGAATCGGAAACAGGCTCCAGACTCCGGGCTGTCAGTACAGAGCCGGATGCGGGGCTCCAACTCACGGACTGAGAGGTCATGACCTGGGCCAAAGTTGGAGGCTTAACTGACTGAGCCACCCAGGCACCCTGAAAAATACGACTTTTTTAAATGAATGAAGCTGTGTTATCCATTCACCGAAAGACTTCACTGAAGGATCTTTCCAGCTCCCAGCTTCTCTGCTCTCCACCCACAAGGGTAGTTTGTTCCATCGAAACATCCACTTAAGTTGGGACCATCAGATTCTCTGTACAGGAATTTGAAACTGGAACTCAAAAATCTGACAGATTTTTGTTTTCCCTTTATGAGTGAAAATATTCTATCTTCAATTGTCAACAGATATGAAGGTTGACTGAGCACGGGGGGTGCAAGGTCTTCAATTTCACTGTCTTCTTGGTGGGGGGAGGTAGGTGAAACGGAGAGGAAAACAAAGAAAGGACAGAGGCAGTGGGGAAGGGGCGCGCAAAAAGGGTCAAGAGAGGCTCATGGGAGGACGCAATATGGGTGTTTTCTTCTTCTGTCTCCCATGTGCTGATTATACACGTGAAAACACTTCTGCCCGCTAAGTGCCCCAAAGTCAGATTGCTCACAGAGAGTAAGAATGATCCTGTTCTCCAAGAGCTGAACTGCCCCTGGTCTATTAACCCATAGTTTAACCTCAGGTCTAAAAGTTCCTGCTTGTCAACAAGTTGTATTCCCTTCGGGATTACACATGCACCTGCGCTGTATTCAAATTGCTTAAATCGTAAAGTTTATTTGCTCTCCGTTCGGCCAACGTTTTCCACCTTTAGCTCAGTTGTGAATTTTTGACTCTTCCCCATAGGATTTTGGTTTTCAGTCGGCCTGACCCTCATCGTCCAAGATACCCTCAGCTAAGCAGTGAGCACACAACGAACGATACGTCCAAACAGGTGTGTAAAAGCTGCCGCACAAGGACAGCGATACCGTCGACGGCGGACTTCTGGCCGATACAGCTGCTATCACCACCGACTGGGACCCGAATGGGGGCCTTTGGTTTGGCCCACGCGCACATCGGGAGACACCCGGGTTTGAGAGTCAGCAAAAGGAGAGGGGTAAGTCCCAGAAGAGGGAAAAGTGCTCCCCGTTTGGGCAGTCGGAGCAGCTGCTAGGACTTGGGTGGGAGTGAGGGCCAAACAGCCAGTCAGCGGGAGGGTTGAGGTTGAGCCAGCGGCCTGTGGGTAAGGAGTCTGCGCTGAAGGGCCAGTGAGGGTGGGGAGCAGCGAAGAGTCCCGATCTCTCTCTCTCTCTCTCTCTCTCTCTCTAACGCGCGCGCGCGCACACACACACGCACACACACCCTACCCGGGACGTAAACAACAGCGGAGGCATCGGCAGTGCAGGGCCTGGGGCCCCCGCCCCCAGCGCTGGGCCCCGGGCACCCTCGGGGTGGAAGCCGGGGGTGGGGACCGTGCGCGCCACCCGCGGCCGTCCCCTCCCCGCCGCCGCCGTTCCGGGCGCGACCGCGAGAGGGCGGAGGAGGCCGAGGCCGCCCCACCCCTCCCCCTCCCCCGCGCCCCGCCCGCCGGTCACTTCGCTTTCGATTCCCCGGTGGCGGGGGCGCCCCGGGCGCGGCGGGGGCGGGACCGGACGGGCCATGGCCTCCGCCCTCGGCCCGCGCGCCCCGCTGCCGCTCGCGCGTCTCCGCGGGGCCCGCGCTCTGGCCATGGCGCCGCCGCGCCGCTTCGCGCTGGAGCTGCCGGGCTGCGGCCTGGCCCACTTCGCCGTCGGCGGGGACGCCCCGGGCGCGCGCCTCGACCCCCGCGTGGCCGCGCTCCTGGGCCCGCCCGGCCGCAGCTACTCGCTGTGCGTGCCCGAGGCGCCGGGCGGCGGCTGCGCGGCCCGGGTGCGGGCGGCCCGGCTGCACCAGCGCCTGCTGCACCAGCTGCGCCGCGACCCCCTGCGGCGGTGCCAGCTGCGCCGGCTGCTGTGCTACGGCCCCGGCGGCGGGGCGGGCGGCGTGCAGCGCGGCTTCCTGCTCCGCGACCCCGGCGACAGCCCCGACACCCGGCGCGCGCTCTTCTCGCTGCTCGGCGACGCCCCGGGGGGCCCGCGCCTGGGCGAGTTCGTGGGCGACGCGCGCCAGCAGGTGTGGCAGAGCCTGTGGGAGCTGCGGGACGGGGCGGAGTGGCGGCAGGTGGGCCCCCGCGAGCGCGTCCTGGCCGCCCCGGAGCCCGCCCTGCACCCGGTGGTGCCTGACCTGCCCAGCTCCGGGGTCTTCCCGCACCGGGAGGCCGCCCGCGCCGTTCTGGAGGCGGTAAGAGGCCTGCCCCTTCCTCGCACTCGGGGTGGACCCCCCCCCACCCCCAGGCAAGGAGGAGTGGGTTCTCGGGTGGGGGTGGGGGGGGGGCCGGTCTATCCCGCCCGGGCGCTGTTGCCGCGGGGAACTGATTGACGTCCCTGGACAGATCGGGCCGCGAACCTGAGTGCCCGCCTCCGGTTTAGACGCTGCGGCTCTTTTCTGGATCCTCAGCCGCCTGGAACTTTCCCTCCGAGGCGGCAAGTGATGGATGTCCCGAGGCCGCGCTCGAGTTCCTGCCCTGAATGCGCGGGGAAGGCGCTGCGGGAGGAGGAAGGAGGCCGCTGGGTGCCTGGAGGGTCATGCCATCTGGGAAGCCGTCACACTGTTGGGAGGCCGGGGCATGAGTTTTGGGGAGAAAAGGGCCAGGGTTTGGGGTTTGAGAAACGCGGACTGAATCTGTGGCCGCCTGCTTACCAGCTGCCCGTGCAAGTGGCACAAGCCCCCTGTTTTTCCTGTCTCGTCTGTGAAACACTCCCCTTGAGGTGTTTCGGACAAGGAAACACCTGGGACACAGCAGGTGCTCCGGGAAGGAGCGCCGAGAATCTTCTCCCCGGGGCAGCCTGGGCAGGGCCTGGGGTGTCCAGACTCGACTTGCTGAGGCTGCACAATGGAGTTTATTCAGTGCCTTGTGCAAGCTTTTGGGGTAGTATTAAGGAGTGGTGAAGAGGGCAGGGCCAGTCTCCTGGGTTTAAATCCAAACTCCGGCATTTGTTACCTGTGTCCCTTTCAGTTTCTTAAACCCTCCTTGCCTCAGTTTCCTTAGTCTGTAGTTGGGAATAATAATGCTGCCACCCTCGCAGGGTTACTGTGAAGGCTGGCCATGTTAATCCTGGAGAAGCACGTAGAAGGTTAAGCGTGTGCATAAACAAACGTGTGGGCCTCGCTATAGAGCGGGAGAGCGGAGGCGAGAACTTTGAATGCCCAGCACCTCCTGTGCTGCTCCCTGGTGACCGCAGTGCAAGGCTGTCTTCTCCCCTCGTAGTGGGGGCAGGAAGGGACCGCTGACTGCTTCCGGGAGCTACAGTCCTAGCTGGTTTCCCACATCCCACATACTGCGCCAAGCGGGGCCTGTGCCCCCCAGTCGTGGCCTTCCCTCTCCTTCCTCTGGGGTAGCGGGCCCGTAAGGCTGAGGGATCTCAGCCGCTGTCGCCTTTTTGAGCCAGAGCTATTCAGTAGAAAATGGAGGGACTCAGCCCCTCTCAGGTTCAAAATTGCTTTTCTTTTTACATGTTTATTTTTGAGAGAGAAAGAGACAGAGAGAGACAGAGAGAGACAGAGCACAATCCGGGGCAGGGCAGAGAGAGGGAGGCACAGAATCCAAAGCAGGTTCCAGGCTCTGAGCTGTCAGCACAGAGCCCGACACGGGGCTCGAACCCATATTCCAGGCGTGGTAAGATCATCACCTGAGCCAAAGTCAGACACTTAACTGACCGAGCCACCCAGGCGCCCCAGCCCCTCTCAGGTTCAAAACAGCATGATTTTGGTGTGGTGTGAAACACAACTTATGTCTTATTAGCATTGGGCAATCTTGTTCTCAGCAATCAGATATTGCAAAAGCCCCGTTGCCTCACTACGGCTGCACACGCGTTGTTTTACAGTGTATACCCTTCATTCCTGAGGCCCAAGCAGTGCTCGACCTGGTTGACCAGTTGCCGGAACAAGTCCACAAAGGGAAGTTCCCGGTCATTGCTTTTGAAGGACTGGATGCCACAGGTAATATTACCTTTCGGTTACAGGCAAGGAGAGACATTGATCTCTCGTGGGAATAGACAGGGCTTCACAAGTACAACTTTATACAGAGCTCAGCTCGTAAGCTTCACGGCAGTGTCTGCTGTGTGCCACGCACGGAGCCGGGCAGGCGTGCGATGCAAAGGTGAATAAGGCCTTGAGTGGGAAGCCGGGGAGGGGTGGAGGGGCTGAGCCTCAGGTGCTCTGGCGACCACGAGAAGGCACTTAAGGCAGCCTCCGCGTGGGGGACGGAGCGTGGTTGGGGTGGCTCCCGGAGGGCTGTTTTCAGCGCAGATCAGAGCAGGTCAGGTGAGGAAGACAGAAGCGGTCCTCCGGGCGGAAGAAACAGCATGGGCCGAAGAGAAGGGACTTGAGCCAGCCTGGGGGCATTTGGGAAGCACAGGCCATTCCGAGGACCCTTTGGAAGTACTAGGAAGTGGGGGGCAGAAGCGTTGGAGCTGGCAGAGATCTCAGAGTACAACGGACATACCCACACTTGGCCCAAAACACAAAAGTAGGAGAAGTAAGGCTGTGAGGGCGGCGGGAGAACAGCCAAGGACAAGGTGGAGCCTGGGCTGAAGTCACGTGGTTCAGTGTGAGGCGGGGCTCCCCGGGTGCAGAGAGTGTGAGGGAGCAAGGAGGTTATCCCAGGGCCCGGAGGTCTCTGCCAGAGTTTATCATTACTTTGTGATATCTTTCAAGTGTTCTGATACCACACTGAACAAACCCAGGTTCCTGAAGGTCTGCATCTTTTTTTTTTTTTTTTATTTTAAATAATCTTGGTAGGTAATGAGCTACGCTGGTTTATGGGTGGAAAGAGTGTCTTTGCTCCGTCTGAGTTCATCTGAGCAGTTTGGGAGTGATACCGTGGCCATGGTAACGAAGCCCTGTGTTTGTATCTGGCCCGCAGGTAAAACCACTGTGACCCAGTCAGTTTCAGACACACTCGGGGCTGTCCTCTTAAAGTCGCCACCTGCTTGCATCAGCCAGTGGAGGAAAATCTTTGACGATGAGCCAACTATCATTAGGAGAGCTTTTTATTCTTTGGGCAATTATATTGTGGCTTCTGAAATAGCCAAAGAATCTACAAAATCTCCTGTGATTATAGACAGGTAGGTATGAAGATCCTGAGTTTGGCATTTTGTTCCCCAACGTTGTAAGTGTGTGTGTGTACCTACACATGCGTGTATTCAACTGTGTACGTTAAGTCAAACCGCGTGATGATAAGAATAGGAGGAATGCCTATGCTTTATTAATCACCTACGTCACAGGCTGGCATTTCGCTAAGAGCATGCATACCATTGTTCGATATCTGGAACAATTATGCGTGGTTAGTGGATACTACATGTTATCCCCAATTTACTGATGAGAAACATAGGTCTTCGAAAGGTCGGGGCGCCTAGGGAGCTCAGGGGTTGAGCGTCCAACTTCGGCTCAGGCTGTGATCTCACGGCTTGTGAGCTCGAGCCCCGCGTCGGGCTCTGTGCTGACGGCTCAGAGCCTGGAGCCTGCTTTGGATTTTGTGTCTCCCCCCTCTCTGCCCCTCCCCCGCTCATGCTCTGTCTCTCTCTCTCTCTCTCTCTCTTTCTCTCAAAAATAAACATTAAAAAAAAAAGGTTAAGTGACCTGCCAAGTGACAAAGCTAGAAATGGTGTATGAGGATATTGGCCAAAGGCTGTGCTTTTAGAAATTGATGCTTTCAGTGGTTCATTTGTTCACCGGCTTATTTGTAAAACACTGATTGGGCATCTCCTATGTGCCAAAGATTGCTCTCAATTTAGGGGATTCGGCGGTCCGTGAGCTAGACGATGCCCTGCTTGCGTGGAGCAGACATACTGTTGCAGGAGACGTTGATGGTCAAGTGCATAAAGAACTGTGATACTATCAGAGAGTGATAAATACTCCGAAGAGGGTAAAGCGAAGTGGGTATGGCTGAGGAAGGCCTGTATAAGGGGGTACCATTGATCTGAGCTCTGAACGCCCCAGAAGAGGTGGAAATGAAAACTGTGGAGTAACAGCGTTATGGACAGCAGAGTCAGTAAGAGCAAAGCCTACAGGCAGAGAGAAGTTGACATCATCCAGGACTAGAAACAGGCCAGTGTAATTAGCACATAGTGAACCAGGGGCTGCTTTCTGGGTGAATGAGCAGAGAGAGAGAGAGGCAGAGGATAGAGGAGAAGGGCCCGTAGGCCGAGAGAGTGTGGGTTTTATTCTGAGCGCCGAGGGGAGCCATTGGCAGGTTTCAGATAATGAAGTGATGTAAACTGATTTGTGTGTTTCCAATTCCATACGTGAGAAATAGCTCAACATACCACACAAATGGATGAAAGCAAGTTATCCTAGGCTTTAAATCACCGGGACTTGGTGGGATGGAAATTACAGTCGCGATGAGATCGCAGCTTGCTCTCATCAGGTTGCTGAGAACCAGTTAAAATGCCCTAATGCCCAGAGCTCAGAGCTGGCACTCACGTGCACGGATTGACGCCCTCCAGGGTGCTGGTGGGGGTGGAGGGCTAGGAGAGCAGTTTGTGGAGACACAGCAGAGTGGAGCCCGCTTCACCGCCTGAAGAAACCGAGATGCCTTCAGCTGTGTTCAGATACTGAAAAATGTGAAAAACCAAAGCCCATCAGTAGAAGAAAGGGTGCATAAACGCCAGCGTATTTGTAAAATGGGCCCCATGCAGCCACGTAGACCAGTGCAGAAATTACAAAACCGTAATCTGGAAAAATCGAGTTGCAGACGGGCGTTCAGTAGAGTGCATGCAAATTAAGACAAACTGTAGAGTACGGAGGGATGGAAGGTTATTGAGCAAATTCAGGAGAGGGCTAGGGAAAGAGACGCACGGTCGATAAACAGTACAAAAGGTCGTGAGCTGCGTTTACGTTACTGCTTCGCATCACGTGAATGTTTGTTGCCCTTTCTGCAATTTTGCTTATTTTTGGAAAGATAAGCAACCACATTGAAAGTATGACAAGAGTTCAGGAAAAAGCAGGAATCATAACTGTAAATCTCAAGGAATTTCAAGTAGGGAACACACCCAAGTATAGCCCGCACCCGTGTCCGGACTTAGGACCTCACCATCCCCCATAAAGCCATAAAGCCACCTCCTTCTCCCACCCGGTCACCGTCCGTTCTCCCCCCCCTGCCCCGTGGTAACTGCTGCCCTGACCTCCATCACCGTGGACCTGTTCCTTCTGTTTTTGAACTGCTTGTCCACGCAGGTGTGCCTTACTGCTCTTTGCGTCTGGCGGCCTTCATGCCGCGTATGATACTCCCCTTGCTGCTATGAACACGTTTTAACGTTTTTGTTTTATTTTATTACTATTTTTTTTTATTTTGAGAGAGGGAGAGAGTGTGTGTGTATGGGGGAGGGGCAGAGAGAGCCAGAGGGGGAGCGAGGATCCCAAGCAGGCTGTGCTCAACACAGGGCTCGAACCCACGAACTATGAGACGGTGGCCTGAGCCGAGATCGAGAGCCGACCGCCTAACCGACAGAGCCACCCAGATGCCCCTTGCTGTGGACATTTTTTACGTAACTCTGGTGCCTGTATATCTGCGGTTCTGGTGCAGAGATGCCCAGGAGCGGAGCTGCAGGGGCGTGGGGGTTCACATGTGTTCAACTTCAGCAAATATTCCAGAAAGTTTTTTGAAGTGGTTGAAACAACTCACAGCCACCCCCACCCCCCCACCAGCAGTGTTTGAGAATTCCCTTTGACTCGCATCCTGGTCGACACTTAGCATCGCCAGCCTTTTATGCTAGGCTTTCCCCTTGTTCAAGCTGGTTTGCCACATCTGGAAACTTCTACCCCTTTCTTGAAATACCTTCCCCTGTACTTTTTTGTATAGGCTTTTCTGTAGCTCTGCAACACCCCACGGAAAGGCGGTTCTGAGCGTGTACAGGAAATCAGGCCTGAGGTGGTGGGTTGCCGGGCAAGAGGAAAACAGTGAAAATGAGTTAGAAGCCGGGTACTCTCGTCGGAGCGACCATGCCAGGAGGTAGTTTTAACTTCGGGGATGGCAAGGTGGTTATTTCAAGAGGTTGAGGGTTGGCAAGAAGGGTGAGAAACTGCATTCCTTTGTGGGACTTCTTTGGGGGATGTTTTTGCCCCGTTATTAATAAGTGAATCTGCCATATTTGAGTTTTTTTTTGTTTTCATGCAGTGTCCTTTTTCAATGAGAAAGCCTGAACTTTCTCCTCGTATGGTGCGACTCGATGAGGCGCATTGTTTCCTCCGAGGTCCCAAGTCCCGAAGCTGCACTGGCTTCTGTGTGTAGGTGGATGCCGATCCCCTCCGCTCCCGGCTTCCTAATCCCTTAAAGGGAGGGAGCCCTCCTCGCTTCCCCGCCTACCATTAGGACTGGTGATGAATAGCCATTGAGTTGATACAGGGAGAAGTGCTTCGAAATAGCAAATCGCTATGAAGATACAAAGCGTTATTATAGAAGCTGTGTATAACGTGTGGACAAATTGCATCTGATTTGAACCCATGCGGTTTCCCTGAAGGCAGAATGGAAAATACTAACTAGCGGAGCGTCTGAAATTGATGGCCAGAGGGTGTGATTATTTGAAATGAGCCACGGCGTTGTCAGTGAGAGAGCTCTAGCTATAGAAAACCGGGCTCCCATTTTTACCTTGATTTTCCTTCTTTGTGTCTGCGAATCGTCGGCAATTTTGCTCTTTAAAGAGATACTGTATCACCTTGTCAAACGGGAAGAAAAGAGCAGTTATTTGTTGTCTGGGTGGGCTTTGTTCATGTGTAAAGATTTTAATGAAATCCATTTTAGACTATACCCTCATCTAGCTGAAAAAAACGAGGGAGACAGAGTAGTTTTTGATGGTGGCTGTGGTTAAGGTTGGCAACTTAATCACCCTCATTACCTTTAAAAGTCTATTCTTGCTGATGGTTTTTCTACAAAAGGAAGGCTTTTAAAATTAAGATGATATCAGCCTCAGTATTCATAGCTGAGTATTTAATTCAGTGAACACGGAACATGTGCAAAAAAGCAGAATAAATTGTAGTCTGGCTGCCAAGAAACAGAAAACCTGGACCCTTCATGGATTTATTCGGCTTGGGAGACGAGATGCATCTGAGAGAGAAGGTGAAAGCACACGCTTGGAAATGGTGACTCAGGGACGCGGCACAGAGAAATGCTTCCGGGCAGGACTCAAGGAGCTGGCCGATACGGTGGCCCCTTCTGGAGGTGGATGAGGGCTTCGAAGGATGGGTGGTGTGAGAATTGCTCACCTCCCAAATTAATTTTTATTTGTGTCTCCTTTTCAGTACCGTCTGGATCACCATCATTTGAAAATGCAGCTTTAGTTATAAGCAGTGTCTGCTAAACATTAGGAATTTTCTTTTCTTTTTTTTTTTTTTTTTTAATTTTAACGTTTATTTATTTTTGAGACAGAGAGAGACAGAGCATGAACAGGGGAGGGGCAGAGAGAGAGGGAGACACAGAATCGGAAACAGGCTCCAGGCTCTGAGCGGTCAGCACAGAGCCTGACGCGGGGCTCGAACTCCCGGACCGTGAGATCGTGACCTGAGCCGAAGTCGGACACTTAACTGACTGAGCCACTCAGGTGCCCAACATTTGGTGTTTTCTTTTTAATTTAATTAAATTAATTAATTTATTTTTTTTGGTGTTTTCTTATAATGACAGTGTGATACACAGATACGGTCTATGTTTGCGGCAACGGTGGAAGAGAAACGGGGTTTTGCATGCTTTTCATTTTCCCGATGAGGCAATTGAGACTATGTTGGCTTAAATGAGTTACCTGTGTCCACAGAGCAAGTAGGTGGCGGAAGGTAGATTAACACACAGCTCAGATAACACTGTGAATTCGTTTGGTAGATGCCAGTCCGTCCTTTTCACTGGGAAAAGTAGTTCAAGTCTCCAATGATTAAGAATTTAGGATTTTAAAACATTGAAGTTAGTAAGTTGAAAATACACACAAGGATGGGGCCATGGGTCCTTCTCCACCCTGGAATGTTTGTAACCGTTTCATAAATATCTGTGATGAGAGTCCTTTGATATTGAACTTGGAGTTTTGTAGCCTCTTAAAATTGGAATATGACATGAGCAGGTCAAGATTATAATAAGCTATGCCAATTAATGAAATGATTCCAATTTAGTCATATGCACACCCAGAGAACATTTATTGTGTACCTACTGTGTGCCACACGCTGGTTTCAGGTTTTGGAAGGCGGGAGTGACTAAACAAGAAATTTTCTAACGGAGGAGCCCGAAGAGGTCATGCCTATAAACAACTTGCTTTTCTTTACCGTGAGAAGTTCTTCCGTAGAGTCGGGCGTGAGGGGCATTGGGAGCCCAGAGGAGAAAACAGTGAGCTCTCCGTGGGGCTCCATCCGAGTGGGACTGTGCAGGCAGAGTAGGAGTTTTGCTGACTGAGAGCCTCACTCCCGCTGGAGGAAAGTGTGAAGACAGGCCCGCGTGGAGTCGTGTGCCTGGACACACACTGTAACTGTGTCTTCATGAGGCTGGACGTTTCCAGCAGGCAGTGGAAAGCCATTGGGCGTTTTGGAATATATGTTCTTTTTTTTTTTTTTTTTTTTAACATTTATTTATTTTTGATAGAGAGCACAACTCGGGGAGGGGCAGAGAGAGAAGGAGACACAGAATCTGAAGTGGGCTCCAGGCTCCGAGCTGTCAGCACGGAGCCCGACGCGGGGCTCAAACTCACGGACCGCGAGATCATGACCTGAGCCGAAGTCGGACGCTCAACCGACTGAGCCGCCTAGGCGCCCCCAGATTGAGTTTCGTTTATTGAACAAATTGCAACGCAGGGAAAACTTGAGCAGAGCCGTGCTGGCTTCAGCCTCTCGCGCGGCAGATTTTCAGGTGCACCTTGACCTTGGCCTCTGCAGGTGGAGATCTCACTCGTCCTCTCCTTCCCAGGTACTGGCACAGCACGGCCACCTACGCCATCGCCACCGAGGTGACCGGGGGTCTCCAGTACCTGCCCCCGGCCCATCACCCTATATACCAGTGGCCCAGGGACCTGCTCAGACCCGACCTGGTCCTGCTGCTCACAGTGAGCCCCAAGAAGAGGATGCAGAGAATTGAGGGCCGGGGCGTGGAGCGGACCAGAGAGGAAGCTGAACTGGAGGCCGACAGCATGTTTCGTCAAAAGTAGGTGTCCCGATGTGAACGGCAGGGGTTCCTGGCCGTGGCGGAGAGCCAGGATGGGCACCGGTTTTAGGAATGCGGAGGAAATGACGTTGTTCTCGTTGTTCAAACCCGAGAGGCAGCATCCCCCACAGTAGTTCAGCTCCTTCCGACGGTGCAGTTCCCACACGGCCACAGCATTGGTGACGCACGGCCACAGGGCATCGGGGCTTCCTTCCAGTCCTGGCTGTGCCAGGAACAGTGTGAACCCGGGGAAGACAATACACATTTCTGGGTCCTGGTTCCCCAGTCCTACTAGAATGGGCACAGAGCGCTGTCCGATGACCTCACTGTGACTTTTCCTTAGAAGGTGCTTCCCGTGTGTCAGGCATCTGGGTCCGGATGCTCTCCGATGCGCACGAGGGCGACGTTAGCCGTCTTTTACGGTTTACAAAACTGAAGCTCCAAGGATGAAGTGACTTGTCTGGATTTGCATAGCTACTGTGTAGGAAACCTGGGATTAAAATCAAGATCTTTTTTGATTTTAAAGGCAGTGCTTTTGTTTTCATGGGAAAGCTGTGGGACGGTAGCTGGAGACCCTGGACCAGAGCCTCACTGTTTTAGAGCCGAGGTTGAATCCGTTCTGTAGGACTGGTTTGAAAAGCCAAAGCGGGGTAGTTTATATAAATAAACAATCATAGCACCGCTGTCATCACACAGCCCTGTTATAAATAGTTAAATAACAACTCGGCTGTGTGCAAAGAAACCGTGTCAAGCAGTTTACTCGTATTAATTCAATTAGGCCTCGTGACACATCACCAGGAACGCATTATTTCAGCCCTCGTTTTACAGGTGAGAAAACCGAGGCGGAGGGGAAAGCAGTTTGATGAGTTCACTGAGCTAGTGAGTAGTAAACAGCACGTGTTACAACCACATGCTGTCGCGCTTCCCGAATGCCACCGGCCTCCGTCATTCCTACACGTCAAGGCTAGCTAACACCCGAAGGAGTTCTGGAACAACCTGGTGAATTTTTCAGAGACTCGTCTGTGAAGACAGTGTCCGTGCCGAGGGCCTCTGGCTTGTCTGAAATCCTTCGGGGCACAGACTGTGGAGCAATTTCCTGTGTGCCCAATTAGTTCACCTCTTGGAATCTGCTCCTTTCTCTGCAGAAATGGGGGTGACACGGTTCCCTTCCTCAGGTCACCCTGAGTATGAAAACAGAAGAATCACGCAGGACGCTGATGCCAGTATAGAAAACAGGTAGCCGTAAAGGCTAGCTAGTAAACATGACTCTGAATTTGTTATTGATTAACCAAAACGTGTCACACGTCTCCTGCGGACAAAGCTAGCGGCTGAGGGCAACAGCGAGATAAATCAGGTGGGGCCCTTGCTGCGTGCATCCTGGTGGGGAAATGGCATTTGTGTGTAGAGCCTTGTTAAACAATAAGCCGACTCTTTTCATTTCTGCCTGTCCCCAGGGTAGAAGTGTCCTATCAGCGGATGGAGAACCCCGCCTGCCACGTGGTTGATGCTAGTCCCTCGAGAGAGAAAGTCCTCCAGACGGTTTTAGGCATAATCCAAAATAATTTTAGCTAATTGTAATTACTCCAAAATGTAATTCTGCATTTTGGCAGATTTGATGTTGTTTGATACATCTAGGCCCACGGCGGGGTACACGGTTTTCCCAGATTTCTGTCGCATAACCATGGCGTGTGCTAGAAAGCCGAAGACCAGACCATTTCGATTTTACCTACACCGTTATACTCCCTTCTGACCAAAGGACCCATCAAGGTTGAGACCGTCACGTTCCAGCCAGAGATCAGTGATTGCTTTCTTCAAGTGTAACAAACGTTTTCCTGGAATGCGTTTTCAGCTACGTTCCTACCAAATCCCTCCAAGTTTCGTCTTATCCAGAAAGCATGAGGTATACAGAAATAACCAGGAAGATCTTCCAAATCGGTGGAAGCCCCTCCGGCCCCTCCCATACCTCCTCTTGGGTCACTGATGAGACCCTGATGTGACATAGTTACCTCCTTCCCAATATGGCCTCACTCCGTCATTGGGGGGCTCAGCCCTGATCTTAGAGCTAAATGCTCCTGAAGAAAGGGTCCACATGTCCTGGCTGTCTGAGGACAACGCCCACAGGGTCGCCTTGTGGGTAGGCGACACTTACAAAGAAGACATCTGATTCGTGTCTCGCAACCCCTGCGACGATCCCCTCGTGGTCAGAGGCAAATATAGAGACTGCCAACCCAGATGCTCTCAATACAAATATACCAACCCACTTTGGATTATGTTCTGTTTATTTATGTTCCTTTCCTTTCCTCTGAAAACACGGCTTTGGATATAATGAGTGTTTTGGACTAAACTAGATGCATTAAAGCTTAGCCAATGCAGCAATATATTTATGTTGATATTTACATCATGTTTCTCCTCGGTGGAGGGGCTATGCTTTACTAATTAAAATCAAAGCCAAGAAGCTAAAGGCAGTACTTGTGTATTTTCATTACACAGATTTAATTTATCTTGCTAAATAAGCCCAGTGGATCCTGGAATGGGGTTTCTTAGTAAATTATCTTGCACTTGAATGTCTTATGATTACATATGAAATCAGCTTTGAGATCTGTTTGCTTAGGAAAAAGAAATGGCTGAGGAAAGAGGAAATTTAATAGCTCTGTGGCCTTGGGTGAGTCGCTGAACATCAATAGCCCATGTAACTTGATCTGAAAAGTGATAATCATCCTTTATTTGTATTAAGGAGTTGGCTGAACCAGGTGATTACCTAAAATCCCTCTGGTTCTACGATAGATGAAGCTTGCAACTTGTTTTGGGGGGAATGTCTTCTTGCCAAGACACTTAAGTCTTAGACAAGGCCTTATCCGGTTATGTGGGGACTTGAATTATAATAAATTTCATATTAATAACTGTATCATACTGTCTTTCAAAAGAATTCCAGGTAATTTTTATATAATATATTTGCATATATAACTATGTAATTGGTTTCTGTTGAAAATATTTTTAAAAGCTAATAAAGAGCATTAGGTTTCTGTAAGATGTGATATCTGTGTCCTTGGTATTATTTAGTCTGAACATTTTGAAGAGCTTGTGTTGTTGGCAGTCTAGGAAAACAAACATTTCATGCCTGCCTTCTGTACCTCGCAAATGAATAAAGTTGTTGGGATTGTCCAGTTTATAGTGGTGTCCCCCATATATGTTGTTTTTTCTGGGGCGTCCCTCCAGTGTGGCTTCCTGGAATTTTTGGTCAGCAAAGTGGGGAGGTGTGAACTCGTGGGCCAAGTGGGATCTCTGGTCAAAGTGATTTCAGAGGAAGGGGGGTGTGTTCACTTTCTTGTAAACGCTGTTTCAGGAAAGTAGAATCTTTTCTTCATTGCAGATATTAAGAAGAAGAAATCGTTCTTTGTACACTTGGGTTCTTTCATGCACTGATAGGTGTGTGATTTATGGGCATGAGACGAGACAGCACCTCCTACCCAGAAACTTGATGACAAGGAATCATTCGCTTGGCTCGGTTTCGTGACAAGTTGGGTTTCGCTTCTGGTCTTGTGATAGACCTTTGGTTGTCCCAAGTATTTATTCTCCCTTTCTTCCACAGTAATAGAATTTTTGACTTGACACATGGCTGCCAAGAATTAGGAGTACATTCCCAAGGCTTCCTTGCAGCTAGAGTGGCCAACTGGGCACGTATAGGTCTTCCAGGAACCTGTGAGCAGAGGGGCGTATGGAGCGTCGCTTCCTCTGCTGACCCTTCACGCTGTCTGGTATTCGGCCGTGACAGCCTTCCTGGGACCGAGGGACAAGGGTGACACTGTGGAGGTGCAGAGGCAACGACAGGAGGCTTGAACGGAGGCTGCCTTTATTCCTGAAAACAGATGTGGACGAGGGATGAATGCGTAAAGGGCATAAAGGGCATCTACTTAGGGAAGGGCCGTCAGGCAGACCCAGGGCACGTATGGTACCTCAGATTCCTCCTCGTCCACAGCCTGCCTCTCTCAGTGGCACGTTCTGAACTCTTTTTTGTTTTCCAGAGTGTTTTGTTTTTATTTTTATTTTTTTTGCTGCACCCTCTCTCTGTGACCTCTCTGTCTTCTAGGAGCAATGTGTAGCATATTTTTCTTTTAAAGATTTTCTTTTTCTTAAGCAATCTCTGCACCCAACATGGGGCTCGAACCCACGGCCCTGACCTCAAGAGCTGCGTGCTCTACTGACAGAGCCAGTCAGGGGCCTGAACTGTGTAGCATCTTCAAAGTGCTTAGGCCCTGGGATCTTCTTGGAATGTGTACCAGGGAAATAGTCGGTGAGGCACATACAAATGTTATATCATCTCCGCATGACACACTTCAAGTAAATGGGGCATATGTATGTATTTGCATAATGTATATGTAGAATATGTATCCGTTAAATACATCAGGGTAGATCCTTTATTATGAAGATATTTATTTATTTATTTATGAGAGAGCATGTGCCCCTGTGTGCGTGAGTGAGGAAGAGCAGAGAGAGGGAGAGAGAGAATCCCAAGCAGCCTCCGTGCTGTCTCGAACCCACGGAAGCCCAAGAGCCATGAGATCGTGACCTGAGCCGAAATCGAGAGTCGGCCGCTTAACCGACCGAGCCACCCAGGTGCCCCGAGGGCGAATCCTTTTAAGGGACTCCTAAGCAGAGTACAGGACACCTAAGAAGGTGTAAAGCATCAAAAATACTTTTCTCTCAGTGAGAGCCGGTGATTTCAATTTCAGCCGAAAGCAAAGATACAGCTGAAATTATTTTATGGCATTTCACTAGGTTGGCAGGTCCAGGATGGGAGCTCTGTGTACGTGAGGGCAACAATATGATTGCAGGTGTGCTGGGAGACGGGTGTTTCTGGCCTTAGGCTTTCTTCGTATGCAGGCTGTTGTTTTTCTTTGAAGCTGGGAGCCAGACCGTAAGCTATGTTTCACGTTGGCAAATAACGTCCACTAGCAAGTTCGTTTGAACCTTAGGCTTCTGTAAAGGTAGCTGTGTTCATATACTTGGATATATTTCTCGTGGGAGCAGGGAGAGGAGAAATGAATGCTGTCCTTTTTCCCCCAGAAGGTTTTACTTTCTTCCTCACTTTATTAATGTTTAATTTTTTAAATCTTTATTTATTTTTGAGAGACAGAGACAGAGCACAAGTAGGAGAGGGGCAGAGAGGGAGACACACAGAATCCCAAGCGGGCTCCAGGCTCCGGGCTGCCAGCACAGAGCCCGACGCGGGGCTCGAACCCACGGGCCATGGGATCATGACCCGAGCTGAAGGCGGACGCTTAGCCGACTGAGCCACCCGGGCGCCCCGTTTTTTCCTCACTTTAAAAGCTTCATGAAATCCATTCAGCCTGTTGGCGCAATTTGCAACTAGGAGAAGATGTTTTCCCTTTGCATTTGGTCTTTCTCACGAGCACCGTAACTGGTTAGTGGAGGAAACAGGTTTATTCCTATCAGATGTAAACTTGATGTGATCTTTTAACAGGCCCTCTAGGTAATGCACACTCTTGGAGAGAAAATGCCCAGTGGCTCAGATTCCCCCATCTTCCAAGCCTCACGCTGGCCTTTCTCCGAGATGGCATCTGGGTGGCTGGAGCCTAGAATGTCATTTAGGCCACCTTGAAGATGAGGGGAAAGGGGTCTGTCGTCAGCGTGCCCTCTCTCTAACTGGGTGTGGATTGCCCTGATGGCACAGGCAACTGAAATGTGTTTCCTTCAGCCCTTTATGATGAACTTGGCCTCAGTGGGGGGTCTCACCAGTGTTTGGGTCTCCTGAGTCTGTCTTCCATGCAGCCCCAGCCATAGTTGGCTTCATGGCCACTTTCAGTTCTGCAGCCCTTGGATCCTCCTCTCTGGGGGCTCACAGACTCTCAGGGCATGTGCCAATGTCAAGGAACTGAGAACAGTCGAGAAAGCAGATGTGGGGGCACCTGGGTGGCTCAGTTGGTTGAACATCAGACTCTTGATTTTGCTCAGGTCACGATCTCCTCGTCGTGAGACCGAGCCCCAATCCACACCCAGGGTGGAGCCTGCTTGGGATTCTCTCCCGCTCTGTCTGTGCCCCTCCCCCGCTCGTGTGCACGTGCCTTCTCTCTCTCAAAAATAAACACACTTAAAGAAAGGAGATGTCAAGGCTTCCTTTGCTCAATCGTTCTGCGCAGCCTGGTTTATTTTGACAAGACTTTATTTTGGGTTGGTTCAGAGAGGTTCGAGGTCGCGACCAGAGAGACTGGTGTTCTTGATGTCCCCTGGGGGTAGTTCGGGGGCAAAGCCTGGAGCAGGAAGTTGGGGGGCATGGGCCTCAACATGTCCAACCTTATTTTTTCCTCTCTGGAGCAAGCAGGATCTTCCGCTTGCCTACTGGATTCTAAGTTTCGCCATCACATAATTCGGTGTACGTTTTGCTGGGTTGTCGCTGGGTCCTTTCAGTCTGGAAACTCACGTCCTTGAGTTTTGGGAAATTTTCTCTTGGATTGTTTCCTTGATGAATTCTCCTCACTCTTTTCTCTTTATTTTTTTTCAAACGTAGTTTATTATTTACATGTTGGAAATCTGCTGTGAGGTTTTTAAATTCTAAAAGCGTTCTCTTTCTCCCTCCCTTCCTTTATCCCTCCCTTGCCCTCTTCCTTTCTTCCTTTTCTTATCTAAATATTCTTGTCTTAAAAAATAATGTGTTTTCTTTTTTCAATGCTAGGTCTTTACTTCTCTTTTTGAGACGATCAACTGTGCCTTGTTTTAAAGTTCTTTTTATAGGGGCACCTGGGTGGCTCAGTCTTGTTAAGCGTCCGACTCTTCATCTTGGCTTGGGTCACGATCCCACGGTTCGTGAGTTCGAGCTCCACCGTGGGGCTCTGTGCCGACAGTGCGGAGCCTGCTTGGGATTCTCCGTTTCCCTCTCTCTCTGCCTCTCTCTCTCTCTCTATCAAATAAATAAATAAACTTAAAAAAAAATGAGGCTCTTTTTAGAAAGTCACCATTTCTTCTAAGGTGGAGTTCTGTTTATTTGCACCTTCCCGGTAGGATGCTTTCCTCAGGTTCTGGTAACCTTGGGAGCGGCTCACGACTGATGCGTAAGACCGAAAACTTCGTGTGTAGCTTTTGGTCTCATGGAGTGAAGCTCTCACCTTCTGGATTCTTGCCGTAGACACCCAGTGACCTCCGGCTCTATTTTCCCTGCCCCCTGTTCCTCTTTAAAGTGCAGATATCATAACAACTCTTCCTTGTGGAAAATCTCTGTCGCAGGACCAGGCAGGGCTGATGTTGGAGTGGTTAGCACCATGAATTCAGCCAGGACAGCATTATTTGATTTTACTTAAATACAAACAAACTTTTCAGCACCGTGATCTTTAGACAACTGAAGGGTGGAGCCTTCGGAGTCACAGCCTGTCCACCTGTGTCAGAGTCTCTCCGCCCCCCAACCAGTCTTCTTCTCCAGTGGAGTAAGGGGTTCCCACCAGGAGCTCACAGTGTAGGTACAGAGACAGAAACACACACCATCCACGTCATCGCCACACTTTCTGTGGCTGGTGTAGACGGTTAAGACAAACCAGGGTATGGTTTATGTTGCCCGGGGCGTGGCAAGAGTGGCTTCAGAGATGGAAGCAAAAACCTCATACATAGGTTTCACCTCGTTCATAGGTTACACCTATTTCATAGGTGTAAATACATGTTAGGCTGGATTGACATGAACACTTCTTGCCCAACCTTGTGCCGTGCTGTTCAGTGCCGTGTCGCTTGCCCTATTCGGTAAAGTGCTTTGACGCACTCATTTGCCTAAGTGAACTGATGTTAGGGTTCTTGTGGGCGTATACTAAGATACACAATATCTAATTTGGACCAGGGTGTTTCGTTTGAAGACTGTGCATTGGTCTCAATCTACTTTGCAAGTTTTTATTGTTAATCTTGATTTTTTTTTTTAAAACAAAGTAACATATATAAGGCATTTGGGCAGAAAACTTGCAAGAAATTGCATTTGGTTGGATGCCTGCTTAGGACTTAAGTCACACTAGCTGTTTTCTATTTTGTCCGACGAAGACTTGAAAAATCAGTTCCCTACAGAGCAAATACATCGCATTTCCACTAGAGGGAGGAAAAGAGCCAATTTTAAATATTTCCAAGGGAGCCGTGTCCCTCCACGGTCCTGTGCCGAGATAATCACTTCCCTCATTACACACAAACTGTGCTTGGAAAAACAACAGTGGTTTCTTTCATTTTTATTTAAATGTCTGCTCTAATGGGAGAACAAAGGACAAAACATGGAACGTTTCTGGGTCAAAGTAGCACGTCTTTAAAAGTGGCTAATTTCTTGCTTCAAGAATTCTAAATACAGCCCCGGGGTCAGAAAAATATTCAAAGAAAGACCTTAGTGATCAGAGGACTCAATCTCTTTCTTTAATAGTTGTGGAAAATGAGGCCAGAGAAAGGCTTCTGCTGCCCAGGGTCATATGATTTGTTAGCCGCAGATGCGGGGAGAGAGGAAGGTTTTCCAATCCTTCCTCCCGAACTCTTTGTAACATGGGAGACGGTTGTAAGCTAATCGGATGCAGTAAATATTATAGATACACACCTCCCTAGACATATTTGTGTACATGCATATGGATGTATGTATTTTCTTCCCTGTGAGGTTTATGATTTGAGATCTGGCACGAAGAAACATTCTGGGGTTTTTCTGTGTACTTGTTTATTTGCTTTTAAAACCTCCCTTTCCTTATATACTCTAGACGCAAATGGCACTGCTCATGTTGGGTGCGGCTAATGGATTCCACAAGGTCCAAGCTCTTGTAATTACTGACCAATCACCAAAATACCACGGTTTAGAAAACACATCGTAAACTCTCCTGTGAAGTCTCCAAGATTTTTATTAACATGCATGACATTAATGGTTGTGCTGATGTTGCCATAATTGAGGGCGTGTCCCGTTTCTCTGAAATAATAAGGCATTTGGGGGAGCTATCAAATTTCACTTTTGGCTGAACCTGGTCTATAAACTTTCCCAAATGCAATGCATTTGGTGTTCATCTTTGAGGTAGGAAAGATTATTTTCCGAGTTTTAATTGGAAAAAAAAAAAACCACCCAAATATTCTATTCTGTAGTTGTTAAAAAAAAAAAGAAAAGCCACCGATGAATCTGGACGTGTTTGAAGGCGTAAAAGAGTATTTCTTTCAACGTTTTCTGTAGTCAAAACTTCTGTTAAGGAGTTTCCTCCATGCTGCTGAATATTCTGACTCATAGCTCGGGGCTGTTTCTACCTAGAGAAACTTGCATAAAAGATGAGGTTACCGTCCGGTAGAAGATGCAGAGATCTGCTTCTAAGAACGGCGGTCATTCTTTTAATAAAACAATCGTCTTCATTTCCTATGTGCATCAATAAGAGGTGATGGGTGCAGGAAGAGGCTGTGAGCAGAGGGAGGCGTCATTCCCAACCGAGTGGCTATGTGACCTTGCCCAAGTGCCTCTATTTGGAAAACAAGATCAGGCTGGAAGGGGTCCGAGAGCTTCCCACTTCTCCAGGCCATGACTTCACAACTGCATAATGGATTGGATCCACTTAGAGTCCTAAATCCCTTATGATTTTTATCAGCATCAGCACAGGATGTGTTGTTTGGTGCCCTTTCGTTGTCGTCTCAAGAACTTGGGAAAGGACGGTGTGGGCACGTACTGCATTACGTCACGCCTTGGTTCCCACAGAACCTTTAGGTAAGTTAGTCTTTTATTTGAAAAAGTCCCTTTAAGTTCCCTACGGAAATCTAACGTGACGTGGTGTGGCTGGCGAGGACCACTTCTCAGCAGTGCTGGCACCACTACTCGGCGGAGCCCCCATGTTGCTCCTTAGGAACTGCGCCGATGACCTCTTCACTGGTATTTCTGCCTACACACTACTGCCCCCTAGAGTCTCCTAGAGTCTCCTGTTTGCATAGCACCCAACCTGCTCCTTCCACGCCACCTCGTACATCCCACTCGGGGGTTCATTTTGGTCTTTTTTCTTTTTTTTTAAATTTTTTTTTTCAACGTTTATTTATTTTTGGGACAGAGAGAGACAGAGCATGAACGGGGGAGGGGCAGAGAGAGAGGGAGACACAGAATCGGAAACAGGCTCCAGGCTCTGAGCCATCAGCCCAGAGCCTGACGCGGGGCTCGAACTCACGGACCGCGAGATCGTGACCTGGCTGAAGTCGGACGCTTCACCGACTGCGCCACCCAGGCGCCCCATTTTGGTCTTTTTTCAAGTCTCTGTTTAGCATTACTCGTAAGAAAGGCCTTCCCCATCGTCTGGCCTAAACTACCATTCATCTTTATCTTCTCTTTAGCTCTGACTCGTCACTACAAGTCTCTACCTGTGTCTCTGTCTATGCCTGCGTCTCTGTCCACATTTGTTTGTTTGTTTGTTTGCTTTATTATTGAAAGACAGAGAGAGACAGAGCATGAGCTGGGCAGACAGAGGAGGAGACCCAGAATCCGAAGCAGGCTCCAGGCTCCGAGCTGTCAGCACAGTGCCCATGCGGGGCTCGAACTCATGAACCGTGAGATCATGACCTGAGTCGAAGTCGGACGCCCAACCGACTGAGCCACCCAGGCGCCCCTCTGTCCACATTTACATCTATCATATCCACATCCATGGCTCTATCTGTACCTGTATGCATATCTGTACGTGTATACCCATACCGTAACTACATACTTATATCCACAACAATATTTATATCCGTATCTATAACTGTATCTCTTTCCCTTTGCATGTCTACAACTCTATCGATAATATATACATGTTCATTTGTGCTTCTGTGCTAGAATGCACACTCCGTGGAGCCAGGGGCATTGTTTGCTCATTGCTGTAACCTCAGTGCCTAGAACAGTGCCCAGCAGATAACAGGAGTCCAATAAGTATTTGCCCAATGGATGAAGGATCTCCTGCCTGTCAGACCTGGGCTGGGATTTGAGTTTTGGCTGCTTTATGAGCTCTGTGGACAAGCTACTTAACTTCAGTGTGACTTCATTTTCTCATTTCTGCATCAAAGACATCATCCTTTTCTTCAGATTATCTGATGTGAGAGAGAAATCAGACACTACGATGAAAAGGAGCGATCAGTCCTTGCCCGGACAAGACAGTGTGTTACGGTTAATTCTCTTCCTTCTCCTTCTATCTTGCTGAGCATCTCTGGACTCTCACAGATGTCTGGGCTCAACGAAAAACACATCTCTTAATATTCACTGCTGAGTTATTTTGCGAGCTGGCAAACTGAGACTCTCCAGCCCTGGAGTCGTGTCAACATATACATTATTTTCCGCAGGAGGATTGCCGCAGCGCAGAGCAAATTTATCCGAGAGTTTACGCACGACGACGGTCCACATCTTTTCTCACAGTCAAGAACATTGGTGGCTTATTAGTGAATTTTACTAATAAAGAAAAATGAAGAGTTAAGAGCTACCCCTTTATCATCCAGGTAACAAGAGCTTAAGCATTTGCCCCGTGACCCAACACAAGAGACAGCCCAGCAGATTTTATAAACGAAAAACTTTCAAGAAGACCTGTTTCCATGTGTAGTTAAAAACCAACTTCTTTTCCAACAGAGAATGTTTGTCTCTTAGAAGTTGGAGGCACTGTAGTCGATGAAAAGAGCACGAAGCATCTGCTAAGTGTTTCACGTGCATTATTGTATGTGTTGTTCACATTAAAACCTAGGAATCATCTACTGCTGTTGTGATCGGTGAAGATACAGTCTTTGGAGTAGCAGGAAATCAAGCGACACAGGCACAAATTATTTTATAGCCGCAAAAAGTCTCCTTTAAGGAGCCAGTTCCATATTGTAAAGGTGAGCTGCGTTTGGCTGAGGACCGCGAAACCCAATCGAATGGACCTCGATTTCACGCATTTGAAGAAAAGGCCTCGTCTGAGTGTCGGGAAACGGCCAGCCTGGGGTTGTTCTTAATGTGAACCCGCGTCCCGCCTTCGCGTGAAGACCTTTGTCAGGCCTGCTTTTGGCTTCAAGTGGTCTTTCTCCATCGACTAAAATCTTCCTGGAAGATATCACACACGTCTATCGTATTTCCCAGAAGATCCCAGGTTCTCTGGGTCCGTATATATGAATTATCTAGAGTGCAGTTAAATGTCACAGAGTCATACAAGCTGTTTTAATTAATAGGATTCATAAGTGCTCACTGGAAGTCAGCACTATAGGATCCATTTTTTTTCGAGCTGACATTTATGCAGCACTCTTTAACATTTAAAATATATTGTCTCATTTTATTGTCCCAACAAGACTGTAAAGTGGTTGAGTAGGAGAGAGGTCTCTTCTTCCCTCCTCTCCTCCCCTCCCCCCTTCCTTCCTCCCTCCCTTTCTTTTCCTTCCCTCCCTCCCTCCTTCCCTCCCTCCTTCCCTCCTTCCTTTCTTTCCTTCCCTCCCTCCTTCCCTCCCTCCTTCCTTTCTTCCTTGCTTCCTTCCTTCCTTCCTTCCCTCCCTCCCTCCCCTCCCTCCCTCCCTCCCTCCTTCCTTCTTTCCTTCCTTCCTTCCTTCCTTCCTTCCTTCCTTCCTTCCTTCCTTTCTTTTTTCCTTCTTTATTACTTCTTTTTTTTCATGAAGAAATGGAAAGTCAAGTGGTATTTAACACGATGGAAAGTGCTGGAACTCTAGAGACCTAGGTAGCTTTTTCTGTGAGGTGTGGTCAGACCCCTCAAGAAAGGCACATCACCACCAGGTCAGGCTGTGATGGCGTGGGGTAGGATGCTGGCCGTCCCTGCTGAGGCTGCAGGCACTCCGCGGGGTCCTGTTTGCCCCCAGGGACACGCTGCTGGTGGAAGAGGAATCTGGAGACCAGGGTCCGGGGCCAGGAGTGTCATTAAGTAGCTGAATAAATTCGGAGGAATCGCCTGACTGCTGTGGTGTGCCATTCTCTCATCTGTTAGGGAGGGAGTTACATTTTGTTCACGGAAGCGTATGCCTGCAGCTGTCATTTCCTGCCGGTGGTGGTGCCGAACTCCTTACGAACATGAACTCGTTCAGTTTTCCGGACACCCTATGAGGCAGGTAACACGGTGACCCTCATCTTACTGATCGGTAAACAAAGACACAAGGGGGCTCAGGAGCCCGCTCGAGGCTGTGGGCCGGCTAGTGCCTGGCCGAGTAAGGACCCGGCTCTGAGCAGGGATTCAGTTCCAAGCAGCCTGGCTCCATAGCTTGGCTTTTCAATTCTATGCGCTCTCTCTCGCCCTCTCTCTTCTCTCTCTCTCTCTTTTTCAAAGTTTATTTATCTTGAGAGAGAGAGAGAGAGAGAGCACATGCGTGGGTGGGGTGTGTGGCAGAGAGAGGGAGAGAGAGAATCCCAAGCAGGCTCCACGCTGTCAGCACAGAGCCCGATGAGGGGCTCGATCCCACGGACCACGAGATCATGACCTGAGCTGAAAGCAAGAGTCACACGCTCATCCGACTGGGCCACCCAGGCGCCCCATCTGCGCTCTGCCTTTTGGTACCGGAGAGTGAGTCCCTTGGCGCCCTCCCATCTGAGGAGTACGATTAAATGAGATGAGATTTCGGCCAGCGTGGAAAGCTCCTCCTCTGATCCTTCGCATGGAGCCGCACACGCCTGTCTCTTGTCCCGCCTTCGCTTCAGGCAGGTGTCCCACTGGAAGCATCCACCGTGCCGTTCAGCCTGGACGAGGGCTCGCTCGTGGAGGCGGGCTCCGGCTGACACCAGGATTTGCGTTTCTGAACTCCTGGAGGTCTGCAGGCGGCCACGTGGGTGGGGGGCCGGCCCAGGGCTCCCTCTCTGTCCTCACGAGCACCTCTCCTGTCCTGTTGCCTCAAGCCACCTCTACTGATGACACCGAGCGGAGTCACCAGCCCCCAGCTCTGTCAGGATCACAGATTTGTAGGTTAAGAAGCAGCCGCAAGCACGCTTCCTCACTTGCTCACCCGTCTGCCCTCTCCCCGCCCCTGGAGTCTGGAACCTTCTCTATGCAAGAGACAGGGCCCTGAACCCACACCGAGGCCATTCAGTTCCCGCCCTTCCCTCTCCCCTCCCGTTTCAGTTCTCCTGTGAGGGGCACACAGGACGCTGGGACCTTTTCTCTGGAGGCGGTTCTTGGGCTTCTGAGGCTCTTTCTTTTTTTCAGGCAAAATACATCTTATTCCTTTAACTGTTGCTGTAGATCTGAATTTCCCGTATGCTGCTGGCCTTTGTCACCCCCAAGTTGGATGCGTGCTACACGGTATCCTCACCCTCTCTCTCTCAAAAAAAATTAACATTTATTTATTTGAGAGAGAGAGAGAGAGAGAGAGAGAGAGAGAACGAGTGGGGGAGGGGCAGAGAGAGAGGGAGAGACAGAATCCAAAGCAGGTTCCAGACTTTGAGCTGTCAGCACAGAGTCTGACTTGGGGCTCGAACCCACGAACTGTGAGCTCATGACCTGAGCTGAAGCTGGGCCCCTAACCCCCTGAGCCACCCAGGCGCCCTTCACCTTCTCTCTTAAACTCTGTCTCTCTGGTCAACCCAGGTCTGTGTGGTCCACGACCTCTCCTGCCTGGGGCTCCCTGGAGTCTGGGACACTTCCTCCTTTTTTGGCCCTTCCTGTGCCGTCCCTGTGTCCCTGATGTGAAATGACCTGTGTTTGTCTGTCACTTCCTGTTCTCTTTCTGTCTTCCCAGCTTTTAACTGGACACTCGCCTCCTGTCTGTGACTCTGTTCCAACCACTCACTCCATCCCCTAACTTTTCTGAAAACGACCTCGCTGGTTAAGAGCCGTCACTTGATCTCTTTTCTTTCTTCATGAGTAAAATAACTCCACACGGATATACGTTTTGTTTTCTGTGTGTTAAAACACATGGTAGCTTAATGCATGTTTTTTATACTTTGTTTTTTTTTTACTTAAAATGCATCTTGGAACTTTTTCACAAGAGAACACAGGTGTCTATTTAATCCATTTTCCTATCCATTTAGTGTTTCATTGTATGTGTAAATCCTAAGTTATGTAACAGATTCGTTTAAAATTTTTTTTAATTAAAAAATTTTTGTTATTATTTTTTCTAATCCAGGTTAGTTAACAAGTGGTGTAATGTTGGTTTTAGGAGTGGGATGTAGTGATTCATCACCTACGTACAAAACCCAGTGCTCATCACAAGTGTCCTCCTTAATGCCCATCCCCCATCTAGCCCATCCCCCACCCCCTCCCCTCCAGCCACCCTCAGTTTGTTCTCTGTATTTAAGAGTCACTTATGGTTTGCGTCCCTCTCTTTTTAGCTTAGCTTTCTTTCCCTTTCCCCTATGTTCATCTGTTGCATTTCTTAAATTCCACATAGGAGTGAAATCTCACGGCGTTTATATCTCTCTGACTTTGTTCACTTAGTACAATACGCCCTGGTTCCATCCGCATTGTTGCAAATGGCAGGATTTTATTCTTTTTGATGGCTGACTGGTAGTCCATTCTATCTATATCTATATATCTCTATCTATCTACATATATATGCCACATGTTCTTTATCCACTCGTCAGTTGATGGACATGTGGGCTCTTTAAATTCTTTTCTTTTTTCAATTCCAGTATCATAACATAGAGTGTTGTATTCGTTTCAGGGGTACAGGGTGGCGATTCAACACTTCCGTACATCGGCTGGTGCTCCTCACAAGGGGCCCTCCTTAATCATCTCTTAACACCCATCCTCCCCCCGCCTGCCTTTGGTGGCCACTAGTTTGCTCCCTATAGTTAAGAGTCTGTTTTCGTTTGTTTGTCTCTTTTGTATCTTTGTATTGAACATATTCTTGGTTGACTGACCATTGTTGCCAGCTCTTAGCTGTAATCATCAGGTGCAGCAAATGCACCCCAGTGTGTGTTTGCATGTGTGTGTGTGTGCAGGTGTGTGTGTGCAGGTGTGCACATGTGTGTGAGTATATGTGTATGCTTACATATGTTGGGTATTTCTGAGAGTATGTCTGTAGAATTAAGTGTGTAACAAAGTAACCACGGAGTCAAATAATATATTCGTTTTATTAATTTTTAATTTATTCAAAATTGACCGATTTAGCATCCAAAAATGTGTTCCAATTTAGTGACACCAACAGTGTATGACGTTCCCCCATCTTAATTTTTGCAAGTTGTAGAGGTAAACAATCCTACCACCTTGTTTTAATGTGTATTTCTAAAATATAAATGAAGCTGAGGAACGCCTGGGTGGCCCAGTCAGTTAAGCATCCGACTTCGGCTCAGGTCATGATCTGACGGTTCGTGGGTTCGAGCCCCTCATCGGGCTCTGTGCTGACAGCTCAGAGCCTGGAGCCTGCTTTGGACTCTGTGTCTCCCTCTCTCTCTGCCCCTCCCCCATTTATGCTCAGTTTCTCTCCCTCTCTCAAAAATAAACATTAAAAATTTTAAATGATGCCGAGAATCAACTTATGTTTCTAAGTGTTTTGTATTGCTTTTTCTGTCCACGTACTTCACCAAAGCATTCTGTTGGGCCTCTGTCTGTTTATAATATTGCTTTATGAGATTTCCTTATATGTTTAGGCATTAGTCCTATGTCATATGTGTTCTAAATATTTTGCCAGTTTGGTTTTGTGCTATTTTCTGTGTACAAGTATTACATTTTTTTATGTACTGAAATCTTTTCCTTAATGATTTCTTTATTTTCTAAAAAGACATATTTTAAAGTAGTTTTTCTATGGAGCACCTGGGTGGCTCAGCCGGTGAAATGTCCAAGTCTTAATCTCAGCTTAGGTGTTGATCTCAGTGTTGTGAATTCAAGCCCCATGTTGGGCTCCTTAAAAAAAAAAAAAAAAAAAAAGGTTTCCTTTTTTTTTTTTAACGTTTATTCATTTTTGAGACAGAGAGAGACAGAGCATGAACGGGGGAGGGTCAGAGAGAGGGAGACATAGAATCTAAAGCAGGCTCCAGGCTCTGAGCTGTCAGCACAGAGCCCGACGCGGGGCTCGAACTCACGGACCGCGAGATCATGACCTGAGCCGAAGTCGGCCGCTTAACTGACTGAGCCACCCAGGCACCCCAAGAAAGGTTTTCTTAACTCCACTATAAATGAGAGACATTTTACATCCTAATTTTCTTCTGGTTTGTGATTTTAATCCGTTTGAAATGATTTTAGTATTAGAATATGTATTTATTTTTCTCTTCCCCTATCTCATGAATTATTTTGATGGTAAGAGCTAAATTTTGCACTTCTTTGAAACCTACCTCAGATGTAGTAACATATTTGGCATATACGTGATACTAAATACTCTATTTATTGCCCCAACGATACATACTTGCTTTAATAAATATGAAACAGTACCACTGACGTGTAGGAACAGCTAACAAAGGAATAACAGCTACCGTTTGTTGGACAGTTACTATGTGCTGGGTGGATGCTTTACAAGATTCTACCCATTTTTAAGTCCTACAAGGTATGTATGCGTACTTATCTCGGTCTTACACATAAGGGCATAAATGATCTCGAGATCACACATCTTAAAAGTGGCAGAGCTTGGATCTGAATACGCGCTGGTATATCTTCAAAATCACGAGGTTTTCCAACATCCGTTGCCGTTGGTAACAGTGGAGAGAGGAGGTGAATGATGCACGGATATTTGAAGTCACCTCTTTCTGGCCCAGGAACTGGAATTTATAGTCCTACAGGCTCAGTCTTCACATCAAATATTTTATTGAATTGGATTTAAACCTCTTCACTGTCTCGTGAACCTGATGAGGTAAGACCTAGTAAATGCTTCGTGTTGGCTTTTGTCCCAGCGCAGTGGATACGAGCACTTTACTGTGATAATTTCCTCCTAATTGGTTGTAACGAATGCACTGCCATTCTGGAATTTGTCACTTACCGAAATGGACCCTAGCAAATGGACCATGTTCTCCATCTAAATGTAAATTCACACACACTAAAAAACAGCCTGGTGGAGACGCCAGCGAGGTAAAGGGAAAAGGTGACCCCGAAGGACACGCCTGAGTGGGCAGGAGGTGACCTAGTGAGAAGGCCACCTCGCGCTAAATCCTGTTTGGTTGAGGGAGGATGGCCAAAAAAGCAGGACTCTAGAATCCTCTGCCAGAAGTCGGTCTGTGTCTCCCGGGTTAGTCTTTCCTCTTCGTAGATCTGTTTTCTCGTAAGTGGAATGCGGAGGCTTGGTCGGGTCTGCGGTTTCCATGGCGAATAGTATTCAAACCACTGGGAGTGAGGGTCCCCCAGGGTGCCTCCAGCCGCCACATGCTGAGATCCCACGGCTCCTCCCCGTCTCCAGTGGCCCCAGATGCACCTGCTCTGAGGGAGGTCAGTGTGGCGAGCGCGGTGTGCATCGCAGGCCGTGGTTTTCCAGGACCTCCTCGCCGACCGGGGGCAAAACAGAAGAGTGGGGGAGGGTGTCATAAAGGGAAGCAGGGGGGAGGCTGCCTGGGTTAGTCTTGGCACGTCCAGGGAGCAAGTAAGCAAACACTCGAGGGGCAGCCAGCCCACTGAAGGGAGCTAATGTAGCGGAGGGCATAACGGAGGGCACCCGTGCCCCACGGTGGTGAGAACATGCGGTGCGCCCGCCTGCCCCAGTTGAGGCGGGCGCGGCTTTTTCGGCGAGGGGGGCATCCGGTTCCAGGAAGGGGCCAGGAGCCTCAGGGGGAAGGCACCAGTGACACAGCAAGGCATTGAGGTGCCATGAAACTTTCAGATAAAGAGACACGTTTTGCTTTCTTTTTGTAAAAAGCCCCCAAATAGCAAGGGATGAATCTCTCACTTTCCCTGTGTCTCTCTCAGTCTCTCTATCTCTGTCTGTCTGTCTCTCTCATCTATCGTCTGTTGAGCGGTAATTTTCCAGTAATCCAGGGGTCTTAAGGTTCCCACACCAACGGTAGCAAAATCACATAAGAAGTGTGGATGTTAGGGTGAATCCTCACTAATCTTGGGCTAGGCTGAGACCCATAAGACAGAGAGAGAGAGAGAGAGAGAGAGGAATTCAGAAAGATTTGCAAGGGTCCTTTTTTGGGCTGGTGGGAAATTAGCAGATTACTTAACCTGTCCGAATGTCCTTTGTCAGAACGGTTCGAAGGGATTTAGGTTAACCTTAGGTTCCTGAAGCTAATCACGTCTACCTTCCCAGTCCGTTTTGGTGGCTGTGGTATTGCACAGGCTGACCCCGCCTCTGCTGCCCCTGCACATCCGTGCGGACGCTGCGGTCATGACTTCACGCCGTGTCCTGTTCCCTTAGGCAAACGGAGCCCACCAGGCACATGCTGGGCTGTGTGAGCATCTCATTTCCCGGGACTTGTGCAGAGGTCAAAGAATACAAGTTTGGAGGAAACGTTATAAAAGAACGCCTTGAGTCTCAAAGGGCAGTTTTCTACTTCCAAATTCTCATCTTTTCTGACCGCCTTCTCCCCCAATCTCCAGCCTTTTCAGGAAACCTTTCCAAATCGAGCAGCAGTCAGAAGCAGGTGTTGGCAACCCCGGGATGTGAGGTCCAGGCCCATCCTTCATTTCTTGCCTGCTTCGGGGGGCACACCACTTCCGGTCTGGTCTGGCATTTCCTTTTCTGGCAAGTGAGCCTGTTGGACTTAATGCTTCTGAAGTCCAGTCAACCCCTGGAAAGTTCTGCGATTCTCTCCCTGCCCATCCTGAGGCCATGGTTTTTACGCTAAACTTCAGAGACCCGGTCTGATGAGTTCCAAGTGGTGATGGAGAAATTGAAAGACGTCTTTGAAGTTGAAAGAGTGTGTGCCTGACTCCTTGTCAGTATTCTGACGACATGAGACCTGGTCTGTTCCCAGGCCTGTTGCAATGCTTTTCATTCCACTTTGTATTAAGTGTGTTGCAAATTCTGCATTTTTGAAGTTTCCAGTTCTCTGTCTCTGGGCACTCTGACCCAGCCTCGTCGAGAAAGTGTAGTGGCCTACAGTGTGGGTTTGAGACCTAACTACAAAGACGGATGATTTGAGTGTGTCTGATAAATTTTCAGATTCACCTGTCGTGTTTTTGGGTCTAACTTTGTTTTTCTGAATGCCCCCCCTTTTATAAAGTTAAAAAAAAATTGTGGCAAAATATGCATAACAAAACTTACCGTCTTCATCATTTTTCAGTGTCTAGTTCGGTCGTGGTAAATGCATTCATATTGATGTGCGGCTAACGGGATCTCCAAAAGACTTTTCATGTTGCAAAACTGAAATTCTGTCTCCATTCCCCTCCACAACCACCCCCCAGGTCCCCATTCCTCTCTCTCCTAGCCTCTGGGACTTGCATTCTGCCTTCTTTCTGCATTTGACTTAGACACCTCATATAAGTGGAATCATACACGATTTGTCCATTGTGACTGGATTATTTCACTTAGAGAATGTCTTCGAGGTTCATCCATGCCATAGCATGTGTAGGAATTTCCATCCTTCCTTAAAAAAAATTCTTTTTTACATTTATTTATGTTTGAGAGACAGAGTGAGATAGAGCGCAAGTAGGGGAGAGGACAGAGAGAGAGAGGGAGACACAGAATCCAAAACAGGCTCCAGACTCTGAGCTGTCAGCACAGAGGCCGACACGGGGCTCGAACCCACAAACTATGAGATCATGACCTGAGCGGAAGTCAGATGCTTAACTGACTGAGCCACCTCAGGCAACCCACCCCCACCCCCCCACCCCCCGGCCCCGATCCTTCCTTTCTAAGGCTGAGTAATATTCACCGTGCATATATGGCATTTTGTTTGTCCGTTCATCCCTTGATGGTCATTTGGGTTGCTTCTAGCTTTCGACTCTCGTGGTTAATACTGCTATAAACAAAGATGTACCTCTCTCCTTTTGTTACAGCATTCTATTCTTATTTCGTGGGGGCAATGTCTGCATTATCTTACTTATCACAGGAAATTAATAGTATTCTGTACTTGTTTTTGATTTTCCCTTGGTTTTCATTCTCTTTTTGTTAAAGTTCCCGTCTCTCCCTCTTCCTGCCTTCCCTTCTGTAGTGGGTTGAATGGTGGCCTTAAAATAAATATGTCCACAACCCACTTGGACCCCGTCACTTTATTTGGAAAGAGGGTCTATGCAGATGTTACTAAGTTAGGGGTCTCGGGACGGGGTCGTCCTGGATTACCCGCGTGGGCTCTAAGTCCGTTTGCAATGTCCTTACACGATACACGAGAGACAGAACAGAAGCCCAGGTCAAGATGGAGGCAGAGAGGGGCGCCTGGGTGGCGCAGTCGGTTAAGCGTCCGACTTCAGCCAGGTCACGATCCCGCGGTCCGTGAGTTCGAGCCCCGCATCGGGCTCTGGGCTGATGGCTCGGAGCCTGGAGCCTGTTTCCGATTCTGTGTCTCCCTCTCTCTCTGCCCCTCCCCCATTCATGCTCTGTCTCTCTCTGTCCCAAAAATAAATAAACGTTGAAAAAAAAAATTAAAAAAAAAGATGGAGGCAGAGATTGGACGACAAAGTGAAGATACTCGGGGGGTCCAGGAGCTGGATCTTGAGGAGACCCGCCTGTGCATACGCTGTATGTTATGTACACGAGGCTCCTGTTCCCAGGGTGGAGACTTAGAATCACAATGAGGTAAAGGGACCGGCCCGTCTCTCCACGGTCCATCTGTGCAGGCGTGAGTGTGTGGGGGGGTGGGCGGGATGCCCAAACTGGTCTGGCCAGTCTGTCCCTGTGGGAACCTTGAGCTGTTATTGCTTGAGGGATAGTTTCCATCTCCGTCATGGGATGTTAGGGTCTAGGGTCCTCGCCTGAGTAAGGAGACGAGCTGGAAAGAAGAGCTGAGGGGAAAATGTGGGACAAAGGCCGGTGGCTACAAGCAGGTGAGCTGTAAAGTCAGGTCTTGGGGTCCGGCTGTGACAGCTGGTGTCCTGGATCAAGGTCCTTTGCTCCCACATCTCCAAGCTGACCCCAGGTCTTTTGCGAGGGTAGCTCCCCAATTGCTTCTGTAAATTTCCACCACCCTGCCTGCTTCCAGAGTCCCAACCCCGCCTTCCAGCATCCACTGTGTTTTGCAGTCCACCGGCCTCTGCCCAGCTGAGTCCCGCCTGTATGGGGGCAGCCCGGGTTTCTCTGGTCTGCTGAGTCCGGGCCACTGGGGTGCTCTCCAGCTCCGAACGCCCCTGACCTCTCTGCCCGGCGTCTTCTCCCGTCCTCTTCGTCCTTTGAGTTTTTGCCTTTTATCTCTTTGCTGTCATTTTCATGGGACTTCAGGAGGGAAAGATATTCAGTCTGCCTGTGTAAACAAACCCCCTCCCCCCCCCCCCAACTCTTTCTCTAAAAGCTACGCTGAATACTCTGGGCGGAACACAGGGGAATAGCTCCAACAGAAGCTGAATTTGGTGCAGGAAAAATGACTGCAAAGGAGAGAGGAAATGGCCAAAATGAAAAGCATCCTGCACGGTGATCGCTTCACAAGCGTCTTTTGAGGTCCAAACACAGGGAGGTGAAAACAGTGCAGAAACAATCCGCTGACCCTTGAAGAAAACTGGGAAGTCTTACGTAAGGACGTACCCTTAAGAAAGAACCCTGAAAGGTGCCTGCGTTCGTGCACAGCGGCGCTCAGCCCGGCTGTACGCCTCCCTCTCTCCGGATGCACCTGTCTCCTGGGCCTCCTCTCTCCCCAGCCCTTGACTGAGGGTAGACTACGTAGGAACCGGTGGATTTGACGGACGACGGAGCATCCCACCCCCCGCCAGTTGTTAAACATTTACCAACACATCACTGCATGTGGTTCACGTGCACACACGCACACACACATGCACACACCTCTCTACAGGTGCTGAGTGAAAGTTGGCATGTATGGTCTTCCCTGATGAAGGCCTTTTACCCTGCACTGGCCTTCCATAGACCCTCGTGCCTCTGTGAGTGTGCCTTCCTCTGGCTGCACCCCTCCTGTCCTTGCCCTGCACTGACATGGCAGGTTTCTCTGTGTGCCTAGGACCTTCTCCTGCAGGGAGCCTCCCTCGGTCCTTCGGGCGGGATTTGGAGTCTCTCCTCTTTGCCCCCAGAACAGGCTCTGCTGACCTCTCTCTGAGCCCTCACACTCTGTTCTGGAATCTGCCGCTTTCCCTGGATCCTGAGCTCCCCGCCTCCCCCCTGCCCCAGCACCTGGCCCCAGCCTGCTTCTCAGAAGGGCTCAGGGACTGTTGAAGGAGTGCGTGAGCACAGCAGTCCTGATGGTCTGCATTCGGTAACGGAGCGGAGCCCCAACCCTCGGCGGGAGCACAGGACATCTCACAGACGACCACCTTGTGTCCCCACCTGCTGGTGACTGCCCCGACCCCAGCTGGTCCCCAACTCTGCGGTCTCGAGCAGTCTGCACCGGTTTCCTGGCCCACGACTGTCCAGTGCTCTGTATTTGCTGAGACCCACGATGGGGACCCAAGATGAAAAGAGGTAAGCCCGGCCGCCAGTCGCTCACGGTCTAGCTCGGAGACAGGCGAAGATACACCGGGAACATTGGAAGGGCGGACTAATGTGCAACAGGAGAAGAGGAAGCTCCTCAGGAAGGATCAGGAAAACTTTTCCCCGGGGGAGTTAGGACACACACCGGAAGGGAACACGCCTTATTTCTTGTACGAGAAGTCGGGAAGAAGGAGAAAGCCAGTCCAGAAGATGGTGGGGGGGGGGGGGGCCTGAGAGCACGTGGGTGGAGGTAAGTAAGTTGAAGGCGGTCCCCACGGGGCATTCCCCCCCTTGTGCTGCGCTCACCCACGCAGAGATAAGGAATCATTTTCCCGCCCATCGCTGACTGTTCCTAGGGGATCCTTGGACTTGCTCTGCCCCTGGGGCCGGGGACCGGCCTGTTGGCAGTGGGGAAGGTCGTGTCCCCATGCAGGCGGGAGGACGGGGGGTGCACGGGGTCTCTGTGTGGGTCCCGCACGCCCCGTGCGAACACTCGTGGCTGGACCAGGCCCGTGCTCGCCCCCCCCCGGGCACGCCTGCTCTCCCGCGGGGCGTGGGGAAAGCCTCACCCGGAGACACCAGCCGTGCGACCAGGGCTCGAGAGTGGCTCCATGACCTGCGGAAATGTTGTGACCGGCAGCCTCCCCGGTCCTCTGCCCTCAGCTCCCAGAACGTGGGGAGCTCACCCATCAAAGGCAGTGGTGACGGGAGGACAGGCCCGGAGCCCCTTTGGCTCTGAGCATCTCAGGAAAGGAAGGGGCGTGAAGCTGTTACCCGGATAGACTGCGTGAAAATCTCATTAATTCATAACACAAGGGAGCAGGCAAATGGATTCTGAATTAATTAGGCTTGCCTTACGCGGGAGTGTCGCTGGGGAAAAGAGGGCGTCCCGTGGCTAAGAAATCCCCACTCGTCACACTGCCCGACGCGGCATCGTAGGTAAACCGAGCGGGACGAGGAGGTGTCCCGTGTTTGGGCACAAGTGACGTGTGGCTGGGGGCGCGGTGGTCACGGCCCTCTTGGCTTCTTGGTCAGGTCGGCTTTATCTTGCCTGTTGCCTCGGCCTCCGGCCCATCTGGGCGGTTCTCAAGCCCTTTCCTTCCATCATTGTCTTTCTTTCCTTTCGAGTCTGGACCAACCGAATGGTTAGCCAGCCCTCCCATGGTCTGCTTCGGGTTTATCGATTCCTAAAGATTCACTGTTCTTTCTTTTTTGTGGCTGTTGTTCATTTCAAGATCTTGGATCCTGTCTTTACACGTGGCTCCTGTTCATCGGATCGTGTGCGGCTTCTTCCTCTTTTTTGTTTTTAAGGATCTTATCATTTGCATCCCATTTTCAAACCGTACAGACACTCTCCCGGGATCCTGTGGACACCCTCCCCCCCACCCCCAGCCCTGCTCGCAGCCGCAGCCGGGCTGTCTCATCTTCGGCTGCCGAGCACGACTTAGTGAGTGTGCGGAGATATAGATGAGCAATTATCATGTCTGTGCTTATTAACCTTTTCTTTTTCCGTCAGAGTCAGCTTAACCCAGGGCTTTGAGAAGATTAGGCTGTAATGAAATACTAGCCTGAACGAGGGGGAGAGCGGCCCTGCCAGGTGTGGAGTCGCGGAACCCCGAGAGGGCGGTAGGTGTGATAAAGAACATGGGAGGGAGCCCACCGGGGGTCCCCACTTTTGCAAACGCTCTTCACTGCCTTGTGCCGGTCCCCTCCCCGTCCCCCATCTCAGGCCCCATCTCCTGCCAGCCGTCCGTGTCCCACAGGGGCCAAGGGAGGCCTCCACTGCTGCGGCCTGGGGCAGGCCAGCCCCGCACTCTGTCCCAGGGCACCAGGCTTGTGGGACCATCTGCACCGGCCTCGTGGAGGGAGGCACCTGAAAGGCCTTTGCAAATCGGCCCGTGGACAGGGGTAGAGAAGGAGGGCACCAGCTCAGGAAGGATGCTCGGGAGCACAGGAGTGCTCTCCCTCCTGAGCTCTGCCTGGTCCCATGCCCAGGCTGCGCAGCCCACGTGGGGACCAGCCCCAGAGAGCCGTGGGGTGGGTCTCAGTCACCTAGGATGCCGTCACCAGGCTGAGACGCTCACAAGGCAGGCAGCCCATCCTCCGCACATGGTGGCCCCAGGGGCCTCCTCCTCCCCCCGCTCCTCTCCTCCCCCTTCCTCCCCCTCCCTCTCCTCCTCCTCCTCCTCTCCTCTCCTCTCTCCTCTTCTCCTCCCCCTCCCCTCTCCTCTTCTTCTCCCCCTCCCCTCTCCTCACCCCTCCCCCTCCCCTCCTCCTCCCTCCTCCTCTCCTTCCCCTCCTCCCCCTCCCTCTCCTCCTCCTCCTCCTCTCCTCTCCTCTCTCCTCTTCTTCTCCCCCTCCCCTCTCCTCACCCCTCCCCCTCCCCTCCTCCTCCCTCCTGCCAGCTCTCAGCGAGGACCTCACTGCCCTTGGTGCTGGTGACTTTTCCCTTTTCAGACTGTCTTTCTAGAATGAGAAGGAAGGAAGCAGACGATGATCAAGATGATAAAGCTGGAATCAAAGGAGGCTGAGCTCCTTTTTTTAAAATTAGCAAATGGATTTGGGACATTTGAATAAATGTGTGGGGTCAGGGCAAAGGAGCTGATGGAGGGAGGAGACTGAAGGTGTAAAGAAAGAGTTGAGTGTCGAAGCAGAGCTGTGAGGGACTGTCAGAAGGGGTGGGGTCCTATGGTCAGCCCGGTGGTGGGGGGGGGTGCGGAGCCGTTGGGCTGCACGGGACCGACGGCCACTGTGTTCCACTGAGTTGGGAGAGAAGGAAAAATCGTCCTACGAGGCAATTTGTGTTGGGGCTCAGCTTTCTTAAGCTTATTTTTAAATCCAGGCTGATTTAGCATTTTATCCATTTCTCCTGCACCCTCTTTCGAACTGTTAACTCACAATTAAATTTTTGGTTGATCATTTCCTTGCCATGGGTGAGTGGCTCTCACTGCAGGCCACCTGTCCTGCTTTGGGACACCCTCTCACTGCTTTACCCAGGGCTAGAGAGGGAGGGGTTTCCTCTAAATCTGCATTGGGTACTGGGTGGCCCAGGGGACCCAGAAAGGGGGAAGCAGACTGACATCTTAGCCTGGAGGAAGCAGGTTTTCGTTGTTGTTAAAGAATATTGTATATTTAAACATAAATTCTTCATGCTTTTTCACAGCCTAGGAATAATGTGTTCTGCACGCAGAAAAAGAAATCTGTTAAACTTTCTGAAAGATATTGATTAAATGCGCACATGCTCGAGTCCCCCCCCCCCCCCCCCCCCCAATGGCCTCCTGGACATGGCGGGACAGGGATTTTTAGTTTGCATGGTGTCAGGGAGCACCTGTCTCTGCGTCTTGTGCCTCCGTTTCCCTCAGAGATGCACCATTCCGTGGGGATTAGGATGGACGATCCTGAACTGGATTGTCTTAAGCCTCCTTCCAGCAGTAAGAAAGCGTGACTATTCAAGTTCAAGTTTAATCTGAGAGCAAACCGTCCCTAAGCTTTCCTGCATCCATGACTGATGGATGGAAATGGGTACTCTTTTTGTGGCAATGAAACATCACGTGTGTTTCTTCATCAACCCTCCTCTTCATCCTCCTCACAAGCGTTTCTGGAATTTTCAGCAACATTGGTCTGTGCCTACAGCCACAACTCCTTGGTGTGGACCACACGTTGCTAAGTGAGCCATCCCCAGCCGCCAGAGAACTTGTTCCTTGACCCCTCACCTGCTTGCCTCACACCGTCTGGCCTGGCCGTGGCACTGTTGGAAGGAGGGGCCTTCTGCCTCAGTCTCTGGTTCCCATCTGAAGAAGTCCAATCTATTGGGCAGATATGGCTGTCGCCCCTCAAGCCCCTGGATGGAGGTGTCGGACTCTAAGCAAAGGCAAGAGAATGATCACTTCCCCAACCCAGTGTCAGTTCTCGGCTCAGCGGGACCTCTAACTGTTCTGTGTCTAGACTCACAAAGTTTCTAGTAAAGTTCTCCGTCTTTCACTGGCTCTCCCCCTGACCCGCCATGGGGAACAGACACTGTAGCATCTCTCCCAACCACCTTATCTTTACTCCCGGCCCCTCAGATCCCCCCAAACTCCTCTCTCTTTTCCCCATCACTAGGCAAAATCTCCCATCTGCATCAATGCATACAAACAATCCCCAGTGGTGTTGCATTGTCTAGACTGGCAGCACGGGAGGGGGGCAGCTCTGGCGAACTCTATTACACAAAGTCAAAAAATTGAGAGTCTCTTCAGCTCTTTGAATATGAAACAACTGTTTTCTGAGCAATCAGAAAACCTGGGAGAACAAGTTTACTTATGGGACAATGGGGTAGGGCATTTGTGATCAGGAGTCTACCCAGGAGTCCTGGATCCTGGGTTGACGTCGCGGACAACTGTGCCCTTAGGAGGGAACTGCCTTAAGGAACATTTGGAAAACAGGCTAAGCCTGGACACGGAAGCCCTCGGACCATACCAGTGACACCACAACATACCATTACACTCTCGATACTGTATCAGGGGCTTTGTCTATACTGATTCTCATAAAACCACAGCATAGATATGGGCCATCTTCTTCTGGAGCTGATAACATTGTATCTCCAAGAGCTGATCTGTCTAAACACACATAGACAGTGAAGGGCGGTCAGCTGTCAGCATAATTCTAACCCAGTTCAGACAGGTTCTGAAGCCGTGGCTCTTGTCACACTGCCACGCGCTGGGAACATGTCTAGTCTTCCCGATTCCTTTCCTGGTCCGGGTCATCCCTTCCAAGGACCCTGCATCCTTGGAACAAGGATCCAACAGGAGCAAGATTCAGATATTTCAGCTCTTTTCACAACATAGTTACCAATTCCTCTTCCTTCTCTCCTAAAGTTGGATCTCATCTCGAATTTCATTTCCAGATTTCCCTGGCTTTGGGTTTGTGCTTCCTTCCCCCAAACCCTATCTTACCCTTTTCCCTGAGGACACATTTGCCTTCCCTGAGATGAGGCTCTACGGTCCCCCTGCGGGAGGGTTCTGGGCTTACCCTGGGTCCCCCTGATCTAGCTCTGGGTGCTGGGACTTGCCTGTCACTGGACATCTTCACTTCCAGTGCCTCCAGCACCATCTCCAATGGAGGGTCCTTCAGTCTCAGGAGGCGGGAGGGTGCAAGGTGGGATTCCTTCAGGAGCCACCTAGAGGGGCTACCAAGGGACCCAGTGCAGCCAGAGTCATGTTGAGAGGCATTGGGACAATGTACCTGGTCATGGAATAAGACAAGAGGAGGTGGGCCACATTAGTGCATCCCCAGGCGATGATCAGAAGCCCTCTGGAAATGGATTGGAAAAGAGCCTGAGACATCTGGGCTTGTGGTTTCTGTCCTTATCTGCTGCTTGACCCATGCATGTCCTCATCAGTGGCCGTGTGATAACCCTGCCCTGACCTTGTGGGCTCACTACCCCGAATAGCCTGTGATGTTATGAATGGCTCACATCAAATCTGACCTCTTAGATGCCGACTTCCAGCTTTCAGTTTGCCTAGGAGAGGCAGAGAAGACCGGCCATTTCAGAATATGCCAGTAAAATTGCTCATGGGTTGAAAGAACCGCAGGCCCTTTTGATTTACATCAGCAGGCCATGCTGTTTGTCAAATGTGCTCGGAGGTTCTCTTCTTGAAATTTCAAGCTGTAAATAAGACAGGCACCTTTGCCTGGGAAGTACCTGCCTCCGTACCCCCATTTTGGTAATTCGTATAGTAAAACCAATATGGTGGCAACTCATGGCCTGCCAAGAATGAGCAACAGTGTGGCCCTTGGCATATGCTACATCAGAGGCCCTTAGATGACGAGATAGAGGTATTCTGATACCTATTTTTAAGTGGCCGATAAATTATTATTTTATAAGAACAGTACAGGATTTTCATTGCTTTATATTCACAGAAAATTTGTAATTTCAGGGCATATGATTTCCGTGCAGCTGTAATTGTGGCACGTAGAAAGTTTAGTAAAAGTCAAGTTTTTTGAGCTTATCTTCAGATGATCAGGATCATTCATTAGTCTCATTTTATGTTGAAACAACATAAAATATCATAATATTTATTAATA